>NC_090372.1:110158722-110468663 GCF_036365525.1 Heterodontus francisci | reverse complement strand
CTGAGACAGTCTATACTGGAACTTCCCACTACCTTGGCTTAGTAAGGGCCTATTACTAGAGGCAGGTACGCCATGAGAAATGAGGTTTACCAGCTTGCTGCCCGGTACAGATTTGTCCTCTCTCAGAGAGGTGCAACGCCAGCCAGAGAGTAATTTAGACCCCCAAAGAAAGATCTTTATAAAGGAACAAAAGAATGGATTGGCCCCCTTGCAGAGGGGAATGAGAGGAGGAATAACAGGTCGTCAGGGAGGAGAACTTGGCAACTTCTCCAATGGCAGACAGTAGCCTGATTTTCAAGATGTATGGACCATGGATTCATCAGAGATGTGCCTGCGATGGTGTAGGTGCCTGCAGGCCACCTGTAAACTAATAGCCTTTTCGCTGATCCTACAAACTCTATTGGAATCAGTACTGGTGGGCAAGATGCCAGTGTAACTGGTGGGATTATCACATGGAGATTTAGAGGTTATTACTGTGCTTGGAAAAACATGAGTAGCAGCGTCAATAGCCCAATTAAAAATGCCTTATCCTATTGGCTCAAGACAGTCAGAAAACTATTTTGAAAGCAAAGACACACATTGGCCTTGAGAATCTGCCTAAACTAGATGCCTTGGCTTATGATTTGAACTCTATACTTAAACAAATAGTGCAATCTATAGTGCCAAAAAACAGGCCATCTTTATTGCTCAGAAGGTAATTTCCAAAATAATCTTGTTTTGTGCCTTATCTACTAACAAAAAGATAATCAAGTCCTTTATTGAAATCTTTCCAGGAACTAAGCAGATATACTGCTTTATGCTTTCCTTTTTTTAACACTAAGATTAGTAAGCAGAGAGGAAACCTGAAAGATTATTTCAATTTTGACAAACAAGATCTTTCAGATCATTCATGGCTCAGTACTTCATGGTGTAGTACCGAGCCATGTAGACCAGGAAGACCTCTAAAGCCCATTGTGTCATTCACTCCACTATGCCAAATTATTTGGTCTTAGCTCTCAATTGGACAATTGCTCTAAATGTTCCCACACTGTATGGAGGAGAATAATGTTCAATGTTTCCACTTCTCTACATCCTCTGACACTTGCTGGAAGGTGCATGTATCTGAATATCAGGTGAGCACAGGATCAGACTGGGATGGTTCCATGGTCATTGTTCAGGCTCATGTGAAGAATGGTTACTTGAGCAAAGTATCACCAGTATATCATAGCTAAGCTTGCTAAAGATATTCCTTCAAGAGGAAAACACACTAATTATAGTTAATCACCTTAGTATCTCAAAGATTTCAATTGTACTTAGATTTCCAGAAGGCATTTGATAAGGTGCCACATCAAAGGTTACTGTGGAAAATAAAAGCTCATGGTATGGGGGTAACATATTGGCATGGATAGAAGATTGGTTAGCTAACAGGAAAGAGAGAGTAAGCATAAATGGGTCATTTTCTGGTTGGCAAGATGTAACGAGTGGTGTGCCACAGGGATCAGTGCTGGGGCCTCAACTTTTTACAATTTATATAAATGACTTGGGTGAAGGGACCGAAGGTATGGTTGCTAAATTTGCTGATGACACAAAGATAGGTAGGAAAGTAACTTGTGAAGAGGACATAAGGAGGCTACAAAGGGATATAGATAGGTTAAGTGAGTGGGCAAAGACCTGGCAAATGGAGTATAATGTGGGAAAATGTGAAATTGTCCATTTTGGCAGGAAGAATAAAAAAGAAACATATTATCTAAATGGTGAGAGATTGCAGAGCTTGGAAATGCAGAGGGATCTGGGTGTCCGAGTACATGAATCACAAAGGGTTAGTATGCGGGTACAGCAAGTAATTAGGAAAGTTAATAGAATGTTATCGTTTATCGCGAGGGGAATTGAATACAAAAGTAGGGAGGTTATGCTTCAGCTATACAGGGCATTGGAGAGACCACATCTGGAGTACCGTGTACAGTACTGGTCTCCTTATTTAAGGAACGATGTAAATGCGTTGGAGACAGTGCAGAGAAGGTTTACTAACCTAATACCTGGAATGGGTGGACTGTCTTGTGAGGAAAAATTAGACAGGCTAGACTTGTATCCACTGGAATTTGGAAGAGCAAGAGGTGACTTGATTGAAACATATAAGATCCTGAAGAGTCTTGACAGGGTGCATGTGGAAAGGAAGTTTCCACTTGTGGGAGAATCTAGAACTAGGGGTCACTGTTTAAAAATAATGGGTCGCCCATTTAAGACAGAGATGAGGAGCAATTTTTTTCTCTCAGAGGGTCGTGAGTCTTTGGAATTGTCTTCCTCAAAAGGCAGTGGAAGAAGAGTCTTTGAATATTTTTAAGGCAGAGGTAGATAGATTCTTAATAAGCAAGGGGATGGAAGGTTATTGGGTGTAGGTGGAAATGCGGAGTAATCAGTTCAGCCATGAACTTATTGAATGGCGGAGCAGGCTCAAAGGGCCAAGTGGCCTACTAAGGTGCCACATCAAAGGTTATTGTGGAAAAGAAAAGCTCATGGTATAGGGGGTAACATATTGTCATGGATAGAAGATTGGCTAGCTAACAGGAAAGAGAGAGTAGGCATAAGTGGGTCATTTTCTGGTTGGCAAGATGTAACGAGTGGTGTGCCACAGAGATCTGTGCTGGGGCCTCAACTTTTTACAATTTATATAAATGACTTGGATGAAGGGATCGAAGGTATGGTTGCTAAATTTGCTGATGACACAAAGATAGGTAGGAAAGTAACTTGTGAAGAGGACATAAGGAGGCTACAAAGAGATATAGATAGGTTCAGTGAGTGGGCAAAGATCTGGCAAATGGAGTATAATGTGGTAAAGTGGGAAATTGTCAATTTTGGCAGGAATAATAAAAAAGAAGCGGATTATCTAAATGGTAAGAGATTGCAGAGCTCTGAGATGCAGAGGGAACTGGGTGTCCTAATGCATGAATCACAAAAAGTTAGTATGCAGGAACAGCAAGTAATTAGGAAAGCTAATAGAATGTTATTGTGTATCGCGAGGGGAATTGATTACAAAAGTAGGGAGGTTATGCTTCAGCTATACAGGGCATTGGTGAGTCCACATCTGGATTACTGTTTTCAGTCCTGGTCTCCTTATTTAAGGAAGGATGTAAATGCATTGGAGGCAGTACAGAGAAGGTTTATTCGACTAATACCTGGGATAGGTGAGTTGTCTTATGAGGAAAGGTTGGACAGGCTAGGCTTGTATCCGCTGGAGTTTAGAAGAGTAAGAGGCAACTCGATTGAAACATATAAGATCCTGAGGGGTCTTGACAGGGTGGATGTGGAAAGGAAGTTTATTCTTGTTGGAGAATCTAGAACTTGGGGTCACTGTTTATAAAAAAGGGGTCGTCCATTTAAGACAGCGATGAGGAGGATTTTTTTCTCTCAGAGGGTCGTGGGTCTTTGGAACTCTCTTCCTCAAATGGTGGTGGAAGCAGAGTCTTTGAATATTTTTAAGGCAGAGGTAGGTAGATTCTTGATAAGGGGGTGGAAGGTTATTGGGGAAGGCGGGAATGTGGAGTTGAGGTTACAATCAGATCAGTCATGATCTTGTTGAATGGCGGAGTAGGCTCGAGGGGCCGAGTGGCCTACTCCTGCTTCTAATTCGTATGCAAAAGAAACATAACTTATTAAAATTGTCCAAATAGCTAAATTTGCTAAAGGCATTCCTTCAAGAAGAAAACCTACCAATTATAACTAATTGCCATAGTGTCTAAAAGATGTTAATTGCTGTGATGATTATAGAAAATCCAGAGACCTTTAAAGCTGTAAGAAATCCCACCTTCAGAATTTACTTGATGAAAGGGAAAGGAGGTCAGTCTGGGATTTGGCCCATTCAATTGCAACTTGCAATGTCATTATAATTTATATTTTAACAGAAGAGCCTGCTGTATACTGGAGAAGGTGTGAAAAGAAAGGCACACCGTTCAAAATTAACTGGTTTCACTTTGTTTTGAGGCCTTTTGGGATTACAGTCATCAAAGAGATAACACTTGTCAATATGTACACTATTATGACTAACTCGCAGAAATTTGAAGTTTGTCAGCAATAGCAAGAGCATATGGAAGTGATCATGCAACATTAACACTGCATATAAAAGATACGATAACTATGCCCTTTTGGGCCATCATTCAATTTCTAAAATAATTCAGTGGCTATGACGATTGTAGAAAATACAATCCATCTCCTGCTTCCTCCACCCTATTCCCACCAAACTGTTGACTACCCAAGTTCCTTTCCTCGCCGCCATGTAAGCTGATGTTGCCAATGATTTTCTCTCCTCAGATACTGTACCCCTCCTCTTCAAATCTGCCATTGTCACCCCTCTCAAAAAGTCCTCTGTCCTTGGATACTACTCCACCATCTCCAAACTCCCTTTCTTCTCCAAAAACCTTGAGCATGACCTCAAATCCGTGCCCATCTTTCCCACTATTCCACGTTTGATTCCCTCCAATTACATTTCCACCTGTGTCACAGTATTGAAACAGCCCTTATGCCCTTATCAAATTCGCAAATGACATTCTATGTGACTGTGACCAAGGTAAACAACCCTCCTCATCCTTCTCAGCCTGTAGTCTCTGACACAGATGATTATGCCATCCTTCTCCAACATTTCTCCACCATCTTTCCACTGGGTGGAACTACACTTGCCTGGTTTCATTTTTATCTATCGAATCAAAGACAGAGAATCACCCACAATGGTTTCTCTTCCCACTCCTGCACCATTACCTCTGGAGTCCCCCAAGGTTCGTTCCTTGGCTCTTTTCTATTTCTCATCTGCATGCTGCTCCTCGGCGACATCATCTGAAAACACATCAGGTTCCGCAAGTACACTGACAGTACCCAGCTCTACCTGACGACCACTTCACTTGAACCCTCCATTGTCCCTAAACTGTCAGACTGCTTGTCCGACATCCAATACTGGTGAGCAGAAATATTGTACAATTAAATATTGGAAAGACTGAAGCCATTGTCTTTGGTCAGTTCCACATACTCCGTTGCCTGGTTATTGACTCTCTCTGGCAACTGGCTGAAGCTGAGTCAGACCATACTCAACCTTGGTGTTGTGTTTGACCTCAAAATGAGCTTCAGACCATGACTCCATTCGTATGAAAGGTTATTGACAACAACAACAGCTTCCATTTATATAGCAAATTTAATGCAGTATAATATCCCAAGATGATTAACAAGAGCAATATCAATAAAACCATTTTAGCTATTTTTAGCACTCAGCCACAGAAGGAGATATCAAGAAGATGATGAAAAGCTTCATCAAATGCTAGTTGTTAAGGAGAATCTTAAAAGAGGAGAGGGAGAAGAAAGGAAAAGAGGTTCAGGAGCGAAATTCTAAAGCTTCGTGCTAAAATAGCTGAAAAGGTAGCTGCCACTGGTGAAGTGATTCAAATCAGAATGCACAAGAGACTAGAAGTAGAAGAACACAGAGATCTTGGAGGTTTGTAGGGTTGAAGGAAGTTACAGAGATAGGAAAAGGTGAGGCATGGAGGGATTTGAAAGCAAGGATGAAGATTTTAAAATTGAGGCATTGGTGATCTAGAACAAAGTGAAGGTCAGTAAGCACAGGGGTGATGGTGAATGAGACTTGGACTGTGTTAAGATACAGGCAGCAGAGTTTTGGTTGAATATGAGTTTATGCAGGGTGAAAGTTGGGAGCCCGGCCAGGAGAGTATTGGCATAGTCAAGTCTAGAAGTAATATAGCCATGAATGAGAGTTTCAGCAGGAGATGAGCTGACATAGGATCGGAGTTGAGCAGTGTTATAGAGATGAAAATAGGCAGCCTTGGTGATGGTGTGGATATATACTCGAAAGCTCATAGGGGCAAATGTATCACCAAGGTTGTGAGTTGTCTTGCTCAGTTTAAAACTGTTGCTAGGGATAGCAATGGTAATCAGGGAATGGAGTTTGTGGCAGTAACTAAAGACCAATGGCTTCAGTTTTCCTAATGTTTACTTAGAGGAACTTTCTGTTCATCCAATATTGGATGCTGACAAGCTGTGTGACAAATGAGAGTTAGTGGATAGGTCCAAGGAAGAAATGGTGGAACCTGATGCTGTGGCTTCAGATGATATCACCAAGTGGTAGCATGTAGATGAGAAATAGAAGGATAGATCCTTGGGGGCTCCAGAGCAAGAGTGCAAGAGTGAGAAGGGAAGCCATTGCAAGTGATTCTTTGGCTATAATTAGAAACATAAGAATGGAATTAAGCAAGGGAAAGTTCCAACCAGTGGGGCAACGGAGTAGAGGCATTGGAGAAGGATGATGCAGTCAACTGTTTCGAAGGCTATAGATCGGTCAAGAAGAATGAGGAGGGATAGTTTATCACTTTTTATCAACTTGGAATGTTAACTTTGTTTCTCTTTCTAAAGATGATGCCTGACCTGCTGAGTGTTTCCAGCATTTTCTATTTTTATTTCTGACACATATCCGCTCCATCGCCAAGACTGCCTACTTCCCCCTCCACAACATCACCTGACTCTGCCTCTGTCTCAGCTCATCTGCTGCTTAAAGCCTCATGCATGCCTTTGTTACCTCAAGATTTGGCTATTCCAATGCTGTCCTGGCTAGCCTTCCATCTCCCACCCTACATAATCTTGTGCTCATCCAAAGCTGTGCAGATCGTATCTTAATTCATTCAAAATCTCATTTACCCATGAGCTCTGTGCTTGCTGGCGTTCAGTGGCTCCCGGTCCCACAATATCTCAATTTTAAAATTCTTATTCTTGTTTTCAAATCCCTCCATAGCTTCACCCGTCCCCATCTCTGTGACCTCCTCCAGCCCTACAAGTCTTTGATATTTCTGCGCTCCTCCGATTTTGGCCTCTTGCGCAGCCTCAGTTTTAATCGGTTGACATTTAGCAGCCATGTTTTCAGCTGCCCTGGTCCTAAGCTCCAGAATTCTCTCCCTAAACCTCTCTGCCTCCTTACCTCTCTCTCCTCCTTGAAGATGCTCCATAATTATCTTTTTGATCAAGCTTTTACTCCTCTCTCCTGATAGCTCCTTCTGTGGCTCGGTGTCAAATTTTGATCGGAAACACTGTTATGAAGCAACTTGGGATATTTTAAAGGTGCTGTATAAATGCAAATTGTTGTTGTAAAGACTGAAAAGAGCTGATTATTTTGTCTGCTCCACCAATCACCAAACATCTCACAGGCCAACTTGGATGAATCTTGATATGTGGCATTCTACCTTCCTCCACACAGCAGCATTGGCAGTGGCAATATTACTTCTCAATACGATTCCACTTGGTGTGCTGCAACTTGGATGTAAATAAGTCTATTACCGAGATGGAATATCTTTCTCAAGCGTACAATTACAATTAGTAGCAGAACACTGCTGAAGTTTATGACCTGCAAATAAGCAATTCTTCTTGGAACAGCCACTTTAAGTCAAAAGTGCCTGCTATGCATAGCAGAAAAACACAATGAGGGTATTTTAATCTTTCTTGCCCTGAGGGAAGCATTTGGTGCTGGTAAATGGTAAATATTCGGTCCAGAAATCAGACTCACACCGAATTCACCAGACATACCTCAAAATGGTCAACCTGGTGAAGCTACAACACAGGACTATCTGTATGCCAAACTGCATGAGCAGCATGCGATAGACAGAACTAGGCGATCCCATAACCAACGGAACAGATCTAAGCTCTGCAGTCCTGTCACATTCAGCTGTGAATGGCTGTGGACAATTAAACAACTAACTGGAGGAGGTGGCCCCACAAGTATCCCCATCCTCAATGATGGGGGAGCCCAGCACATCAGTGCGAAAGATAAGGCTGATGCATTTGCAACAATCTTCAGCCAGAAGTGCCGAGTTGATGATCCATCTCGGCCTCCTCCTGAAGTCCCCAGCATCACAGATGCCAGTCTTCAGCCAATTCAATTCACTCCGCGTGATATCAAAAAACAACTGAAGACATTGGATGTTGCAAAGGCTATGGGCCCTGACAATATTCCGGCATTAGTACTGAAGACCTGTGCTCCAGAACGTGCCGCGCCCCTAGCCAAGCTGTTTCAGTACAGCTACAACACTGGCATCTACCCTGCAATGTGCAGAATTGCCCAGGTATGTCCTGTACACAAAAAGCAGGACAAGTCCAACCTGGCCAAATACCACCCCATCAGTCTACTCCCAATCATCAGTAAAGTGATGGAAGGTGTCTTCAACAGTGCCATCAAGTGGCACTTGCTTAGCAATAACCTGCTTAGTGACGCTCAGTTTGGGTTCCGCCAGGGCCACTCAGCTCCTGACCTCGTCACAGCCTTGGTTCAAACATGGACAAAAGAGCTGAACTCAAAAGGTGAGGTGAGAGTGACTGTCCTTGACATTAAGGTCGCATTTGATCGAGTATGGCATCAAGGTGCCCTAACGAAACTGAAGTCAATGGGAATCAGGGGGGAAACTCTCAGCTGGTTGGAGTCATACCTAGCGCAAAGAAAGATGGTTGTGGTGGTTGGAGGTCAATCATTTGAGCTCCAGGACATCACTGCAGGAGTTCCTCAGGGTAGTGTCCTCGGCCCAAACATCTTCAACTGCTTCATCAATGGCCTTCCTTCAATCATGTCAGAAGTGGGGATGTTCGCTGATGATTGCACAATGTTCAGCACCATTTGCGACTCCTCAGATACTGAAGGAGTCAGTGTAGAAATGCAACAAGACCTGGACAATATCCAGGCTTGGGCTGATTTGTGGCAAGTAACATTCGCGCCACACAAGTGCAAGGTAATGACCATCTCCAACAAGAGAGATTCTAAGCATCTCCCCTTAACATTCAATGGCATTACCATTGCTGAATCCCTCACTATCAACAGCCTAGGGGCTACCATTGACCAGAAACTGAACTGGGGGAGCCATATAAATACTGTGGCTACAAGAGCAGGTCAGCGGCTAGGAATCCTGTGGCAAATAACTCACTTCCCGACTCCCCAAAGCCTGTTCACCATCTACAAGGCACAAGTCAGGAGTGTGATGGAATACTCTCCACTTGCCTGGATGGGTGCAGCTCCAACAACACTCAAGAAGCTCAACACCATTCAGGACAATGCATCCTGCTTGATTGGCACACCATCCACAAACATTCACTCCCTCCACCACCGACGCAGTGGCAGCAGTGTGTACCATCTACAAGATGCACTGCAGCAACACACCAAGGCTCCTTAGATAGCACCTTCCAAACCCATGACCTCTACCACCCAGAAGGACAAGGGCAGCAAATGTATGGGAACATCACCACCTGCAAGTTCCCCTCCAAGTCACACACCATCCTGACTTGGAACTATATCGCCGTTCCTTCACTGTTGCTGGGTCAAAATCCTGGAACACCCTTCCTAACAGCACTGTGGGTGTACCTACGTCCCATGGACTGCAGTGGTTCAAGAAGGCAGCTCACCACCATCTTCTCAAGGGAAATTAGGGATGGGCAATAAATACTGGCCTAGCCAGTGACACCCACATCCCATGAACAAATAAAAATAAAAAAAATTTCTGTTACACACTTCTGGCACTAAAAACTCTGTGGTGGTGGCAGAAATCTGAAGGTGATGAATTGGTCACCCCTCCTTGGGCAGGGTGCATAACTGGAGATCGATCTGTTCAATGTGAAAATTACCCCCAAAGAAACAAAAAGTAATTAAGACTCAAAGTCATTGAAAGACCAGCCAAGGATAATTACAATTAACATCAAAAATACTGATGAGCAACAGAAGGGTGGACTGTAGGTCACAGCTACAGGAATACAAAGAAAATATCCAGAGTCAGAGATATCAGTCCAAACAGGTCTGGTAAGGGATAATCAGGGTAGAAGTATCAAGAAGCATTCAAAAATAGCAGAGTTAGTTTAACAAATTTCTCACATTAGTCTTCATGAAGGACGATTGTAAGTTAGAAATTACAATTGTCTAACAATTGCTTAATTTCCCCTATCAGCACAAGCAGTGTCAAGGAGCTGTTTTGGCACATCTAAGTAACTGGCACCATCTGGGTAGGTGCATGTCTGCTGAGGCCGCCTCAAAGTCCACTGAACCTGCTTCTGCTCCCAGCTGAAGAACTATTTCACATCTGTCAGTGTTCTCAGGGCAAGAAGAAATCCCAAAGGATTGCTGATGTTATCCATATGGGACAGTTAGCAATATCAGCACTGGCCTCCTACTCCATCAACATTGCAAGGTGGGAAAGCCCAGACTTCATGTTCACACTATGTCTGTTTTTCTGCCCCCCCCCCCCCCCTCCTCTCCCTGGCACTCGGCACACACTTGTGCTGTCAGCACAAGGGAATGGAATTTTTATCCTTAAATGTATACAAGTTACCTAGGCAAGCTGGCATATTTCCTAAAATCTTTAAAGAAATGGAAGAAGAAAGAGGTGAGGCTCCAGTTAAAATTTCAGCCATTTCCATGGGGGTTCCACTGTTCTCCTGCTGAAGTTACAATGGGAGTTTAGGAGATTAGCTCGTCATTTATCTCATTTACTGTTTGTGGTGCCTTGTGCGCAAATTGCGTCTTGTATTTGCCTATATAACATCAAACTTAATTGTGCGTCTTAAAACGGTGGTAGAGCAATGATCTATGGAAGAAACAGGCTGTGTCGGCCTAATAGACTTCTCTCAGTCCTGCTTTTTTGTATCTCATGTTGTACAAATTGTTAATTAGACATAACAGTTAATTCATTGAGGTGCAAGGCCTTGCAGTTACCTGTAAATGTGGTCTTAAAATATCCTAAATTACTGAAGCTGGCACCACCAAAGTGATTGGCTAATTTTACAATGATTTTATTAGAACATGTTTCATTCTAAGTGTCCCTCTGAGGGAAACAACACAGACATGAACACATTTTATTGCTGCTTCACAGTTATTGTCACCTCTGTGGCTAGAAAGCTGGAAGCAACAATAATCGTCTTACTCTGTTGCTGAAGCTGAAATATAAGCTTTTGAGTGCTCCAGGTAATGTCCAATAGTGTTACAATAAATAACTTGTTAATAGGACGACTTGTCAGATGGTGTGTTTCATTCTCCTCACACCTCATACAAAGACCCTACAGATGCTAGCACACTACTCTTTTTTTTAAATACTCACAATAATAAGACAACTTTTGTTATGAAGTAATTCCTGCTCCATATTTCAGTGTTTAAGTGATGAACAGTTGTGAAGTTTCTTTATTTTGATTAAAACATATGGGAGCTATTTTCAACTGCCAGCTGCCCATTTCCCACCTAAAAAAAACAAGTGGCTAGCAATTGAACATCAAGGGCAGCTCAGCTGATGCATTGTTGCCCAAAGTCCATCTGATGCTATCTTCAGGTGGCCTTTTAAATGGGCAAGCTACAGGTAGGAGGCTGCTTACATGTGCAAATTGGAGTCCTATGCCAGTCATAGGACCTCAATTAAAATTTTCAGGTACAATGGGTGATGTGTGCAGCTTGCATGCTCTGCCCACTTGTACCAAATGCTGAATGGCCTATCCAGTGGTCTGCAAACCAACTGCTAAAAACAGCCCAGGAACTTATTTTTTGTTTTGGTTAGCCCAGGAGGAGTAGGACTGCTTAATTTAGTATCAAATAAACATAGAATGGTTAGAGCACAGAAAGATGCTATTCAGCCCTTCATATCTGTGCCAGCTCTCTGCAAGAGCAGCGCTGCTAGTCCCACTCCCCAATCCTTTCTCAAAGTCCTGTAATTTTTTTTCTCTTTAGATAAATATCCCATTCCCTTTCAAAAGCCACAACTGAGTCTACCTCCACCACACTCAGGCATTACATTCCAGATCCTAAACACTCGCTGCGTTAAAAAGATTCTTCCACGTGTCACCATTGCTTCTTTTGCTGTTCACATTAAATCGGTGCCCTGTTTCTAAACCCTTTCAGCAACCAAAGCAATTTCTCCCTATCTACTCTGTCTAGACCCCTCATGATTTTGAAAATCTCTATCAAATCTCCTGTCAACCTTTTCTTTTCTAAGGAGAACAACCCCAGCTTCTCCAATCTATCCACATAACTGAAATTACACATCCTTGGAATCATTCATGCAAGTCTTTTGTGCACGCTCTCTAATGCTGTCACATTCTTACTAAAGTGTGGCACCCAGAACTAGACACAATACTCCAGATGGGGCCAAACCAGTGTTTTATTAAGGTTCATCATAACTCTCTTGTTTTTGTACTCTATGCCTCTATTGCCCATGATCCCCTCTGCCTTTTTAACCACTCTCTCAACCTGCCCTGCCACCTTCAACAATTTGTGCACATATGCTCCATGTCTCTCTGTATCTAAAACAAATTAAAAAAGACTCTATAGTTTTGCATCTCTCTGTAATTTCCTTGCAAATTTGTTCCTCTATATCTTTCCCACTAGTTGGTGACCTATAGAATACAACCAATAGTATAATGGGTTATTTTATTCTTTCATGGGATGTGAGTATTTGTTGCCCATCCCTAATTGCCCTCGACAAGGTGGTGGTGAGTCACCTTCTTGAACCACTGCAGTCCATCTAGTGTAACAGAGTGCTCTTAGGAAGAGAGTTCCAGATTTTTGACCCAGCAACAGTGAAGCAACGGCGATACAGATCCAAGTCAGGATGATGTGTTGACTTGGACAAGAACTTGCTGGTTGTAGTTTTCCCGTGCATCTGCTGCCCTTGTCCTTCTAGGTGGTAGAGGTCATGGGTTTGGAATGTACCATCGAAGGAGGCTTGATGTGTTTCTGCAGTGCATTTTGTATATAGTACTGCTGCCACTGTATGCCAGTGGTGGAGGGAGTGAATGTTTAAAGGTGCTTCGTTCTGGATGGTGTCGAGCTTCTTGAATGTTGTTGGAGCAGCACTCATCTAGGGAAGTGGAGAGTATTCCATCACACTCCTGATTTCTGCCTTGTAGAAGGTGAACAGGCTTTGGGGAGTCAGGAGGCGAGTTACTTGATGCAGCATTCCCAGCCTCTGACCTGTTCTTGTAGCCACAGTATTTATGTGCCTGCTCCAGTTCAGTTTCTGGTCAAGGGTAACTCCCAGGATGTTGATAGTGGGTGATTCAGTGATGGTAATGCCATTGAATGTCAAGGGGAGATGGTGAGATTCTTTTTTGTTGGAAATGGTCATTTCCTGGCACTTGTGTGACACAAATGTAACTTGCCACTTATCAACCCAAGCCTGAATGTTGTTCAGGTCTTGCTGCATTTGGACATGGACTACTTCATTATTCGAGGAGACGTGAATGGTACTGAGCATTGTGCAGTCATCAGCGAACATCCCATTTCTGACCTTATGATGGAAGGAAAGTCATTGATGAAGCAGCTGAATATGTTTGGGCCTAGGACATTACCCTGATGAACTCCTGCACCGATGGCCTGGGGCTGACATGTTTGGCCTCCACCAATCACAACCATCTTCTTTTGTACTCGGTATGACTCCAACCAGTGGAGAGTTTTCCCCCAGATTCCCATTGACTCCAGTTTTGCTAGGGCTCCTTGATGCCATACTTGGTTAAATGCTGCCTTAATGTCAAGGGCAGTCACGCACCTCACCTCTGGAGTTCAGCTTTTTTGTCCATGTTTGGACCAAGGGTGTAATGAGGACAGGAGCTGAATGGCACTGGCAGAAACCAAACTGAATGTCAGTGAACAGGTTGTTGGTAAGTGAGTGTCGCTTGATAGCAATGTTGAAGACAGCTTCCATCTCTTTGCTGATGAGCGAGAGTAGACTGATGGGGCAGTAATTAACCAGATTAGATTTGTCCTGCATGTTGTGGACAGCACATACTCGGGCAATTTTCCACATTGCCAGGTAGATGCCAGTTTGTAGCTGTACTGGAACAGCTTGGCTAGGGGAGCAGCTAATTCTGGAACGTAAGTCTTCAGTACTACTGAACATTGTGTTTTTGGGGTTCATAGCCTGTGCTGTATCCAGTGCCTTCAGACATTTCTTGATATCATGTGGAGTGAATCAAATTGGCTGATGACTGGCAACTATGATGCTTGGGACCTCAGGAGGAGGCCGAGATGGATCAACCACTTGCCACTTCCGGCTGAAGATGGTTGTAAATGCTTTAGCCTTGTCTTTTGTACTAAGTGCTGGGATCCCCCATTATTGAGAATGGGGATGTTTGTGGAGCCTCCTCCTTCAGTTAGTTGTTTAATTGTCCACCACGTTTCATGACTGGATGTGGCATGACTGCAGAACCTTGATCTGATCCATTGGTTGTGAGATCGCTTTGCTTTGTCTATCACATGCTGCTTCCGCTGTCTAGCGTGCATGTAGCCCTGTTTTGTAGCTTCACCAGGTTGGCACCTCATTTTTAGGTATGCCTGGTGCTGCTCCTGGTATACTCTCCTGCACTCCTCATTGAACCAGGGTTGATTCCCTGACTGCATGCTGCTTGAGTGCAGAGTGTAAAGCAGGGAGTTTGGTAAGTGACAGGACGTTAAGGGTTAATCTCTCTCGAAAGTCTAGTTTTTGTTTACATTTAGCAACTAACTAAAATTACTGTTTAAGTTAAGAGGCAAGTTAAGTTTCTTCCAGTTTTATACAGGGATATACAAGCTCTCTGAGAGAAGCCATAGTGAGTTAATTAGGTAGCTAGCTGAAACTGGTTTCTGAGCATCGTTTTCAGAGAGTATAAATTCAGGGGTCTCTGAGTGCTGCTTGTCCACACAGTGTGACGAAGGGAATTTGGTAAGTGAGGAAGTTCGGTGAAGAGGGAAACTATAAATTAATTTTTAAAAATAAATTTAATTGGATTAACACAATAAAGATGGCAGGACAAGTGATGTGTCATGGTTGCAGTATGAGGGAGCCCCTTGGATGCCACATCTGTAGCAAGTGTCTGAGGAGCTTTGGCTCAGAGTAGATAAACAGGAGGCCGAGCTGCAGACATTGCAATGAATCAGGGAGGGGGAAAGTTACCTGGACACGTTGTTCCAGAAGGCAGTCACACCCCTTAGGATAGGGTCATCTGATTTGGTCAGTAGTTAGGGACAGGAATGTGTGACTGAGAGTCAGGCAGGTAAGGGGATCATGAAGGAGGGTGTGGAGCAGCCTCAGCCCTTGAAATTCAGCAACAAGTTCAAGGTTCTTGTAGCTTTTATGGACAGCAGCGAGGGCTGTAGTGTGGATGAGCGACTGACGATGGCACCTCAAGTGGTGGTAGTTGAAAGGAATGTAGTGGCAGTAGGGGACAGTATAATCAGGGGGATAAACACTGTTCTCTGCAGCCGAGAGTGAGAGTCCAGAATGCTGCATTGACTGGCCAGTGCCAGAGTTCGGGACATCTGCTCAGGGCTGGAGAGGAACTTGGAGTGGAAGGGGGAGGATCCAGTGGTCGTGGTCCACGTAGGTACCAACGACATTGATAGGACTAGGAAAGAGGTTCTGCAGAGGGAGTATGAGGAGCTAGGTGCTAAATTAAAAAGCAGAACCTCAAAGGTGGTAATATCTGGATTAGAGAGATGAATGCATGGCTGAAAGACTGGTGTGGGAGAAGTAGGTTCCGGTTTGTGGGGCACTGCACCAATACTGGAGAAAGTGGAGGCTGTACATTGGGACGGACTTCACCTGAACCATGCTGGGATCAGTGTCCGAGTGAGTGGTATAACTACGGAAGTAGAGAGGACTTTAAACTAAATAGGTGCGGCGGCGGGGGGGGGGGGGGGGGGGAAGAGATCATTAGGGGAAGATTGAGAAAATTAAAGGGAAATGACAAAACAATAGATTAAGGTAGCAATAAAGGTAATGATGATCAGATATGGCAGGAAGGTACAATGATTGCAAACTTAAGACTGTGTCAGCAGATAGGGCCAGAGTTTATAAAAACAGTAAAAAAAAAACTGAATTAAGGACTCTCTATCTGAATGCTTGCATTTGCAATAAAACAGATGAATTGTGAACTCAAATAGAAATTCATGTGTGACCTGATAGCCATTACAGAGTAGTGGCGACAAGGAAACCCAAATCTGGGACCTGAATTTCCAAAAGTACATGACATTCAGGAAGGACAGGAAGCTAGGAAAAGGGAGTGGGGTAGCTCTGTTAATTAAAGAGGACATTACTGCTATAATGAGAGATGACTTTAGTTCTAAAGATCAAGACGTAGAATCAGTTTGGATGGAACTAAGAAAGAGCAAAGGACAGAAAACATTGGTCGGAGTTGTTTATAGGCCACCAAATAGCAGTGTTAACGTAAATCACAGTATAAATCAGGAAATTAGAGGTGCCTGTAACAAGGGTAATACAATAATCATGAGGGATTTCAATCTACATATAGATTGGGTAAACTTCATTAGTACTAATGCTGTGGAGGACAAATTCTTGGAATGTATGTGAGATGGATTTCTAGAGCAGTACGTTGAGGAATCAACTGGGGAACGGGCTATTTTAGATCTTGCATTGTGCAATTAAAAGGTGCTAATTAATAATCTGGTTGTAAAGGAGTCTTTAGGAAAGAGTGACCATAATATGATAGAATTTTACATTAAGATTGAAAGCGATGTAGTTCAATCAAAAACTAGAGTCTTAAATCTAAGCAAACGATGAAGGTATGAGGGGCAAATTGCCTTTGGTGGATTGGGAAACTATGTTAAAAGGTATGATGGTAGAAAGACAATGGCTAACATTTAAAAAACTGTTACATGGTTTACAACAAAAATACATTCCTTTAATGCTCAAAAATGCAGCAAGGAGTGTTCCAACTGTGGCTTGCAAAAGAAATTAAGGATTGCATTAGAGCAAAGGAAGAGGCATATAAAGTTGGCAAAAAAAATTGTAAGCCTGAGGATTGGGAACATTTCAGAATTCTGCAAAGGAGGACCAAGAAAAAGTTTAAGAAATGGAAAATAGAATGAGAGTAAACTCACAAGGAGCATAAAAACGACTGAACAAGCTTCTACAGGTATGTAAAAAGGAAAAGATTAGCAAAGACAATGGGTCCATGACAAGTGCAGTCAGAAGAATTTATAGTGGGGAATAAGGAAATGGCAGAGAAAATAAACAAATACTTTGTGTCTGTCTTCACAGAGGAAAATGCTAAAACCTCTGAGAAATAACGGAAAATCAAGGGACTAGTGTAAATAAGGAACTGCAAGATATTAATATTAGTTAAAAAAAAGTATTGGAGAAATTAATGGGACTTAAAGTGGATAAAAGCCCCTGGACCTGATGATCTACATCCCAGAGTGTTGAAAGAGGTGGCTGTAGAGATAATAGATGCATTGGTGTTCATCTTTCAAAATTCGATAGACTCTGGAATGGTTCCTGCAGACTGGAAAGTGGCAAATGAATTTGGAGAGGCTAAGCAAGTGGGCAAAAGTTTAGCAGATGGAATACAATGTGGAGAAATATGAGATTGTTCACTTTGGTAAGGAAAACAGAAATAGAGAGTATTTCTTAAATGGTGAGAGGCTGGGAAGTGTTGAATTTCAAAGGGACTTGAGTATCCTTGTTCACGAATCACTGAAAGCTAACATACAGGTACAGCAAGCAATTAGGAAGGCAAATGATATGTTGGCCTTTATTAAAAGAGGATTTGAGTATCGGAATAAAGATGTCTTACTGCAATTATATAGAGCCTTGGTGAGACCACACCTGGAGTACTCTGTGCAGTTCTGGTCTCCTTGCCCAAGGAAAAGATATACTTGCCATAGAGGGAATGCAATGAACGTTCACCAAACTAATTCCTGGCATGGGGGAAATTGTCCTATAAGGAAAAATTAAATAGACTGGGCCTTTATTCTCTGGAGTTTAGAAGAATGAAAGATGTTCTCATTCAAACATAGAAAATTCTTAGAGGGTTCAACAGGGTTGATGCAGGAAGGATGTTTCCCCTGGCTGGGAAGTCCAGGGAACAGAGTCTCAGAATAAGGGGCAGAAGATTTAGGACTGAGATGAGGAGAAATTTCTTCTCACAGAGTGGTGAATCTTTGGAATTTTTTTCCCCCAAAGGGCTGTGGAGGCTCAGTCATTGAGTATGTTCGAAACTGAGATTGATAGATTTCTACATATGAAAAACATCAACGGTCACAAGGATAGTGCGGGTAAATGTTGAAGTAGAAGATCTGCCATGATCTCATTGAATGGCAGAGCAGGCTCAAAGGGCTGACTGGCCTACTCCTGCTCCTATTTCTTTTGTTCTTATGTTCTCATTCTGATAGTAATGGTAGAGTGAGGGATATGCTAGGCCATGAGGTTACAGATTACGATTGAATACAATTCTGTTGTTGCTAATGGTCCATAGTTTTGAACTGAGATCTGTTCCAAATCTATCCCATTTAGCAAGGTATTAGTGCCACATAACGCAAAGGATAGTATTCTCAGTGTAAAGCTGGCTCTTCGTCTTCACAAGGACTGTTTGGTGATCACTCCTACCAATACTGTCATGGACAGATGCATCTGCAACTGGTAGATTAGGGAGGATGAGGTCAAGCTGGTTTTTCCCTCTTGTTGTTTCCCTCACCACCTGCTGCCGGCCCAGTCTGGCAGCTCTGTCCTTCAGGACTCGGCCAATTCGGTCAGTAGTAGTGCTATTGAGCAACGGTTGGTGATGGACATGGAAGACCCCCACCCAGAGTACATTCTGTGCCCTTGCTACTCTCCGTGCTTCTTCCAAGTGGTGTTCAAATGGAGCCGTACTGATTCATCAGCTGAGGGAGGGCGGTTGGTGGTAATCAGCAGAAGATTTCCTTGCCCTTGTCTGACCTGATGCCATGAGACTTCACGGCATCTGGAGTCAATGTTGAGGATTTCCATGGTAACCCGCTCCCGACTGTATACCACTGTGCTGCCACCTCTGGTGGGTCTGTCCTGTGGGTGGGACAGGACATGCCCAGGGATGGTGATGGGAGTCGGGACATTGGCTGTAAAGTATGATGCAGTAAGTATGACTATGTCAGGCTGTTGCTTGACTAGTCTGTGGGACAGCTCTCCCAATTTTGGCACAAATTACCAGATGTTAGTCAGGAGGACTTTGCAAGGTCGACTGAGCAGGGTGTGTCATTGTCGTTTCCTGTGCCTAGGTCGATGCCGGGTTGTCCATCCGTTTTTATTCTTCTTCGACTTTTCTATAGTGTTTGATACAACTGAATGGCTTGTCAGGCCATTTCAGAGGGAAGTTAAGAGTCAACCACATTGCTGTGGGACTGGAGTCACCTGTAGGTCAGACCAGATAAGGACACCAGATTTCCTTCCCTAAAGGACATTAGTGAACTAGATGGGTTTTATGACAATTCTGTAGAATCATAGTCACCATTACTGAGACTAGCTTTTAATTCCAGATTTATTAAGTAATGGAATTTAAATTCCACAAGGTGCCATGTTGGTATTTGAACTCATGTCGCCGGAGGATTAGTCCAGGCCTCTAGATTACTAGTCCAGTAACATTACCACTACACCACCGTCCCTGTACCTTTATTGTTTCTTATCTCTAACTAGATAGATTCAATCCTTGGCCCCCTCCAAAACATTGGGCGGCGCAGTGGTTAGCACCGCAGCCTCACAGCTCCAGCGACCCGGGTTCAGTTCTGGGTACTGCCTGTGTGGAGTTTACAAGTTCTCCCTGTGTCTGCATGGGTTTTCTCCGGGTGCTCCGGTTTCCTCCCACAGCCAAAAGACTTGCAGGTTGATAGGTAAATTGGCCATTATAAATTGCCCCTAGTGTAGGTAGAAGAATGGTGGGGATGTAGTAGAGAAAATGGGGTTAATGTAGGATTAGTATAAATGGGTGGTTGTTGGTCGGCACAGATTCGGTGGGCCGAAGGGCCTGTTTCAGTGCTGTATCTCTAAATAAAAAAAATAAAAATAAATCTTCCCTCTACACACTGTAAAATTCTCCTTAATCAACACTGCAACCCCTCCTCATTTCTTTCCTTCCCTATCTTCCCTGAACCCCTGGTATTCAGGAATATTTAGTGCCCAGTCCTGCCCTTTTTTGAGCCAGATCCTGGTTATCGCCATGATATCGTATTCCCATGTTGCTATTTGCACCTCCAGCTCAACAACTTTATTTACTATGCTTCATATGTTTATATAGATGCACTGTAAACCTAATTTAGACCTTACTGCAACAAAAACAAGAAATGCTGGAATTACTCAGCAGGTCTGGCAGCATCTGTGGAAAGAGAAGCAGAGTTAATGTTTCGGGTCAGCGACCCTTCTTCGGAACTGACAAATATTAGAAAAGTCACAGATTATAAACAAGTGAGGTGGGGGTTGGGCAAGAGATAACAAAGGAGAAGGTGCAGATTGGACCAGGCCACATAGCTGACCAAAAGGTCACGGAGCAAAGGCAAACAATATGTTAATGGTGTGTTGAAAGACAAAGCATTAGTACAGATTAGGTGTGAATATACTGAATATTGAACAGCAGCAAGTGCAAACCTGAAGAAAAACAACCTGAAAAAAACAGTGGGTAAGCAAACTGAACAAACCAAGATGAAATGAAATAAATGCAAAAAAAGATTGTAAAAAATGTAAAAAGGAATGTAAAAAAAAGGAAGAAAAAATAACTAAAAATGACTAAAAATGAAAGTAAAGTGGGGGGCTGTCATGCTCTGAAATTATTGAACTCAATGTTCAGTCCGGCAGGCTGTAGTGTGCCTAATCGGTAGATGAGATGCTGTTCCTCGAGCTTGCGTTGATGTTCACTGGAACACTGCAGCAATCCCAGGACAGAGATGTGAGCATGAGAGCAGGGGGGAGTGTTGAAATGGCAAGCAACCGGAAGCTCAGGGTCCTGCTTGCGGACTGAGCGGAGATGTTCCGCAAAGCGGTCACCCAGTCTGCGCTTGGTCTCCCCAATGTAGAGGAGACCACACTGTGAGCAGCGAATACAGTATACTACATTGAAAGAAGTACAAGTAAATCGCTGCTTCACCTGAAAGGAGTGTTTGGGCCTGGGATAGTGAGGAGAGAGGAGGTAAATGGGCAGGTATTACACCTCCTGCGATTGCAAGGGAAGGTGCCCTGGGACGGGGACGAGGTGGTGGGGGTAATGGAGGAGTGGACCAGGGTGTCGCGGAGGGAACGATCCCTTCGGAATGCTGACAGGGGAAGGGAGGGGAAGATGCGACTGGTAGTGGCATCACGCTGGAGGTGGCGAAAATGGCGGAGGATGATCCTTTGGATATGGAGGCTGGTGGGATGAAAAGTGAGGACAAGGGGAACCCTGTCACGGTTCTGGGAGGGAGGGGAAGGGGTGAGGGTAGAGGTGCGGGGAATGGGTCGGACACGATTGAGGGCCCTGTCAACCACAGTGGGGGGAAATCCTCGGTTGAGGAAAAAGGAGGTCATATCAGAAGCACCGTCATGGAAGGTAGCATCATCAGAGCAGATGCGGGTCCTAGTTATGCCTGTCTTTTTGTGGGATATGTCGAGCATTCTTTGTTCCAGTCCTACTCAGGCCTCCTCCCCCAACTCTTTTTCCGATACATTGATGACTGTATCGGTGCTGTTTCCTGCTCCCGCCCCGAACTAGAAAACTTTATCAACTTTGCTTCCAATTTCCACCCTTCTCTCACCTTTACATGGTCCATCTCTGACACTTCCCTTCCCTTCCTCGACTTCTCTGTCTCCATCTCTGGGGATAGGTTGTCTACCAATATCCATTATAAGCCCACTGACTCCCACAGCTACCTCGACTACACTTCTTCACACCCTACCTCCTGTAAGGACTCCATTCCATTCTCCCAGTTTCTCCGTCTCCGACGCATCTGCTCTGATGATGCTACCTTCCATGACGGTGCTTCTGATATGACCTTTTTCCTCAACCGAGGATTTCCCCCCACTGTGGTTGACAGGGCCCTCAACCGTGTCCGACCCATTCCCCGCACCTCTACCCTCACCCCTTCCCCTCCCTCCCAGAACCGTGACAGGGTTCCCCTTGTCCTCACTTTTCATCCCACCAGCCTCCATATCCAAAGGATCATCCTCCGCCATTTTCGCCACCTCCAGCGTGATGCCACTACCAGTCGCATCTTCCCCTCCCTTCCCCTGTTAGCATTCCGAAGGGATCGTTCCCTCCGCGACACCCTGGTCCACTCCTCCATTACCCCCACCACCTCGTCCCCGTCCCAGGGCACCTTCCCTTGCAATCGCAGGAGGTGTAATACCTGCCCATTTACCTCCTCTCTCCTCACTATCCCAGGCCCAAACACTCCTTTCAGGTGAAGCAGCGATTTACTTGTACTTCTTTCAATGTAGTATACCGTATTCGCTGCTCACAGTGTGGTCTCCTCTACATTGGGGAGACCAAGCGCAGACTGGGTGACCGCTTTGCGGAACATCTCCGCTCAGTCCGCAAGCAGGACCCTGAGCTTCCGGTTGCTTGCCATTTCAACACTCCCCCCTGCTCTCATGCTCACATCTCTGTCCTGGGATTGCTGCAGTGTTCCAGTGAACATCAACGCAAGCTCGAGGAACAGCATCTCATCTACCGATTAGGCACACTACAGCCTGCCGGACTGAACATTGAGTTCAATAATTTCAGAGCATGACAGCCCCCCACTTTACTTTCATTTTTAGTCATTTTTAGTTATTTTTTCTTCCTTTTTTTCACATTCCTTTTTACATTTTTTACAATCTTTTTTTGCATTTATTTCATTTCATCTTGGTTTGTTCAGTTTGCTTACCCACTGTTTTTTTCAGGTTGTTTTTCTTCAGGTTTGCACTTGCTGCTGTTCAATATTCAGTATATTCACACCTAATCTGTACTAATGCTTTGTCTTTCAACACACCATTAACATATTGTTTGCCTTTGCTCCGTGACCTTTTGGTCAGCTATGTGGCCTGGTCCAATCTGCACCTTCTCCTTTGTTATCTCTTGCCCAACCCCCACCTCACTTGTTTATAATCTGTGACTTTTCTAATATTTGTCAGTTCCGAAGAAGGGTCGCTGACCCGAAACGTTAACTCTGCTTCTCTTTCCACAGATGCTGCCAGACCTGCTGAGTGATTCCAGCATTTCTTGTTTTTGTTTCAGATTTCCAGCATCCGCAGTATTTTGCTTTTATTTTAGACCTTACTGCATTTCTCTTTGTCTGGCCCCACCTACTATTTCCTACTCTAGTGTTATCTGTCTCTCCCAATCCTTCATGCACCTTGCCTTTCCTTTCTAATGCTACATCCTGGTGCCCATGCCCCTGCCAAGTTAGTTTCAATTCTCCCCAACAGCCCCACGAGGACGTTGGTCCTAGTTATTGAGGTACAATGCATCGGCCTGTCCAGGTCTCACCTCCCCTAGAACCAGTCCCAATGTCCCAGGAATCTGAAGCTCTCCTTCCCGCACCATCTCTCCTGGCACTGGGATTAATCCAGAAATTACCACCTTTGAAATTACTCCTGCTTGCTAGTCTGTTTCCTAGCTCGTTAAAATCTGCTTGCAGGCCCCCATCCCTTTTTCTATCTCTGTCATTGGTATCCTTATGGACCACGACCTCTGGCTGTTCACAGACTCCCCACTTCAGAGTGCTCTGCAGTTACTCAGACTTCCCTGAAGTTACCAGGGAGGCAACATGCCATTATAGATTCATGTCTGCGGCTGCAGAAGCATCTGTCCGTTCTCCTCACTATAGAATCTCCTATCACTACTGTTTTCCCAATCTTCCTCCTGCCCCCGCCCCCTTCCAGCTGAGACACCCATGGTGACATAGACTTGGCTCTGGCTGAAATCCCCAGAAGAACCATCACTCTCACCAGTGTTTAGAACTGTATGCTGGTTGAAGAGCGAGGTGCACACAGGAACTCTTGCACGACCTGCCTCACGAGTTTGTACGAAAACAGTATAAATATATAAATCAGCATTAAGAAAGGGCCCCACATGCATAGAGTTGTCACCCAAACTGCATGCAATCCCTAGCCAGATTTTACGATCAGTTGTAATACATATTAGCACAGGAACTCAATAAATATTAATATGCATCCCAACAGACTCCTGGTCAGCCTCCCACTTTCTACTCTCTGTAAGCTTGAAGTCTAAACCACATCAATTCCCATTCACTCATCACTCCTGTGGTCTCCTGGATAAGCAATGCCTCAATTTTAAAATTCACATCCTTGCTTTCAAATCCCTGCATGACCTCACCCCTTTGTATCTCTGTAACCTTCTTCTTTGATTCTGGTCTCTTGAGCATCTCCGATTTTTATCGTTCTCCCATTGGCAGATGTGCTTTTAGCTGCCAAGGCCCTAAGCTCTGCAATTTCCTCCCTAAAGCTCTTCGCCTCTCTAAATTTTTACTTCTTTAAGATGCTCCATAAAACCTATGTTTTTGACTAAATGTCTGGTCATCTGCCTAAACAGCTCATGTGGCTCGGTGTCACATTTTGTTTGATAAAGCTCCTGTAAAGTGCCTTGAAACATTTTATTGCATTAAAGCCCTTATAAATATAAGTTGTTTTTGCTGCTGCAGTTGAAATACAGCTGGTGGAGACATCTGCTGCATTATGAAGACATTGTGATTATTACAACACGCGGCACAGTGGCGCAGTGGTTAGCACCGCAGCCTCACAGCTCCAGCGACCCGGGTTCAATTCTGGGTACTTCCTGTGTGGAGTTTGCAAGTTCTCCCTGTGTCTGCATGAGTTTCCTCCGGGTGCTCCGGTTTCCTCCCACAGCCAAAAGACTTGCAGGTTGATAGGTAAATTAGCCATTATAAATTGCCCCTAGTATAGGTAGGTGGTAGGGGAATATAGAGACAGGTGAGGATGTGGTAGGAATGTAGGATAAGTATAAATGGGTGGTTAATGGTCGGCACAGACTCGGTGGGCCGAAGGGCCTGTTTCAGCGCTGTATCTCTAAATCAAATCAATTACCAGGATACCAGGCACACTCGGGGAGTAGAATCCCTTTCAGTTCAAGTACATGGCAAAGTTGACATGATGTGCACAGAATTCAATGTGCGTGCAGTCAATGACACACTGCACCATAGAGAAGCCTGCAATCCTTGCGAATCCTTGTGCTTGCTCCACCTGCTTCCGTCTAGCAAGAGGGAAGAGATGGAGTCGTCTCTCTTTAAAGAGAGAAGCTGAGTGATCTCCATTATGCAGCAAACTGAGAGATGTTGCTTATATATCCAGAAACAGCTTGGAATGAGCCAGTAGCATAGACTTCAGAGCCACAGTTCTCTTGACAGTCACAGGCAATGCGGTCCTTACTGTTATACTTCAGAAAGTCAGGTGGTTAAAGGATAGAATTGGAACCAATCTTTACACAATTTTATAAGTATTTATTTACAGAGGTGCACACTACAAACATGTAACTCATAACCCAACCATCATAATATCCGTCTGTTTCTATTGAGAGGAGGACCAAGGAATCCCCAGTTAATGCCCACCACCTGCACACAATTAATATATAATTAACAGATTCCCTTTTTCTCTTTAAACAGGAGTTTGTATGCACAAGCAAAATTTCAAAACAAATTAAATCAAAGACTTCCATAAGGCAGTCACACCCTGTAGATTAAGTATCTCAAATTCGGCCACTGGTCAGGCACAGGAGGGTGTGACTGCAAGTGAGGCGGGTAGAGGGATCCTGAATTCAGCAATGGAGGAGCCTCAGCTCTTAACCTTGCCTAACAGGTACGAGGTACTTGCTCCCTGTGTGGATGAGGAAAAGGACTGTAGGGAGGATGAGCAAACTGACCACTGCACCGTGGTACAGGAGGCCATTCAAGCGGGGGAAGCAAAAAGAAAAGTGGTAGTGGTGGGGATTCCATAATTAGGGGTACTGATAGCATCCTTTGTAACCAGGACCGAGAATCCCGCATGGAATGTTGCCTACCCGCTGCCAGGGTGAGGGACATTTCTAATCGGCTTGAAAGGATATCGGAGAGGGAGGGGGAGGATCCAGTTGTTGTGGTCCACATTGGGACAAGCAACATAGGCAAGACCAGGCAAGAGGACCTGTTTGGGGATTATCAGGAACTAGGAACAAAATTTAAAAACAGGTCCTCAAGGGCTATAATCTCTGGATTATTACCCGAACCATGTGCAAATTGGCATAGGGATAAGAAAATTAGGGAAGTAAACACGTAGTTAAAGGAGTGGTGTGGGAAAGAGGGGTTCCATTTCATGGGGCAGTGGCATCAGTATTGGGACAGGAGGGAACTGTACCGTTGGGACGGGCTCCACCTGAACGGATCTGGGAACAGTGTCCTAGCGGAAAAGATAAATAGGGTGGTCAGAAGGACTTTAAACTAGTAAATTGGGGGGTGGGGGGAGGGGAAGGCCTCAGGGAAGTCAATACAGTTTCAAAAAGAAATAACAGGGCAGAGAGTAAAGAAAAAGTCAGGAACCCTACTTCAGGAACTGCAGGTAATGGCAAAACTGCAAGAAGTATACTGGTTAAACCAGAAGAGAGAAATAATAAACAGGCGAATAAAGCATCAGTGCTGAGGGACAGGTTAGGGGGCATAGCCTAAATAAGAGTTCTATATACAAATGCATGGAGTGTAAGGAATAAACTAGATGAGCTGCAGGCGCAAATCCAAATGGAAGATTATGACGTGGTGGCCATTGAGGAGACGTGGCTGCAGGATGGTCGGGACTGGGAACTAAATATACCTGGTTATAAAGTTTACAGGAGGGACAGGGAAAATGGCAGAGGGGGTGGAGTAGCCTTACTGATTAGAAATAATATCACCTCATTGGTGAGGGAGGATATATTGAGGGGAAAGCATCCAGTGGAGACCTTATGGGTGGAATTGAGGAACAGCAAAGGATCTAAAACTGTAATAGGTGTTGTGTATAGATCCCCTGGTAGCAGTTCTGAGGTGTTAGATTGTATAAATGCACAAATTAGGCAAGTGTGTAACAAAGGCAGAGTAGTATTAATGGGGGATTTTAACGTACACATAGATTGGGAGAGGCAGACTCGCACCTGTCAGAAAGGTAGTGAATTTCTGGAATGTGTTCGGGATAGTTTCCTACAGCAATATGTCCGAGATGTAACAAGGGGACAGGCAATATTAGATTTAGTTATGAGTAATGAGTCAAATTTAATTAGTAGCCTAACTGTGGGTGAACATTTATCAAATAGTGATCACAACATGATCGAATTCAAGGTAGCGTTTGAAAGTGAAAAGCACGAATCAGCTACTAGAATTTTACACTTGGGTAAGATCTTTTAAATGCC
The DNA here is from genome assembly GCF_036365525.1 of Heterodontus francisci. Lineage (NCBI taxonomy): Eukaryota > Metazoa > Chordata > Chondrichthyes > Heterodontiformes > Heterodontidae > Heterodontus > Heterodontus francisci. Next base: position 110,441,549 of record NC_090372.1, on the reverse strand, counting down.
ACGAGCAAGTGCAGAAAATAATCAAAAAGGCTAATGGAATGCTAGCCTTTATAGCTAGAGGATTGGAATATAAAGACACAGAGGTTATGATCTAGCTGTACAAAACCCTGGTGAAACCCCACTTGGAGTACTGTTGAGCAGTTCTAGGCACCACATCTTAGGAAGGATACATTGGCCTTGGAGGGAGTGCAACATAGGTTTACAAGGATGATACCTGGACTACAGGGGTTAAGTTACGAGGAGAGATTATACAAATTAGGCCTTTTTCGCTAGAATTTAGAAGGTTAAGGGGTGATCTGATCGAAGTCTTCAAGATATTAACAGGAAAAGACAGGCTAGATAAAGATAAACTATTTCCACTGGTTGGAGATTCTAAAACTAGGGGGCATAGTCTACAAATTAGAGCCAGACTGTCCAGGAGAGATGTTAGGAAGCACTTCTTCACGCAAAGGGTGGTAGAGGTTTGGAACTCTCTCCCACAAACAGCAGTTGAAGCTAGAACAGTTGTTAATTTTAAATCTGAGATAGTAGATTTTTGTTAAGCAAAGATATTAAGGGATATGGGCCAAAGGCAGGTATATGGAGTTAGGCCGTGAATCAGCCATGATCTAATTGAATGGAAGGACAGGCTAGAGGGGCTGAATAGCCTCCTGCTGTTCCTATCTTCCTATGTTTCCTATATTCTGTACAAATTACTACATCGCGAGATACCCCACCTCTAGGACCCCTAACAATTTCTTCTTGTAAAAGAGACAGCTGATGACTGCATCAATTCATTAATTTTAGAGATTTCCTTTCTCTCCAGCATTTGTTTCAAACCAAAGTCAATCCATAACCTTGCCCCACTCATATTTTTTGTAGAGTGTATATTATCCCACATCGAACAATTATCTACATAACATTCAATGGGTATACTATCTTCAGTATACTCATTGTACTGAATGTCACTTAAGATATTTGTCAAACAGAATCCCATATCCACTGCCTCCATAAGAACCAGTGTTTCAGCAGCCACAGTACTTTTAACAACCCTTTTTATTTTCTTAACCTCCCAAGCTAAAGCACAGCATTTCCCATTTTCACCTATAAGAAATATGGTGAAACCAGCTGCACTAGAATACCCATCAGGAAGATTAGCATGTGAAGTATCAGTAAAAATGATTAGTTTCATGCTCTTTGGGTCACCTAAGGATGGGATCTTATCCAGATTTAACTTGCTTAATGTTTTATTTGTCCTTAAAACATTCTCGACTTTAGGATGTTTCATCATAGTACTTAACTCCAACACACCAAAACTAGCATCTGGTCTCGTCTTAAGTGTCCATCCAGTTCAAGTGACAAATCAAGCTTCGCAATTGCTCTAGCTCTTCTTTAGATAGAACATCACCTTTCTGTGAAAACCGAGTACGATTAACTGGGATGGAAATAACACTCATTAAATAGGATTGTTGATTTAAAGTTATTACAGACCTACTTTGCTTCATATCTAAACCAATATATTGTAAAGCCCCACATCCCTGATTCTCAATTTTAAATTCGACTTTAATCTTATTAATAATGCATTTCTCAAATTCGCGGTCCCACTCCATAAGAAATCATTAACATGCATCATGAAGATGCCTGAAAAGTTTACCTTTATGATACAAATAAAACATTGCGGGATATGGTTTCACAGGTCGGCGCAACATCGAGGGCCGAAGGGCCTGTACTGCGCTGTAATGTGCTAATTCTAATTCTAATTCTAATGATATGCAATCAGCAAAATAGATCTCACCGAAAAATACCACACACTGGAAGCATCATTCAGACCAGAAACACATTTGATTAGTTTCCATAGTTTTTCTTCTGCATCTGTTGCCTTTTTAGGTGGTTTCAGAAACACTTCCCTCTGAAAAGTATCTGCCTGCAGAAATGCAATTATGTTGATTGACTTGCATTCATGTGAATATGTGATAAACGAGCTAAAAAGATTTTTAAGATTACTTTTCCATCTGTGGGAGATTCATCTTTAACATCTGTATCACTCAATTACTTTTCAAACCCATTTGCCTTGCTTTAGCCTTATAAGTCCCATCTGCAAGGACTTTTTCAGTACAAATCCACCGAAGTGGCAAAGCTGGTTGACCTTTATCTGGTACCTCAGAATAAACTCCAAAGTCACGCCAACTATCTCATTCCTTTTGCTTATTAGATTATCCTCAAGATTATTGTCAGCCACCAAAACATCACAGTCATGAGGACTTCTGCTTCTGGTTCTGTCGAGAGACTGTTCTGTGGCCTTTATTTCATTGTGTAATTTATTGCCTCTACTTCACTATTATGTCTGTTGGATCTGCGACTGCGAGACTTCCATCTTGCACTGTAGGAGGTTCTTTCTTCTTCTGGCACAAGAGTCACTTCCATACTCACTACTTGTACTGTGTTTTCTTACTTTCCACGCTTTCATCCCATTTTGCCAGTCCATGGACCTCACCTGCTGGCTTTCATCCTGAACATTCAACCAATATTTGAACTTGCCAATAGCTTTTCCTATACGTCCCATGATTGTCACATCATTAGACCTCTCTGGAATATACGTCACTCAAGTACCTGCTCTGCACAATTGCCCTTTAGATGTAATAGCTGTGTCATGTATGTCATAATCATTCACAGTGGCGCAGTGGTTAGCACCGCAGCCTCACAGCTCCAGTGACCCGGGTTCAATTCTGGGTACTGCCTGTGTGGAGTTTGCAAGTTCTCCCTGTGTCTGCATGGGTTTCCTCTGGGTGCTCCGGTTTCCTCCCACATGCCAAGACTTGCAGGTTGATAGGTAAATTGGCCATTAGCAATTGCCCCTAATATAGGTAGGTGGTAGGGAAATATAGGGACAGGTGGGGATGTGGTAGGAATATGGAATTAGTGTAGGATTAGTATAATTGGGTGGTTGATGGTTGGCACAGACTCGGTGGGCCGAAGGGCCTGTTTCAGTGCTGTATCTCTAATCTAAACTAAACTAAACAATCCAGCGCTTTATCTACTCCATTCCGTTTCTCATGAACATTTGATGTACAAGGTGCCTTGTTTAATTCTATCAGCTGCTCGGAATCCGCGATTTTGTAATTAAGTCCAATTAATTGTGAGGAACGAAACTTAACAGTTTGATTGTCATGTTTAATAAGTACTGTCTTCCCATCATGACCCATTACCTTACCAGGGCCTTTCCATTTCTTATGGCGCTCTCTTTAATAATACATCAAATTTCCTAAATTAAATTCTGCTTCAGGTGGTCTTATACAGTACCTCAGAACTCTCCAAATTTTCTCTGAGACCTCAGCCTTGAAGAAAGCTCATCTCCGTGCTTGTAAAACAGCCAAATGTGCCGAAGAAATAGAATTCATTGTAGTACCTTCTAGAGCAGTACTGTCTCACAATGCAGAAGACAATTTGGGATTTCATCCATAGACTATACCCTCCAATTATCTGGAATGAATTGTCTGCATGAAATGCCCACCCCAGGGCAGTTGTCAACTTGCAGTCTGGTTGATCAGCTACAATTTTATGCACCATTTCATTAATCACCAATGATTCCTTTCACAAATGTATTGCTGAAAGGACTTTCAGCTGTGGTATTCATGACTATGATGTTCAAATTTTCACACATGTCTCTGAACTCGTTGGACTGGATTTTGTTGCCCTGCCACCAGGACCGGTGTCAGGTGCAGAAAATGGTGGCTGCCTCACGTGGGACCCGCGCTGCTACGTTTCTGCAGCAGGCGGCCACTTAGCATATTCACAGCGACCGCCCTCCCTCCCCGCCAAATCACATGGAGGGGGCGGCCTCAGCGACTCCATTCACAGCATCATCTGTTGAAGAAGCAGGCGCTGGCATCATTTTTTAAAAGCTGCCAGCCCTGCAGACAGTACAACATTACACAGAGTTGACTCCTTCCCCAACCCCATACACAACATATTGCAGAGTTGACCCCATCCCCTCCATACCCTACATAATGCAGAGTTCACCTCTTCCCAACGTCGGTGGCACCAGCTTTCCCTGGATGGGAAAGTGAAGGTGCGTGAGTGCCATACATCGCATTGAAGATCAAGAACTGAAAGCAAGATCATTGTGCATTACATTTTAATTCATGCAAAGATGTAATTTAAATATGTAAATTTGGGTCTCGTCACAGAGCAGTGGAGGGGCCGCCATGGAGCTTCCCACCGCCGGGAAGATCGGGTCCAGCAGTCCTGGCATTGGGTGCCATGGCGGCCATGACCACTCCGTTTTCTGGCCCCTCCCCACCCCCGCCACTGAACCCAATGTTGGGCTGGGAACAAAATCCAGCCTGTCATCGGCAAATTGCCCTCTACCATCAGCCAGAAACATTGCTGGAGTACCTAGTCCAATCCCTATCCGTTTCTCCATGATTTTGTCTATGATAACCCTTTTGTCCTTACTATGTATTATTGTAGAAAGACTAAATCTGGTGCCAGATCTATAAAATATATTATGAAAATATTTCTGTCTTGTTCCCATACCTTTAAATCCATGGCAACTACCTCGTTAAAGTCATGTGCCAATGGAAGGCATACAATAGGATATGGCAGCTTCCTCCGAGACTTTTTACAGATTTCACAACCTTTACTAATCTCTTTTATTAGCCTTGTATACCTTTTATTAACCACACCTGCAACCTTCAGCAGGATCTTTAACCTTTGACAAGTAGGTGAGGAAATTGTCTATGTAACTTTAAGGCAATTTCTTTTTCTTTTCCCTCCGAATCTTCTCACCTGATGCCATTAATACTTGTCTAACACTCTGATGAGAAATATCAGGTTTTGTTAAATTGCAGATCAACTAACTTTCCAAAAAATAATTACCTTATTATGCTCCATGTCAGGTTTTATTTGTGCCTTTTTCAGAACAGCATAGGTATCTCACTGGAGACTAGATCAGTACCTATAAACTAGCTGACTCCATCTATTTTACATGGCAACTACCTCATTAAAGTCATATGTTAATGTAAGGCTTAACATAGGACATGGTGGCATCATCTGATAAATTTTGCAGATTTCATAATTCTGGAAATACAACTCTTTTTAGTGAACTCAATATGTTGTCATCCCCAAACCTATAATACTTTTACATTCCTTAACTTTGTGTCAATCTTCACTATTTAGTGATCGAGATAATATTTTAACCAATCTGTCCCACATACTGTTGAGGTACAAGCACTATCTAGTACTGCACAGCTAAAGGAGTCTGCAACTAACATTCACCACAGGACTAAAACTCCTTGTGACCAGTATAATTTGTTTGGATTCATCAATATCTTCATTCTCTTCCTCAGAATTCTCTTTTTCAGAATTCTTTTTCATGTGTCATTTTGAGGAGCCTGCCTCTTCGCTTTGGACAGTTCACCACATAATGATAATAATGCTACCGAATAACTATAGGCCGGTCAATTTAACATCCGTGGTGGGTTATGTTTTAGAAGCAATAATCAGGGAAAAACTCAACAGGCACTTGGCAAGGTTTGAGTTAATTTAGGAGAGCCAGCATGGATTTGTAAAAGGCAGATGGTGCTTGAATAATCAAATTCAATTTTTTGATGATGAAGTTAGAGAGAAGGTTGATGAAGGGAAAGCAGTGGATGTTGTCAATATGGATTTTTTTTTAAAAAAGCATCTGAAAAAGTACCACAAAAAAGGGAGTTTAACAAAATTGAGGCTCATGGAATAGGAGGATCATAGTCAGGTTGGACAAAAAATTGGCTTAAGAAAACAGTGAGTTGGGGTAAATGGCTGTCTTGCAGTCTGGAGGATGGTAGACAGTGGTGTTTCTCAAGGTTCAGTGCCAAGACCAATGCCTTTTTGATATTTATAAATGACTTGGATATTGAAATACTGAGTAAAATTCCAAAATTTGCCAATGATACCAAACTTGGAAATGTGATAGACAGTGATGATACCAATTGACTGTAACAGGATGCAGATAAGCTAGCAAAATGGGCAGAGAAGTGGGACAAGGATTTAGTACAGAAAAGTGTAAGGTGATGCATTTTGGCAGAAGGGAGAGGGAGAGGCAATATAGACTAAATAGCACAGTTCTGAAGACAGAGGGACATAGGTCCATGTGCAAACATCTTTGAAGTTGGCAGGACATATTGAGAGAAGTGAGCAAAGCATATGTGTTTCATAAATAAATGTATTGAATACAAAAGCAGGAAATTATGATGAATCTCTATAAAGCTCTGCTTCGGCTACAACTAAAGTATTGCACCCAGTTCTGGTCACCACATTTTAGGAGGTATGTAAGGATCCTTAAAAGGGTGCAGAGTAGACTTACCAGAATGTTCCAGAGATGAAGCATTTTAGTTACAAGGTTAGGTTAAAGAAGCTGGGATGGTTCTTGGAGCAAAGGAAATTGAGGGGAGATTTGATGGAGGTGTGCAAGATTATGACAGGTTTAGATAAGTTAGACAAAGAAAAGCTGTTCCCATTAGCTGATGGATTAGGGAACAAAGATTGAAGGTTTTGGGCAAGATATGTGGTGGGGATGTGAGGAAGAACTTTTTTATATAGCGGGCAGTAATGACCTGGAACTCGCTTCCTATAAGGGTGGTGGCAGTGGAAACAATCAATGATTTCTAAAGGAAATTGGATGGGCACTTGAGGGAAATAAACTTGCAGGGCTACGGGATAGAGTGAGGGAATTGAACTGATTGGTTTGCTCGACAGAGAGCTGGCGTAGACTTGATGGACTAAATGACAGTGGAGGTTAGGTGTGCGTTTTGGCAAATGTGGCATCTAGCACACTTGCTGTTGAACGTGGGTTCTTGCACTATGACCACCATTTTGGATGCTTACTGGACGCCACAGCATCCAAAAAATACTGCCAAGCCTACTTTGCCCTCTGTGTCTCTTTCTAATTACTAATTGATCAGCTTAATTGACAATGTTGAGTAGCATAAGACCATTCTATCCTTTTAGCTGGAGTTCAAGGTGTAGCAGTGGAACGTCTGTGATGGGAATCCAAATATGGGGAAAATAGAGATAAGAAACTAAGGTGAAAAAAGACATATACACATAATCACTTAAGTTCTTTCAAAGTATACAGGTTTATACAGACACTGATATTTTCTCAGTAGGCTAGCAAAAAAAATGCTGTGATTGCCTCACTGAGCTATTTCTTGTGGAGATGCATTAATGCAAATTACAGAGACTAGAATGTTCAACTTTTAATTGGACTGAAATGAGGTGGAAGGAACTGGAAGACAATTAACACTGGGTTTTTTTTAATCTCCAGCACCCGGTTCAGAGGAGGTTTTAGTGAATAATAGTTGCAGGCTGTCACTGCTGCTAGGCAAATTTATTCTGAGATGTTCAAGGGGCTTTGTTTATCTCATTTTTCAATTAACCTCTGCTTTTTAACTTCATCATGATGTCAGGGCCAGTGTGCAAGGAAGAACATGAGAAAAAATTCCTAATTTTTTTTGCATTCTCCCAGTTTCTTTCTACTATTTAAATAGCTGGGGGAATCCACTTTTATGTGCATTACAATTATGTGCTGAAAATTGTAGATTCCAGGTGAATTGTCAAAAATAACAAAAGCTTTTGCATTATGAATTTCTAAATAGTCACTTTGAATGTAACAAATAATTCTTCCACAATATAGGATATTGGTAAACATATTCCTTTTTGCACGCTCTTCATTAATTTACTCGGCTGTGGGAACTGGAATACTTCCACTTTGTTCCCTCACAATAACATACTAAAAGTTTCAAAAATCGGTACATCTTAATAATTTGCCATGCATCTAACTAAGATTTCTAGTTGTGTGTGTTGTCTATACCCTGCCTTCATAAGAGGTATGTGCTCAAAGGAATACTCAGTTATCCCACTTGCAGCAAGCTGGATTTTGCATCAGATCAAGCCATAGCACCAACCACTTTTGAAATGGAGAATATTAATACACAGACCAGTGGTTTACAGATTGAAGCATACACTAACTTTATTTACATCTACGTAGCATTAGGAGGTATTAATGTTGGGAAATATTAGAACTATATGATATGCATTAAACAGAAAATACAAAGAAAATGACCCTCAGTAAACACGGCCCCTGATTTAATTCAAAGGGTGAATTTTCTGATTTTGTAGTTCCAGTGGGGAGCACATAGCAAAAATTCAGCTACTCTTGCATGTGATGATTTGACCATTTAAAATAATGGTCAGAAGATTTGCAAGCTTGATGCTCCTGATGGGAATGCAAAGTCAGAATTACCCCTGAAATAGCTCAACTAATAGAGATTGATTGCTACGATTGGTCAACAATTCCACTATTGTTCTATCATGCAATTGCCAAGATAGTGGAAGGCAAATGAGATGGATCCTGGTCTTTGTTCATCTAACATTTCCTATGCTCCTCTGAACAATGTTTTTGCTAAAATATTGCAAATTCAGCCTCCTTTTAACCAGTAGTGTCACACTTGTTTTGGAATTATAAAGAAAGACTTGCATTTATATAGAACCTTTCACAATGTCAAGATATCCAAAAGAACTGAGTTCCGAAGAAGGGTCACTGACCCGAAACGTTAACTCGGCTTCTCTTTCCACAGATGCTGCCAGACCTGCTGAGTGGTTCCAGCATTTCTTGTTTTTATCCCAAAGAACTTTACAGCCAATTAAGTACTTTTGAAGTGTAGTCACTGTTGCAATGTAAGAAATGTGGCAGCCAATTTGCACACCACAGGCTCCCAAAAAACTGCAATGCGATAATAACCAGATAATCTGTTTTTTAAAGTGAGATAGATTGATGGATAAATATTGGCTAGGACACTGGGGATAACTCCTCAGCTTTTCTTCAAAATAGTGTCATGAGATCTTTTACATCCACCTGAGAGAGCAGACAGGGCCTCAGTTTAACATCATATCTGAAAGCCAACACCTCCAACAGTGCAGCACTCTGTCAGTACTGGAGTGACAGCTGAGATTTGTGTGTTCAAGCCCCTAGCGTGAGTTTTGAACCCACAACCTTCTAACACAGAGACAAGAGTGCTACCAACTGAGCCACAGTATATCAGAACCATGTGTCACAGAAATAGGTTAATCGGCCCATCAAGCCTGCACCTGTGTTTTTCACCATCTTATCTACCTACTTCTTGGTCCACTTAAGCATTAATATTCCTGTTTTTCAAGCATTTATCTTATTCCCTCTGAAAATAACTTATGGATTCTGTTTCAGTAATCCTTTGTGGCACAGAATTCCAAATACCAATCATTCTCTATGTAATTAAAAGCATTCTAACCTCCCTTTTCATTCTTTTTGTGATTATCTTTAATTTGTGCCCTATTATTATAATCTTGTCAACTCAGGAACAATCTGTCCCTATAAAGGCTAACAGGACCCTTCATAAGCTGATCTCCATTAGATCAACTCCAGTGGAAAAAAGCCCTAACTTCTCAAGTTTCTTTTTATTAAGGTAACCCTTCATAACTGATATGATCCAACTGAATTTATATTGCATTTATACTATTTTCATTCTTTTTATATCCTTTGTGTAATGAAGTTCCCAAGCTGCATACAGTACTCTATAACAATGACCCAAGGACTTTTACAAGTTCAACATCACCTCTTTACTTTTGTATTTTATGCCTCTAGATACCAAACTAAGGATTCTGTTTGCCTTTTTAATGGCCTAATGTATTTGTGCTACCAACTTTAATGACCCATGTATTTACGCGCTGAAGCTCCTCTGCTCTACTTCTCTATTTAAAATGTTATCCCAATGTACGGTTTGTTTCCAATAACTCCAAGTAATCCACAAAGCTGGAGCAGTTCTTATGCTAAAAATTCTAACTTTGTGAAGGGTATGTGAGGGTATGTAACCTATTTGTAATGATTATTGCGATCCCCACAAATTCTCAGGCCATCCAACATATATTAACTGAATCGTAAAGTCAAAAGAACTAAAACTTGGTGGGGTGGTGGGGGGGGGGGGGGGAGATATAAAACAGGCTGCCAGTTCATTATCACCCATTTTACACATCTGCACAAATCAAAATGACCCCCAATGTATTAGAATCAGAACTGTCCAATGTTTTCATAAAGAGAATACCAATTCAATGCCATTTTTTAAATAGGATTAACAAAGGCTTTGTTAACATAAGAAAACCTTTGCACATTATCAAGAAAAGTGAATGCACAGCAAGTACATTTATCAAGATCTGATATGTAAGTACTAGTAGAATTAGTATTATCTGAAAGAATGCTGTTTATGTCAAACTATGTCCAACAATAAAATACTTTGGGTGAGAAATTGGTCTGCGCCGCTTTTTTGGGAGGGGGGTTGCAATTCACCACTTGTCCGTGCTTGTTGCCATGGTGCAACTTTGGAGCTGTCTCTTTATTTACCTGATTGTAGCATTGGTCTGACAGGAACCCACATTGCTGACTGCCTGAGTGCTCAGCCGGGGACTGGGCAGCATCAGTTGATAGCATGTGGTACAGACAGCCTGTTCATCTTAAAGGAAGTCTGTCCTTCTGAAAGGGAAACTGCACTGATTCATGGGTTTCCAAGTTCACAGATGCAGCTCTGGAGGCTTTAGTCATGGAACTGGACAGCAGGAGAGACACCATGCTTCTGCAGGTGGGGTACGGAGGCGGTAGGAGAGGAGGCCCTCAGGGACCACAGACGGGCCTGGGAGCAGGTGGCCAGAGAAGTCAATTCCTGGACTCTGGCCCCTAGGGCCTGACAGCAGTGCCATAAGAATTCTAATAAAGACATCTTCACATGACATCTCCTATCCACCACAACACCAACCTCTCATGCTGCTCAATGCACCACACCCCCATAACTCACCCAGCAGCACTCTCTGGCACACAGGATTTATGCTTAACATCCAAATATTCCACCTCACCCTCAAAGACATTCCAATGATGCCAGATTCACACCCAGCTCCCGCTGCTTCCACATACCTTCAGTTATTCAGCTCTGGCAGGGGAGACAGTGGCATAGTGGTAATGTCGCTGAACTAGTTAGTAATCCAGAGGCCCTGGATAGTGCCCTGGGAACATGGGTTCAAATTCCACCACAGCAGCTGGTGGAATTAAAAATTCTATTAATTAATAAATGTAATTAATTAATAAAAATCTGGAATTGAAAGCTAGTCTCAGTAATGGCACCATGAAGCTATCATCGATTGTTGTAAAAATCCACCTGGTTCACTAATGTCCTTTAGGGAAGGAAATCTGCTGTACTTACCTGGTCTGACCTACACGTGATTCCAGACCCACAGCAATGTGGCTGACTCTTAAAATGCCATCTGAAATGGCCTAGAAAGCCACTCAGTTCAAGGGCAATTCGGGATGGGCAATAAATGGCCTAGCCAGCGACACCCACATTCCACAAACGAATAAAAAAAAACGTCACCAGCAGACATCATGTTCGGCAAACAAGGGTGAATGACTGTGCCAAGCCATCATCTGTCCAAATTCTCCAACGTGCAGGAGACATTGCTCGAAAAACAGGGGAGAATGAAGATTGTGCATGATCGACACACAGGGGCGGAACTACCTCAGCGACACTTAGGACAAAAGGTCAGGGTCGTACAGCTCACTATGAAAACATGGTTGCCTGCACAGGTGTCCGGAGTGTGAGGTGAGCCAAGGTCCTACGAGATTACAACATCTAGCAGAGCGGTGTTGAGAAGGAACCAAAGGCAACTGAGAGAGGTGTGTAGTACTCCAATTGCCACAGCAGACTCGAGGGAGCACGCTCTGACAATGGGGGTGTCACAGATCAACAGGATGGCAGCCAATGCACTGACAACATGCCTACAAATCCAGGACAGCCAAGGGTGAAATCAATATCCCCAGAAGGTTATACCATAACCAGAACTGGAAGGGATGTCAAACCATCAAAACAATATATGGATTCTTGAGCCTCTACATTTGTAAAATTCACAAACTCTATCTATGTGAAAATATTTTTGATGTTAGAACAAAGAACAGTACAGCACAGGAACAGGTCATTCGGCCCTCCACGCCTGCGCCGATCTTGATGCCTGCCTAAACTAAAACCTTCTGCACTTCCGGGGACCGTATCACTCTATTCCCATCCTATTAATGTATTTGTCAAGATGCCTCTTAAACATCGCTATCGTACCTGCTTCCACCACCTCCCCCGGCAACAAGTTCCAGGCACTCACCACCCTCTGTGTAAAGAACTTGCCTCGCACATCCCCTCTAAACTTTGCCCCTCTCACCTTAAACCTATGTCCCCTAGTAGCTGACTCTTCCACCCTGGGAAAAAGCTTCTGACGATCCACTCTGTCCATGCCGCTTATAACTTTGTAAACCTCTATCATGTCGCCCCTCCACCTCCGTCGTTCCAGTGAAAACAATCCGAGTTTATCCAACCTCTCCTCATAGCTAACGCCCTCCAGACCAGGCAACATCCTGGTAAACCTTTTCTGTACCCTCTCCAAAGCCTCCACGTCCTTCTGGTAGTGTGGCAGCCAGAATTGCACGCCATATTCGAAGTGTGGCCTAACTAAAGTTCTGTACAGCTGCAGCATGACTTGTCAATTTTTATACTCTATGCCCTGACCGATGAAGGCAAGCATGCCGTATGCCTTCTTGACTACCTTATCCACCTGCGTTGCCACTTTGAGTGACCTGTGGACCTGTACGCCCATATCTCCTTACCTGCCAATACTCCTAAGGGTTCTGCCATTTACTGTATACTTCCCACCTGCATTAGACCTTCCAAAATGCATTACCTCACATTTGTCCGGATTAAACTCCATCTGCCATTTCTCCGCCCAAGTCTCCAACCGATCTATATCCTGCTGTATCCTCTGACAATCCTCATCACTATCCGCAACTCCACCAACCTTTGTGACGTCCGCAAACTTACTAATCAGACCAGCTACATTTTCCTCCAAATCATTTATATATACTACAAACAGCAAAGGTCCCAGCACTGATCCCTGCGGAACACCACCAGTCACATCCCTCCATTCAGAAAAGCACCCTTCCACTGCTACCCTCTGTCTTCTATGACCGAGCCAGTTCTGTATCCATCTTGCCAGCTCACCTCTGATCCCGTGTGACTTCACCTTTTGTACCCGTCTGCCATGAGGGACCTTGTCAAAGGCTTTACTAAAGTCCATAAGGATAACATCCACTGTCCTTCCTTCATCAATCATCTTTGTCACTTCCTCAAAAAACTCAATCAAATTAGTGAGACACGACCTCCCCTTCACAAAACCATGCTGCCTCTCACTAATAAGTTTGATTGTTTCCAAATGGGAGTAAATCCTGTCCAGAAGAATCCTCTCCAATAATTTCCCTACTACTGACGTAAGGCTCACCGGCCTATAATTTTCTGGATTATCCTTGCTACCTTTCTTAAACAAAGGAACAACATTGGCTATTCTCCAGTCCTCTGGGACCTCACCTGTAGCCAATGAAGATACAAAGATTTCTGTCAAGGCCCCAGCAATTTCTTCCCTTGCCTCCCTCAGTATTCTGGGATAGATACCATCAGGCCCTGGGGACTTATCTACTTTAATGCTTTGCAAGACACCCAACACCTCCTCCTTTTCGATAATGAGATGACTGAGACTATCTACACTCCCTTCCCTAGGCTCATCATCCACCAAGTCCTTCTCTTTGGTGAATACTGATGCAAAGTACTCATTTAGTTCCTTGCCCATTTCCTCTGGCTCCACACATAGATTCCCTTCTCTGTCCTTGAGTGGGCCAACCCTTTCCCTAGTTACCCTCTTGCTCTTTATATACGTATAAAAAGCCTTGGGATTTTCCTTAATCCTGTTTGCCAATGACTTTTCATGACCCCTTTTAGCCCTCCTGACTCCTTGCTTAAGTTCCTTCCTACTGTCTTTATATTCCTCATGGGATTCGTCTGTTCCTAGCCTTCCAGCCCTTACAAATGCTTCCTTTTTCTTTTTGACTAGGCTCACAATATCCCGCATTATCCAAGCTTCCCAAAACTTGCCAAACTTACCCTTCTTCCTCACAGGAACATGCTGGTCCTGGATTCTAATCAACTGACATTTGAAAGACTCTCACAGGTCAGATGTTGATTTACCCTCAAACAGCCGCCCCCAATCTAAATTCTTCAGTTCCTGCCTAATATTGTTATAATTAGCCTTCCCCCAATTTAGCACCTTCACCCGAGGACTACTCTTATCCTTATCCACAAGTACCTTAAAACTTATGGAATTATGGTCACTGCTCCCGAAATGCTCCCCTACTGAAACCTCGACCACCTGGCCGGGCTCATTCCCCAATATCAGGTCCAGAATGGCCCCATCCCTAGTTGGACTATCTACATATTGTTTCAAGAAGACCTCCTGGATGCTCCTTACAAATTCTGCCCCATCCAAGCCCCTAGTGAGTCCCAATAAATATCGGGGAAGTTAAAATCACCCACCACTACAACCCTGTTACCTTTAAATCTTTCCAAAATCTGTCTGCATATCTGCTCCTCTACCTCCCGCTGGCTGTTGGGAGGCCTGTAGAAAACCCCAACATCGTGACTGCACCCTTCCTATTCCTGAGCTCCACCCATATTGCCTCGCTGCACGACCCCTCCGAGGTGTCCTCCCGCAGTACAGCTGTGATATTCTCCTTAACAAGTAATGCAACTCCCCCACCCCTTTTACATCCACCTCTATCCCGCCTGAAGCTTCTAAATCCTGGAACATTTAGCTGCCAATCTTGTCCTTCCCTCAACCAAGTCCCTGTAATAGCAACATCATCGTTCCAAGTACTAATCCAAGCTCTAAGTTCATCTGCCTCACCTGTTATACTTCTGTTATTAGATGTTATCTAATTTATGTATTTTTACTTTTAGCATCCGAGACTTATCTTTGGAAAGAAAGGGGATGTTGTGTGATTGCCTTTAAGAGTGATGTCCCTTTAAGATCTTAGTATGCTAATGAGCCAAGTACCAGGATGCAGTCATGTGACTACAAGCCTGAGTCACTCTGCTACTATAACGCCCAGGGGGAGGCTCTGTAAATAGTTAGCTCTTTACAGTGTATAATCGTTTAGCTGTAAATAAACCTGTCTGAGATCTTCAACCAACTGAACTCCACGCATCTCATTTATGTTGCAACAGACAGCATAAAAAGAACTCATTACAGTGACAGGGCCTATCGTGCCCACACCGGCTCTCCAAAAGAGCAATTCACTTGGTACCCTTCACCTGCCTTCTCCCCGTAACTCTGTACATTCTTCCTTTTCATATAAGAGTCTTATTCCCTTTTGAATGCTTCAATTGAACCTGCTTCCATCACACTCTCAGGCAGCGCATTCCAGACTTTAACCACTCGCTACGTGAAAAAGTTTTTCCCTCATGTTTCTTTCGCATCTGTTAACCATTACTTTATATCTGTGTCCTCTCATTCTCGATCCTTTCACGAGTGGACACAGTTTCTCCCTATCTACTCTGTCCAGACCTCTCATGATTTTGAATACCTCTATCAAATCACCTCTCAGCCTTCTCTTCTCCAAGGAAAACAGTCTTAACTTCTCCAATCTATCTTCATAACTGAAGCTCCTCATTCCTGGAATCATTCTCATGAATCTTTTCTGTTCAATCGCCAATGCCCTCACGCCTTTCCTAAAGTGCAGCACCCAGAACTGTTGCAATACTCCAGCTGAGGTCAAACTAGTGTCTTATATAATATCAACATAACTTCCTTGCTCTTGTATTCCATGCCCCTGTTAATAAAGTCCAGGATACTGTGTGCTTTATTAACCGCTCTCTCAACCTGTCCTGCCACCTTCAATGACTTATGCACATATACACCCAGGTCCCTTTGCTCCTTCACCCCCTTTAGAATTGTACCCTTCATTTTATATTGTGTCTCCATGTTCTTCCTACTCAAATGAATCACTTCACATTCTCTGCATTGAACTTCATCTGCCACCTATCTGCCCATTCCACCAACTTGCCTATGGCCTTTTGGAGTTCTGCTCCATCCTCCTCACAGTTCACAATGCTTCCAAGTTTTGTATCATTTGCAAACTTTGAAATTGTGCTCTGTACACCAAGGTCTAGGTCATTAATATATTTAACATATATCACGAAAAGCAAGGGTCCCAACACTGATCCCTGGGGAACTCCACTACAAATCTTCCTCCAACCCAAAAAACATCCATTAACCACCACTCTTTGTTTCTTGTCACTCAGCCAATTCCATATCCATGTTGCTATCATCCCATTTATTCCATGAGCTACAACTTTGCTCCCAAGTCTGTTTTGTGGCACTGTATCAAAGGCCTTTTGAAACTCCATGTACACCACATCAACAGCATTGCCATCATCAACCCTGTCTGTTACCTCCTCAAAAAACTCCAGCAAGTTAGTTAAACATGATTTTCCCTTAAGAAATCCATGCTGGTTTTCCTTAATTAATGGGAGTCTCCTCCATGCCCTTCACCTCAAGATAGAGCTATCCAATTACCTTGTTGCTCGTGGCCTCCCGTCTTGCCATCCCCTACCGAATGCCTCGATGGCGATCTTCAGAACCGCCTCATCCACTGCTGTCAGAGTGTGGAGCTGGGCCTTTCTAACTCCCATTCTGACCATCTCCCGCATATTCTGGGCTCTCCTCCTGCAAGATGAGAGGAGAATGATTCATCAGTTGGCTGCTCTCCCTCATCTTTTTCAGCATGACATACACATGGGGTGATGATCCACTCAGTGATGTCCCCATCTGAATGTTGCCCCATATGTGAGAGTAGATGCATCTCAGTGTAGCAACTGTTCACTTACTCTGACAAAGTGAGGGAGAACTATGGACATTCTGAGGTCAGTTTGCTTGCATTCTGATGCTTAGAGAGTTGGTGCCCAAAGAACCGGTGCCACTGGCCACTCACCTTATCAGACCACAATAGGTCACTAAACCTTTTTCTACACTGGACCCAGGTCCTCTCATTTGGTCCCTGGCTGCTGACCTCCGTGGTCACCTCCATCCAGACCCTCTAGGTCCTGCTGGGTGGATTTCTTCTTCTTGAGGCCAGGAGGAACAGCTCTCCCCCTGTGAGACTGCACCAGTTGGTGCCTCAAGGGAGGCATCAGAGAAACAGGGTGCCGTCCGGGGATGCATACCCATGCCAACACAAGCCCTCCAATCTCCTTGGTGCTAAATTACTGAAGGCAATGGCAAGCCGGGTTATGGATGCCGCTTGCTTTTTAAAATTGCCCTCAGTGACCTGTTCCTGCCTCCAGGATGCTTCCAGGGCCTCTAATTGGGTGCATGACTCACCCCCAGGCTAAATAATGATTAGTAAGTTTGCAGATGACACCAAAATTGGTGGTACAGTGGACAGTGAAAAAGGTTGTCTAAGGTTACAACAGGATATAGATCAACTGGGAAAGTGGGCAAGGGAGTGGCAAATGGAATTTAATGCAGACAAGTGTGAAGTGATGCATTTTGGGAAGTTAAACTAGGGCAGGATATATACAGTGAATGGCAGGGCCCTGGGGAGTGTTCTTGAGCAGAGAGGCCTTGGGGTGCAAGTACATAGTTCCCTGAAAGTGGCAACACAGGTAGACATGGTGGTGAAGAAGGCGTATGGCATGCTTGCCTTCATCTGCCGAGGCACTGAGTACAAGAGTTGGGACATCATGTTACAGTTGTACATAACATTGGTTAGGCCGCATTTGGAGTACTGTGTGCAGTTCTGGTCGACACACTACAGGAAAGATGTGA
Source organism: Heterodontus francisci (assembly GCF_036365525.1). Taxonomy (NCBI): domain Eukaryota; kingdom Metazoa; phylum Chordata; class Chondrichthyes; order Heterodontiformes; family Heterodontidae; genus Heterodontus; species Heterodontus francisci. The sequence goes on along the minus strand of NC_090372.1, from coordinate 110,423,816 downwards.
TTAAGCTAGAGAGAGTGCAGAAAAGATTCATAAGGATGTTGCCTGGTTTGGAGGGCTTGAGTTATAAAGAGAGATTGGATAGGCTGGGTCTGTTTTCCCTGGAACGAAGGAGGCTGAGAGGGGACATGATCGAGGTATATAAAATTATGAGAGGCATAGATAGGGTAGATAGCCAGAGTCTGTTTCCCATGGTAGGCGTGACTAAAACTAGAGGGCATAGATTTAAGGTGAGAGTGAGGAGGTTTAAAGGGGATCAAAGGGGTAAATTTTTCACACAAAGAATAGTGGGTATCTGAAATGAGCTGCCTGAGGAGGTGGTGGAGGCAGGAACAGTAGTGACATTTAAGAGGCATCTGGACAGGTACTTGAATAAGCAAGGCATAGAGGGATATGGAATTAATGCAGGCAGGTGGGATTAGTATAGATAGGCATTATGGTCGGCATGGACACGGTGGGCCGAAGGGACTGTTTCTATGCTGTACGACTCTATGACTCTATCACTGACGCTGATGCGGCACAGGATCGGAACCCAGAAATTTTCCAGGTGTCAGGTTCCCAACCCTGTAATTCCAGCCCATATGTCCCCACAACGTTGTTTGTGGGTCAATAAAAATGAAGATAAATAGGCTTCCAATTTTCATGAAATGGGGAATTATAAGCCCTGGTATCATTTATTCACTTCTGTTCTTTTCGCTGATGGTTTTTACAAATGGTGAGCTTACACTGTACATAACAACAGAAAAATTTAATATTTTTGTGGTGTTGCCTGTTATCATAATGTGTCTGCCCTGCTGCGGAGTACAAGCAGCTTCCAACAAAGAAACTATGATTTAAATTTAATCCTAATCCCCTTTTTCTGATTTTATGAGAGGATTCCAAGAAGTAACTGCATTTAACTAATAAGCGTGAATTAATCTGTTTGCAACTGCAAGGCATTAAGGAAAAAAAACTCTGAAAATGTAATCAAAATATTTCCAAAGATTCCTGCATGTACTAATGGAAGAACATTAGCTCCTGTTTTAATATGCACCTACGACCACAGTAATGCGTCTCTTGTGTCAACCTAAATATTTGAAGACAATTATTTGGATTATTATAAAATGCACTGTTTGCGACAAAGCTCTTTCTGAAGTGACATTATTTAATTAAAATGAAAGCAGTCTTGTAAAGCAGAGTTGAATCTTTTAAACTTAATTTAGCAGTAATTATATATACAACAATGTTGTAAGAATATTATAAGACTATTAAAGCATTGCACTTTTTAGTTCATTCTTGGGATGTGAGCGTTGCTAGAAAAACTAGCATTTATTGCCCATGTTTGGTTGCCCAAGTCCTTTAATATAACTCAGCTGCTTGCTGGGTCATCTCAGTGGACAATTCAGAATCAACCACAATGATGTGGGACAGGAGATCATCTTGCTCGGCACAGTACAGGGATAAAGCTGAAACATTCCTGGTCTTTGCAGCTCAGTGAGTTAGGTGCATTTGGACTCCGCACTAGTCTGCAGTGAGTGATTCCATCCAAGGTAGAGCACAACCTTTTTAACATAATCAATTTTATTCCGGTGGTCAGGTCGGGTCGGGCGTGGGAAGAAATCAAAGGACTCGGGCTGGGTCGGGCTTGGGTCGGATGTGGTTCTGTCGGGCTCGGGTCAGCTTTAAATTGCAGACCCGAGCAGGCCTTTAGTGTGACCGCTGTGATAGCAGCTGAGCTGGAGGCAGGCTGCTGATCTGGCTCCCCCTTGGCCGGTGATGGTTTTGGTGGCCTTTCTCTGGCTGCCAGAGGTCTCGTGGGGCCCAACTGTCTGACGGTTTCCTGCACAGCTGCAGGACTCTCCTCAGGAGTCATGTCTGCTGGAGCTGGGCTCAGTGGTTGAGGGGCTGAGGAGCCAGTGTCCACAGAGCGCCCTGAGGGCAGCCCCAGTGGTGGAGCTCAGCCTTTCCTCCTCCCTTTCAAGGCTCACTTGAACCTCCTTCCTGACCAGAGAAGGACAAGGAACTGGAGAAGACTCCAGGAGCCTCACCCTTCTCTCGCCTTGCCATTGCTGCGTTGAGCTCATGGCCAAGGTGATGGTGTGCAGGTCTGTGCGCAGCTGTGGAATCTGGTTCTCCATGAGGTTGCTGCTCTCGATGGAGAACGCTATGCGCTCACATGCCTGAGACATGGCAGCATTCATGGTGTGGATGGACTCCTCCATTGTCCGCTCATGGCCACGCATTGCCTCTGACAGCTACTCTAGATGTTCCCTTACCTCTCTCTACAACTCCAGCATGCCCTGTGCTGTCGACAACAGAGGCTAGGCATCAGCCTGGGGCTCAGCAAAAGCCTGGCCACCCACATCCTCTGACTGTCACAGCCTCTGTCAGCTGTTCGGGTGAGTGTGTGGTGCTCTCACCAGCTTGTGACACCGATTCTACAGCCGAACGCAAACTCACCATGATAAAAGTATCTGCGATAATGGAGGGTGCAGGAGAGTCATATGACAGTGTATCCCCTGTCTGCTGTTCTTCCTTGAGGGCGACAGCTGTCCCCTTTCAGCTGGAGCCTCCAGCGGATGACGACCTGCATGAGAGAACCCAAACATCTGTGGCTTATGCTCTGCAGATCTTGATATGCCAACCATATGTTATGTGGATATCCAGAAGTGTGGTGGATGTCGAATGAAGACAACCCTTACTCTCTTATGCAGAGACATAGCTCCTCCCCACCTCTGCTCTGAGGGAACATCATTGGGCTGAGTTGTGAAAGAAGGCAGCCTGTCACACAGATGCAGCCTTGCATCTGCCAGAGTATGGTGATGCCTCACCCCCTTGCCATTGCCTCTGCCTCCCACAAATCCACAAGTAAGCCCCAAAGAGAAGAGGTATGGAGCCTTAACACAACAAAGTAAGTTATTGACTCTCTTCCTGCACTGAACCCAGTTCCGTTGGGTGACCCCACAGCTGCTGGCCTCTTCTGTGACCTCTATCCAGGTTTCCTTGGTCAGGCGGTAGGATCTCTTCTTGTCATCTCTTGGAAAAAGGACCTTCTGCCTTTCCCTTGCAGCCTGGAGGAAAATCTCCAGGGAGGCATTGCTAAACTGTGGGGCCATCTTCCATCTGACATGGTCCCTCTTGGCTTCTGGAGAGCTCCTGGCCTTTTGAGGCCTTGCTCAGCAGCACGGCAGTACAGCAGCAGAGGGACTCCAGGCAGGGGTTTCACAGCACAGTGACTCTAGGCAGGGGGTGTCGGCAGTACAGCAGCATCAAAGTCAGTCAGTGAAGCAGCAGTTTAAGCAGGGCTGGCAGCGCTTTAAAAATGGTGCCAGCACCTGCAATCATCACTGCTGATGATGCCATTGGCATCTCATCGTCTGCCCCTGTCCTCCAATGGGACAGGCCTCGCACCTCCTGCATTCAAATGGGCCGGCTGCCACGTGATCGCAGTCGGCTGGCCGCCCACATGACTAGCGGCGATGGGACCGGTGACAGGCTCACTAAATTCAGCCCCACATCCAAACTGCTGTATACCACCTGAACTTCAGTAAAAGAATGCACACTTTATCAAACCACTATTCAAGTTATTAATGCTAAATTAATTTAGTTAATATTAAACAGATAACTAAACAACACCCAGTACAAACTGTACATTTACATGAATTACAACTTGCACTATTCAGAACGAAAAGGACATTGCTCCTGTGCTAACCCTTAACGTACGATTGATCGTTGAAACGTGATTACTTCTTACGTGGATATGCATTATCACTGAGCCTTCCGATCATCCCTGTTGCTGCTGCATTCAGATTGATTTGGCTAAATTTAAGCCAAAAATTCCTGGTTTCAGCACTGTCCATCAAAGACACTACAAGGAGTCATACTGACTGCACCCCTCACAGATCTGACTTACAGCCTTCACCCCAGATATAAATGTCAGTCAAACCTATTACTAATGCAATAGCATTTTTTTTTTAAATCAATCTCAGGTGTAGGTATCACTGGCAAGGGCAGCATTTATTGACAATCCTTAGCTACCCTGAGAACAAAGATTTCCAGGATGTCAAGCACTTAGGAGGTTTGAATTGAATGGCTTGATTCATTTCTGAGAAAACAACTAATTTGAGCGATTAACACTTGTGCATATGAGTGTCAGGGACAATGCTGGACAAAATTACACTGGCTCTGCACTTGACAAACTTTGTCGAAAATTGACTGCTGCATATCCCTGCATACAGCAGTGACTACACTTCAGCAGGACTTCACTGGCTGTACAGCACTTTGGGACATCCTGAGGTCATGAAAGGTACTACATAACTGCAAGTTCTTCCATTCAAAACCACTCACAGTAAAACACAAGTGACTTGTGAATGTACCTGTGCCTCTTAATGTGTTATAGCCTAGAAAAAACATGACATCACTTTAATTATGTATGAGGTATACCGACGCATTTATGACTTAAATAAATATTGTGCAGTTGAAAAGCTTAAAGATAATGATATCAGACAAGGGTAGTAAGTATTGTCAAATAGCTTAATATTATAGCATGGGAGTGGATTTAATGTCACTGTATTGTGATATCACAACTGAAGCCATATCATATGACTTACACCAGCAGGTTATATTCATGTAATCTATCTCACACAAATGTAGCTACATTTAGAGAATCCATTGTGTAGAAACAAAAAATGTTAGAAGAGGAAATTAGTAATTGCTCTGAAGATTTGTAAAGAAGGACACTGATTCTCAATATTCAGCCATTAGTGGCTTGCTCCATTATTGCATCAAATCAAGTCAGTTATAATTATTTGATTATATTCCATAAATGTGTTTGATTCTCTGACTATTCAAAAATGCTGCACCAATTCTTGGTATTTTATTATTCATGCCATGAAGCATCACTTAATGTATATCTGGCAGATATCTGTATAGGAATAAACTCATATACCATTACATTATTGATTAATCTGAGACTACTACAGGCTCGACAAGCAAACATTTAACTGGTGACACCCACATGCTACTTATAATATGTTTCTTATTAATTAAAGTAAACCAATGTCATAAGAAAACATAAGCTTGCCTTAACCAGGCAGGGGTTAAAAATAATGGCAGTCCACTTAGCACTCTTTTCTCACCCTGCAATTGTCTTAAAGCTGGTCAGCTGAGGTGGCACTTCAATCTTTTTCTCCCCTATCAAGACTCCAGCCATCTATCTCCCTATCATTCTGCTGAAATTTGGGGTTGTCAGCTCTTGTTAGAGGAATTCCTGAATGTTATATCACATGGTGTTCTGATCACATGACATTCAGAACACATGACCTCTCAGCAGCTATTGTGCACAAAGTTCCAAGAATCAGGAAGCCACTGCAAGCAGGTGAAGAAGGGCAACCAAGAGCAGGGGAGAGGGTAAATCATAGGTGAGGGAGAGGTTTACAGAGGGGAAAGCAAAGGTGCTAGGAACTTTGATTGCACCAGCAACTAATAGTAACTCACTGAAACTACACCAATAAATAATAGCAATACCAGTAACATTCAGATTGCTCTCAAAGCCATCGGTAATATAATAACTCACTGATAGTCTATAGGTAACTAGTAGTAATGGGTGCAATGCCCCAATGTTCTACCTATAACTAATAGTAATCCTATAGCCTGCTGATATATGCCTGGTACCAACAGAATCCCGCTGGAGTGCACAAGTTGTGGACAGGCTCCCAAGTTGACAACACTTTTAAACAAGCTCCAGCTCTCTGGCTAGAATTTGGTCTGCCCTGGTTTTAGGGCATGGGGGTCGTAATTTGCAACCTGCCAGCGCCCTTTGCTGTCATGGCGGCCATCTCATCTGACTGCCCTCAATGACCACACTCAGAAGGGAGAGGGAGCAGGTGGCCATGGAGGTCAACTCCAAGAGTCTGGACCCAAGGACCAGGCTGCAGTGCCACAGACGTCTAATGATCTCATGCTGATGGTCATCTTCACATGAAATCTCCTATCCACTACAACATCAACCTCTCACACTGCTCAATACACTACTCCTATATCACTCACCCATCAGCACTCATGGCTAACATCCAGATACTCCATTTCACCCTCACACACATTCCAATGCTGTCAGCTTCACATCGCCTCTTGCTGCCTCCATATACCTTCAGCTATTCAGCTGTGGCAGGAACATCACCCAAACACAGTGCTACACAATCACTGATATTCTGCCCTCTCTCTTGCAGGATAAGGTGGAGCACAATAAAAGGGAGCACAGCAGAGATGATGGGGACACTGAAGTCTGCATCTGCTGAGCTCTACAGAGGAGGTGGTTCCCAGCATCATGGAACAGATTGCAATAGAGCCCATAGCATCCAGCATTGCTGAGGACATTGAGAATGACGACATGTGCCTGCCTTATGCCCCTTCTCTCTCAACTCACAGATCACCCTCATCCTGCTATCTGGCTTCTCACCCACTCCCCTCTTCCCTCATACCAACCTTCCCCTTCTTCCTGCTTCCAGACACCCAAGAACAGCTGCCTGCTGAGCCACAGAAGCCCAAGGAGGAGGAGAGAGAGCAACAGCACTGAAGAGGCCCCGTCACTTGATCTGATACAGCCACCAGCTCAGATACTAGCACTGCACCTACCTTTGAGGCAAGTATAGAGTTGGGATCAGCACATAGTGAGTCAACCAGGCATGAGTGGACTGCAGTCAGGCCAAGGGGAAAGGATGGTTCATTTTCCAGCTCACTGGAGGGTGAGGTGGCAGACAAGTCTGCTACAGGGATCTTAGATGAGGACTTCAATGGGGCAGCATACAGGAGAGTGCTGAATTGACATGCACACCAAGATGCTGGGTGCATTGGCTAGCCTATAAAACTGTCAAGGAGTATGGAGGAGTCCGGCTCCAAATTGGCAGAGGGCATGGTGTGCAGCTTGCCCTTTCCACAGCCACTGCTCCATCTTCTTGTCATCCTTCAGAACCAGAGGCACTGCCTCTACTTTTGTAGCTTTTGTGTGGACAAGTCACCTATGGATGTGAGGATATGGTAGGGAATGTGATAAATGCAGGAACTCATCAAAACACCTAAAAAAAACACTCCAGTGTACTTCCAGACACTTTGTAATGGAAAATGTTCAAAAAACTTATTTTATCAGCAATTAGGGTGCCTGGCCCTTTAAATAACAAATAGTGTAAGTCACATCTTGCAGCTTCTTGCTTGTTTTTTCTTGAGTGAACAATGAATTCATTACCTGCACATTCGTTGCCCAAATTTGGGATCCTTGCTTCACATCTGCCAGTTATGGCTGTGTGATGTCAGGATAGTGCTGAATCAATGTGTTCCGGCGCACACAAGGGTCATACCTGTGTGTGCCCTTATCCTCAAAGAATGGCAGAAGACAGTGCAGGAAGTGGCCGACAGTATGGGCCACATATCAAAAGTGACGCAAGGCCTCCGTAGTACCGCCACAAGCGGCATTTGCAAACCAAATTTGTGCTCCCTATCTCCTTGGCCTCCGGTTTGAAATCAGGTTCTATGTGAAGGTAACAACTATGAACTAGGAGCCCCAGTCAGACCTGATGATTGTCCTTGAACTTCAAAACCTGTGGGAAAACCTAAACCAAACTAAGAAATAGCCGAAAGGGCAATGGGCTCAGTGATTGAGGTACTTCTCACAGGGCATGTCGTCCTAAACTCAGCTCAGCAGCAGCATTTCTAAAGCACTCTTGGGCTTGGACTCAGTAAAGCAGAGTTTTCATAGAATGGTAGATATTACAATGTATGAGTATGTCATTCTGCCCCCACTGCTGGCATTCTCTCCTGTAACTCCATTCCCCCAGATCCTCTTAAACAAATACTTAACCTGTTACCTTTTAAATGACGTTTTAGTCTCTACCTCAAGAGCCATTTGTCATAGAGTCATACAGCACTGAAACAGGCCCTTCAGCCCACTGAGTCTGTGCCGACCAACAACCATCCATTTATACTAATCCTACGTTAATCCCATATTCCCTACCACATCCCCACCATTCTCCTACCTACACTAGGGGCAATTTACAATGGCCAATTTACCTATCAACCTGCAAGTCTTTGGCTGTGGGAGAAAACCCACACAGTCACAGGGAGAACGTGCAAACTCCACACAGGCAGCACTGAGAACCAAACCCAGGTTGCTGGAGCTGTGAGGCTGCGGTGCTAACCGCTGTGCCACTGTGCCACCATGTTGTGTTGAAACATCCCCTGTCGAGTAGCCCTCAGTTCAAGAACATTCCTTCTCTCTCCCTCCTTGCTCGTCCAGTGAGAATTTTCAGTCTCTGTCCCCATTCACCCATCAATGGAAACAATCACTCAGTGTTTACCAACAGTAAAGTCCCCACGTTTCACTGACCCATTTACTGCCTGCTCCTTCTTCTCTCAGTGCCATTGTTAATTACCATGTTGCTGCTGCTGCTCCTGGCTCTGCAGGAAATGATAGACCCCACACCTATTGCATTACCCAGTCTCTCTCTCTCCCCAACCTGACACCCAATCACCCCAACCCCAAATACCAACCTGCCAACACCATCCTCCAGTCCACTCTCTCCCTCCAACCCTGTTCCCTGATCCCTGTTCTGCATTCTCCCTGAACACTGTCCTCCCATAATCCCTTATCCCTCTTTCCCTTGAGCCCCCATCCCCAAGTCCATTTTCCCCCTCCCCACTTGATCCCCAAATACTCTGTCATTGGGCAACAGATGGTACAACTCTGTGGCAGCTTGCCTTGTGAAGTGAGGACAGTGATCATAAGACTGCTCTGACATATTCACATGCAGGTCCCTTGGTAGTGGCAGGTGTGTCCAAAATGCCTCACGTGTTATTGCACCGACATTTGTTAGGCCCTCATAAACACCTCTTTGTCATTTTCAGAATCCCCAAAAGCACACCCGTCCTTACCTCTATGATGCCACATCAAAGCAAACAGAAACCAAACCTAGTGAAAAAAGTTCATCCATTGTGATCTGCCCTGGGGCAGATCCTAACTCAAGCCTTACACGTTATATTTTTGAGCCATTTACCATAGAAAAGTAGCTGAGGTGGTTATCTGTTTTCTTCATGGTTTTTATCTTTGGAGTACTTTCTCCTGGTGGACTGAAATAAAGGCTAAAGAGCCCTACCTACCATTTACGATGGGAAGGTGGGGGCTAACCACACCCATCGAACACAAGTACCCCTGCTCAACGTCAATCCAGTATTCAGAGCTGCTCCTCCAGCATCTGCTTGTTGGAGTTATCTCAAGTAGGACCCAATCCCAACCCTCTTGACTCAGAGGCAGGAATACTACCACTAAGCCAAAGGTTCACTCCACTGAATAAAAGTATTGGGGCAAAAAGGAAATGCAGTACTTACTTGAAACTGGAGCTGGGAGGAGCACGTAAGTACATAGGAAATAGGAGCATGAGTGGGCCCTTCAAGCCTGCACTGCCATTCAATAAGATCATGGCTGATCTTCTACCTCAACTGCACCATCCTGCACTAACCCCATATCCTTTAACTCCCTTCGTGCCCAAGAAGCTAATGACCTCTGTCTTGAATATACTCAACGACTGAGCATCCACAGAGCTCTGGGGCAGAGGAATTCACATATTCACAAGGTAGCCCTGACAACAGTTGCTGGTCCCTGCTCATCCACCACCCCCATCCCCCCCACCCCCCCCACGATTGCTTACAACCCCTCCAGGACCTACCTGACAGCCAGCTCAACCTCATCCTCTTGGAAGTGATGAGCTTTCTTTGCATGTTTAATTGTCAATCAGAGTCACCAGCAATATGCCGATGAAGCTCAAGGTCTAATTTCAGGTGAGCCTCAGACCTTAGGCTTCTGGCGCAAACTCCCAGCTGCCTATTTCAGCCCAAAGATGGACCAAAACAGATTTACACCCCATGGAGTATGAATGCATCCTTTGACATTGCTAGATTTGTCTTCCTGGCTGCATCTCTGATGCAACTGGCAACTCTTCATCCTAATTATCATCATCATCATCATCACACCTGCCTGACCTTCTTCTTTCACCAGCTGCCTGCTGAGCTTTCTTCTGAGAGTATAATTGTACAGCATACAGCATACCACTATAATTTTCTAAACCTTTGCAGGGCTGTACAAAATCACAGCCCGAGATCTGTCCAAGCAGCTGAATCACTGCTTCAGCATGCCTGTGATATGCTCTATTTGTATTCCTGTGGAGGCATGCGGTCGTTATATTTTATTTTAGTTATGATAATATATATCTCGGACTGGTATCATGAGTTACAACTCCTTTGTTTCACAGAATCCACCAACTTAACCTAGGTATTCTATTAAATAATGTTGGCACTGTCACCTGCAATGTGATTTGCCAAAGCTACAGTAATCAATTGGGAGAACCCCTAATGAAATTCCCAGTGATAATCTCCAAATACAAATCATCTCGGAAATGTCCAATGATAATTGACTCAGCCTGTAGACTCAGATTCTAGGGTGAAGGCAGATCCGTCTTGAGCATCTAAATGTAAATGATCTTGCAGTTCTCAACTGACCTTCCTCATCCTTCTCCATAGCCAGCAAATGAAGTAATATTTCCAGTAGATCAACAATGGGTACTATCAAAATCATGGGCAATTACAGTCCTGTTGGTAAATATGCTCAGATGAGTAGTAGGCTGCAGCTTTAACAAAGAAAGAATTGATTTTATCAGTGGTGAAACCAAAAATAAACAGATAAATCCCACGGCCAAGCAGAGTCTCGCTTTAGGAAGGAGGCCCAATCTAACCAACTAAGCCTTTGCATATAACTGCAGGTCTATTGAGGTGCTTTGATCACATTATGAAGCCAACAGACAATTTAAGTGTTTTTCAGGATATTTAACGATCCAAGTCCACCCCTTCAGGCAAAGTGGAGCTAATATCTGGAATGGTTTTTCAGGCAGGGTAGGGGAGACAAAAAGAGTTGAACCATTCAAGAGGCAGTTAGATGCTTAGTTAGAGGAAATATCCACCATTTTCTGTGCAAGGATGAGCTTGATGGACAAAATGTCCCCCTTGAAATGTGCTCATCTTTGTAATTTTGTGGACTACCTTTTGTGCTCTCCCTCTTCCAACTTGCCAAAACAAAATATATTTCTAACTGTGGAAGGGTAGTGCATCAAAACATTCCCAGATAAAACACCGGCAAAGGCCTCTACAAATCGTTGATATGGTTAATTGTGATTGTATAAATGCTTCTTTATTTTACACAGCTTAAACTATCTTTGTTGTAGGAGAAGTAAAAAGCCAGTCCTGCAGTCTTTCATTTTCTGCATTAGCAGTGAGCTACTGTTGAATGAATGCCATCTTATTTTGTAAATGAATATTCCTAGGCCGTAAGGTGCTTCATTTCTTTTATTTTAATAACATGTATTCCCAGGGTGGAAGAGTCAGTTACTAGGGGACATAGGTTTAAGGTGAGAGGGGCAAAGTTTAGAGGGGATGTGCGAGGCAAGATCTTTACACAGAGGGTGGTGAGTGCCTGGAACTTGCTGCCGGTGGAGGTGGTGGAAGCAGGTACAATAGCGACGTTTAAGAGGCATCTTGACAAATACATGAATAGGATGGGAATAGAGGGATACGGTCCTCAGAAGTGCAGAAGGTTTTAGTTTAGGCAGGCATCAAGATCGGCGCAGGCTTGGAGGGCCAAATGGCCTGTTCCTGTGCTGTACTGTTCTTTGTTCGTTGTATTGAGGAATTTCATTCCCTTATCATTTCCAAACTGCTTTCGCTCAAACGTTAGCTTTTGATGAGATTAACATATCATCTGAAGGATAGGATTTGTTTCATGTTATTTAGAGATACTTTATGATTCATTACAATTTCCAATTACCAAGAAAAAAAATGGATTTCCAATTGGAACAAGCCTTCCTTTCAGTAGAACTAAAACCTTGTACCTAATCCCCCAAAGAAAGCTTACTAAACATGCAATTTTACTTTTTTTTGCTTATTGCTTTGTACTTTCTTTCTTAAGCAAGAAAATTAATCAGCAACAGTAATATCTACAGCTTTATGGAGATTAACAAACAACATAAATAAAAGAAGGAATGTGAGTCATGTTTCCAAAGGATTTTTACGGTGACGTGCCAATTGTTTAATTTTTTCGGTTCATTGTTAATAATATTTTAGCTATTGAGCACTCAGCAAGGGTTTGAACAGAAAGATGTAAATGCATGAGACCACCTGTGAGTGCTCAGCCATGAAAATCAACATATTACTGGCTAGAATTTCATCCGCCTGCTTCAAAACAGTACAAATATAGGAACTGGCTTCACAAAATCTGTTCCATTATATCTGTTTGTGCTCTGTCAAGAACTCTATAGGTTATGGTTATTTTGTACACATTTTTGTAGTACTTCTTTTTGCTGAGCTACATTGTCTATATTAACCTATTTGTTTATTGATTACCTTTGTTGTGGAAAATGTCACTAAATATAAAAATGCATTTCTACCTGAGTAGAGCTTTTAATTACCCTAAACCGGCCATTTCACAAAAAAAAATAGATGCGGAACAAAAATGCAGCTGGTGCATTTAACAATAAATGATGAGGGGTTGATTACAATGTGTTTGGGCTGTTGCAGATTGTTTTTTGCATTATACTTTCATACATACTTGAAACTGCTACTGACCAAGATCCAATAGAATACTCTCACACTGTTCTGCAGTTTATCCTTGACCTATTGTAACTCAATGTATGGGTTTTGTGAGCACACTCACATTTCTGATAAGGCATATACATAGGAACATAGTAATAGGAGTAGGCTGTTCAGTCTCTTGAGCCTGATCCACCATTCAATTAGATCATGACTGATCTGTATCTTAACTCCATCTGCCCACCTTGGGTTCTGTAACTCTTAATATCCTTGCTTAACAAAAATCTATCAATTTCAGTTTTGAAATGTTTCAATTAACCTGATCTAAACAGCTTTGTGGAGGAGAGAGTTCCAGATTTCCAAGACCCTGTGGATAAAGAAGTGTTTCTTGATATCACCCCTGAATGGCTTAGCTCTAAATTGGAGGTTATTTGTGCTTGTTCTGGACTCCCCAACCAGAGAGAATATTTCCCCCAAATCTAACCTATCAAATCCTTTAATCAATTTAAATACCTCAATTAGATACAAGCCTGAAACATGAGCGAGGTTCTTTGGCTGCCAGAGAGGCTACAGAAAATTGCTGAAGAAGGATTCAAACAGCCTTTCGTCTAGTTCACTGGGCAAATGGAGTAAATATGAATACAACAGTCAGTTAAAAAATAAACTTTATTTCAATCAATTCATAATCCCTTCAGTTCCACGAACAAACCTGGCTAAGATTTTGCATGAGTTGAAATGTTAAAGTCACAAACCACTTTTTAAATGCATTCATTAATTCATAACACAATAATAAAATGGTATCTAATTTACCATGGTAATGAAATCCCTATAGACCTCCTAGCAGGTAGCTGAAGTAATTTCCTGCTGTTTTACTTGTAAAATAATACATTGAACTGCTGATGGATTCTTTAAATCCATAAATCATGTAGTTGCCAGGTTACCGAGGACCCACCAGCACTATTTTTTTTACAGGCATTAAGTCAGGAAATTCATCTTCTTCATCGATTTTTATGTGGGTGGAGCTATGAAAATGAACTTCTCACTGTTTTGGGGAGGGTAACAGTGGAGTGGGGCAAAAGTACAAGCAGCGTGGCAGCACAGATCACTTCTGCCCTAATTTCCTCTTTCTTTTGCACAATAAAACAGGCCCTACAATGTGAATATGCCATTACTATTGCGCAAGTCTCCAGGAAATTCTGGAATATGAAATCTTGAAATAAATTGGAAATTTTATAATGTCTTGAATGCAGTCATTTTTTGGATGTATGTAATTTTGTAGTCTGAGTACAGAAACTGAAGGTTTGTCACCATTCCATAAATGGGACAACGTTCAGGAACCTTTGGGAATAGTAAAGGCCAGAATTTGCAATCAAAATGACAACAAGGCCCATGGTGTTCACTGTTATTTATGGATAAATGGCACAGCGAATTCAGGTGAGGAGCGGATGCGCGGTTAAATGTGAATATCCATATGTTGCTGTCTGAGTTGCACCGTTTCACTGTTAGCTTCAGAAAAATCTTACCTCCACTTTTCTGCAGGAACTTGCTGTATTTGCCCATTAATTTCCCATTAAACCCATCATAGAAAATTCAGTCTTGTCATTACAAAAGTAAGTACCCTATTAACGATGTAATAAATATTAATGACTGCCAATCAACAGGCAGTATTTTATGCATCCCACTGCATCTCCAATGGCGAAACTGGAAGTTAGAGTCATAGAGTTATACAGCACAGAAACAGGCCCTTCGTGTTTGTGCTGGCCATCAAGCACCTAACTATTCTAATCCCATTTTCCAGCACTTGGCCCGTAGCCTTGTATGCTGTGGCATTTCAAGTGCTCATCTAAATGTTGTGAGGATTCCTGCCTCTATCACCGCTTCAGGCAGTGCATTCTCAACTCCAACCATCCTCTGCGTGAAAATTATTTTCCTCAAATCCCCTCTAAACCTCCTGCCCCTTCCCTTAAATCTATGCCCCCTGGTTATTGACCCGTCCGCCAAGGGAAAAAGTTTCTTCCTATCTAACCTATCAATACCCCTCATAATTCTGGATACCACAATCATGTCCCGCCTCAGCCTTCTCTGCTCTAAGGAAAGCAATCCTAGCCTTTTTAGTCTCTCTTTATAGCTGAAATGCTCCAGCCCAGGCAACATCCTGGTGAATCTCCTCTGCACCCTCTCCAGTGCAATCACATCTTCCCTATAGTGTGGTGACCAGAAACATACACAGTACTCCAGCTGTGGCCTAACTAGCGTTTTATACAGCTCCATCATAACCTCCCTGCTCTCATATTCTATGCCTCGGGTAATAAAGGCAAGTATCCCATATGCCTTCCTAACCACCTTATCTACCTGTGCTGCTGCCTTCAGTGCTCTATGGACAAGTAGACCAAGGTCCCTCGGACCTTCTGTACTTCCTAGGGTCCTACCATCCATTGTATATTCCCTTGCTTTGTTAGTCCTCCCAAAGCTGGGACAATTCCACTTCCGCCCTTTTTACAGTTTCCCACATGATCACATATATAAATTTAAGTGGCAGCGGCGGGCATGGGAGACACATGTGGTCATGCAGTGGGGACGGATTTTCATTGAGGGAACCCACCGTCAATCCGCAAAGCACCATTAATGCCACGGTTAGAAATCATTCTGCAGTGCAAGCCTGGCGCTTTAGCTGACTGCCCGGACATTTTACCCCACCTAGGACATCTTTTCTCATTTTGCTTAAATTAAGTATTTTTTTTTCACTCTTTCATCTCTTGCAATCTCTCCCACCACAGCACCAGCTCCCCTTTATATTTGACTCCTCTCACCATCACCACCCACACCAACACTGTCATGACAGCCAGCAGGCAGCATCCCACTCCTCAGTTCAGTGATGCCTCCCTGCAGGCTCTTCTCCAGGCCGTCAGGGAAAGGCAGGAGGTCCCCTTCTGAAGGGAATGGACTCAAAAGACCCTCCCGTCTGACCAAAGTGGCCTGGATGGAGGTGGTGGAGGAGGTAGCAATCCATTCAGTTACACGCAGAAGTTGGGTCCAGTGTTGGAAGTGTGTCAATGACTTGCTCAGATCTGCAAGAGGAAGTGATGTTGCTGAAGCTGTACAAGTGTTTTGCACCTTTGCTCTGTGAAAGAGTGTTTATGACAGTGGGAATTTGTGGCATGTGTTCAAATGCGTGATCAGCCTTGGTGCCAAATACCACATGATTGTGCAAGATGTGTAAGTGTGGCATATGTTTGCGCTTGGATGTAGCTTGCACATGACAGTCCAGAATGAGTGATGTCAATGCATGTGGTCAATGCTTCTTAGGCATCATTTGATATCTCATTAAATCAGCACCTTCTCCTGCAGGACAAACAGTCCCACAATCAGCAGACCAAAACGGGTCAAGTGCCTGACTTAAGAATACAGGGTGGCACAGTAGCGCAGTGGTTAGCACCGCAGCCTCACAGCTCCAGGGACCCGGGTTCGATTCCGGGAACTGCCTGTGTGGAGTTTGCAAGTTCTCCCTGTGTCTGCGTGGGTTTTCTCCGGGTGCTCCGGTTTCCTCCCACAAGCCAAAAGACTTGCAGGTTGATAGGTAAATTGGCCATTATAAATTGTCACTAGTATAGGTAGGTGGTAGGGAAATATAGGGACAGGTGGGGATGTTTGTTGGGAATATGGGATTAGTGTAGGATTAGTATAAAATGGGTGGTTGATGTTCGGCACAGACTCGGTGGGCCGAAGGGCCTGTTTCAGTGCTGTATCTCTAATCTAATCTAATCTAATCTACAGACACCAGCAGAGGAGGAGGCAGCAGAGTTGGCTGGCGAACAAGGAGGTAGAGCAATTGCTGAATGTGAGGCAGGATCAACAAGTCGTAAGGATAAATTGTTAAATTTACTGATCACAGGAGGAATGTGTGTTAAAGTCTTGACCTCATGATGCTCAACGTGTCTCTGTTTGTTTTGCCACTAGGTGCCCTCACTCGACCAGCTGAACGTCACAAGGAACAAGCCACTGCCTCTGGGGACGATGCTGCCAATGGCCCAGAGGGTGTATCATCTCCTGCCTTTTCTTCTACCTCTGCCAGCACAGATACATCCACATTGGGGGGTGGGTGGGGGGGGGGCGGGGGTGGGGCGGTTGAGAATAATATCAGGGTCATAATCCGGTGGGAACGACACAGACACAACCCAGCAGCTGAGGGAGTATGTTACAGCCGGGTCCCCTAACAATCAGAGGACTGCTGCTGAGCCCCACACTGTTGATGATACTCTGTTTGAGGCTACAAGATGTCTGCTGGAAGTGCAGAGAAATCATGGTGAAAATATGTCGGCAATGCTTGAGGTCATGCGTAGATTTGCGCATGCCATACAGGAGTCCATGCAAGTCATAACATCAGCCATGTCACAGGCATTTAAGCGTATGGCTTCCTCAGTGGAGATTTTGGCAATCTCCATGGTGAGCCTGTTTGAGAACTCGAGCCGTATGCGATCTGACCTGCACTCCATCACTGTGGCCATGGACTCCATACAGCAGAGTCTAAGCAAGAGAAGAACAAGGAACCTTGACCTCCCTCTGGGTGTCCCTTCCCCTCAGGGAGAGAGGCAGGTGCCATCATGCAAACAGGTGGATGAGGAGTGAGTGCCAGCTGCCCTAGGGCTTTCCTCTCGGGATAGCCCCAAGGTAAGCAGCATCTCGTCCTCCATCCCGACATTGACCCCCGTACATCCAGCAACCGAGCCCAAGGGGGATGATCCTGCACCATTGCTGCAGACCCCCAGTAGGCTTGAGCCATCAAGGCCCTGTACCTCTTGAGGATGTCCACTATGGTCATCCGGGGCAATGGAGCAGCACAATGAGCAGACTACCTACACCTCAGCCACTAATGTCAGGGTAGCGCCTAGACGTAGTGGTAGAAAAAGGAAAATAAAGGAATAATGAGCATGAAAGTGGCACAGGTGGTTATGATAGTGTAAAAACAAACTATAATAGTTTGAAATAAATGTATTTGATTTACTTTTTCATACATTCTTGTTGATCATTTGAAGTTAGCGATCTGAAGAGGACAAACATTATTGTTGCCTTATGGCTGTCACAAATTTATGCTTTCAAAGGATTTTCGAGAATCACCATTGTGTTACTATAGTTGACGCTTGTGTCTTCTATAATTAATGACAGCGGCTTGTTTCATGAAGATTTTTTGCAGTATTTGTTAGCAACATGTCTTCCAATAGGTCGTCTCTTACAAGCCCTGTATATTAGCATCTGCAGCTACATTGCAACCCGGATCGGTCCTGAAGTGCCAGTCTAATCAAACTGCTGTAACAGTTGTGTTGAAAACCACACCTGCCAAGAATGAGGCATATTAATTTTATCATATGGAACATTCATTTTAAACTCTTACTGGACTGAAAACATGGCTGCACCTGCATTCTAACAGGACAGTGGCTGGAAACATTTGCATTGTGCGAGACAGTTGCCTGGAGAAGACAATGGAACTGCTCCCTGATTTTGATCACAAGAAATTGAATGTGTGAAAGTCAGCATTCCAGCCCCCTACTGAGGATATCTACTAAGATTGAAAGAATCCACAAAACCTCGCTGGGCAGGTTGTCCCAAAAAAAAAGTTATTCACATGACTGGCCTGCTGGCCCAGGTTTAGTTTGAATTGTGTTCACAGAACAGTTTGAGGTCTGACTGCAACTGAACTTGAAGGAAGACAGCATCTCCCTGTCTCTCTCGCTCCCTTTCACAAAAAGAAGAGACTACAACTGGATTTGAAGAAGACAGAAAACCATCGAAACAAGTTTGAAAGTGTATACTGAGCCCCAATGAGATGGCAAGATTTAACTGCAACTAAAGACTTTATATCGAACTCAAAAGACAGGAAATGAACTCCAGCTATTGCTTCAAACCTTTCCCCTCGATTCTTTCTCCTTTTTTGTCTCTATCTGCATGTGTATTCATCCCGTATGCATGCTAGCGTATTGTAGTAGTTTTAACCAAATTAGAGTTTTAAGGTTAATAAACGTACACCTTTCTTGTTTAAATCTAAGAAAACCTGTCTGGGTGATTTCTTTGCCACTACAATTGGAGAGCAGTGAACAAAGATTCACTGAGGGGAAGCGAAAAACACGGTGCTTAAAAAGTTAAACCCTGTTACAGTTAACCAGGAAAAGGCTGAGAGGGAACCCCGAGACACCTTTTTCACCTGGTCGTAACACAGTGCAGCATCTTATTTTCCAGGGGAAATTTTATTTTTTTATTTCTTTTTTTATTTAGAGATACAGCACTGAAACAGGCCCTTCGGCCCACCGAGTCTGTGCCGACCATCAACCACCCATTTAGACTAATCCTGCACTAATTCCATATTCCAGCCACATCCCCACCTGTCCCTATATTTCCCTACCACCTACCTATACTAGGGGCAATTTTATAATGGCCAATTTACCTATCAACCTGCAAGTCTTTGGCATGTGGGAGGAAACCGGAGCACCCGGAGGAAACCCAAGCAAACACAGGGAGAATTTGCAAACTCCAGACAGGCTTGGATGTCAGACACCATTACCATGGAGACACACGTAGTTTATAATAAAGTTCATAATAGAATGGGTGTTCGGCTCATCTTCACTACAGGTGCAATTCCTTCTAGAAGGTGGTGGGGTATTTGAACATTCTGCAAGGTTGAATTTTCATGTGTTTGAGCTTCAGTTAGGTAAGTGCATCACTCTTTGTGAAAACGTCCAAAGATAAGGTACTCTCTGATATCCCTTGCATGTCTCTCCATGGCCCTAACATCCTTAAAATTTCTATCACATTAATGTCCTCCTCCTCAGGATCTTCATATTCATTCTCATCTGAGGAGGACTGCTGCTCCTCCTGTTACTCCACCTGTAAAATATGCCCACTTTGCATTGCCAGTTTGTGCAGTGCACAGCAGATAACGATTATTCGTGAGATCCTCTGTGGTGTGTACTGAATATTCCTTCCAGACCAGACAAGGCAGCGGAAGTGCATTTTAAGCAAGCCTATGGTGTGTTCGATGACGGCTCTGGTGGATGTGTGAACAGCATTGTATCGCTCTTTAGCTGTGCTTTGGGCATGACTCACTGGTGTCATTAACCATGTCCAAAGTGGGTCCCTCTAGTCACCCAGGATCCAGACGTCAACCGAGGCTGGTACTTCAAAAATTCCTGGTAGATGTGAGTCACTCAAAATGTATGAGTCATAACAGCTCACATGATTTTTTGCATGTGGTTGCAAATCAGTTGAACGCTCAAAAAGTGAAAGCCTTTGTGATGTACAAATGCACCTGACTGGTGCCAGGGAGCTGTAATGGCTACATGAGTGCAGGTGATCATCCCTTGCACTCTCGGGTAATGAGCAATGTCCAATCTCAGGGCTGGCAGCTCACCAGTATCAGCAGCACCACCAGTAGTGGTGACCACTGCCGGTACTGCAGAGGCCTTGGACCCAGGCCCACTGCTGGAACCCTGGACCTCTGGTAAGTGAGGCAAGGTCACCGGGGCCAGGCCAGAAGGCCCTGCAAGGGATGGTGGTCATAAAGTCCAGGGGCCGGGGGGTCCTGGGAGGTGCATTGTTTTCCAGCCAGGGCCATCCCTGGTCCACCCCTGGTCCACAGACCGCCCATGGAGGAGGGAACTCCTCCCCCCAAGCTTGTAGGGAGGGCATCTCATTTTAAAAGGTGCCCTCCCAGCATGGTGAAGGCACTCCCCCACCCCCTTCCCCAGGGCCTCCATTGGCCTCTGGGTGGGTAGGCCATCTTCAGCCTATCCCGCTGCCAGGAAAATCACTTGGCGACAGGGTGACAACGGACCCTCAGCCCCCCACTCAGCCACATGTCACAATTCTATGGGCCCTTCCTGCCTCCAACTCTGCCCTCGGTGGGCGTAAAATCCAGCCAAAGAGTCTGCAAAGGGATATAATTAGGTTCAGTAAGTGGGCAAACATTTGGTGGATGGTGTATAATGTGGGAAAATGTGAGGTTTCCCACTTTGATGGGAAGAATAGAAAAGCTAAATATTATTGAAATGCAGAAAGACTGCAGTACAGAGAAATCTAGGTGTCCTTGCACACGAATGACAAAAAGTTAGCATGCAGGTACAGCAAGTAATTGGCAAATGAAATGTTAGTCTTGATTGCAAAGGGGATGGAGTATAAAAATAGGGAGGTTTGCTACAACTGTTGGTGAGACTGAAATGAATTATAACTTTAACCCCTTATAGGGACTAAACCAAATCAGGCGTACATCCTTATTTAGAACATTACAGTGCAGTACAGGCCTTTCGGCCCTCGATGTTGCGCCGACCTGTGAAACCATCTGACCTACACTATTCCATTTTCATCCATATGTCTATCCAATGACCACTTAAATGCCCTTAATGTTGGCGAGTCTACTACTGTTGCAGGCAGGGCATTCCACGCCCCTACTACTCTCTGAGTAAAGAAACTACCTCTAACATCTGTCCGATATCTATCACCCCTCAACTTAAAGCTATGTCCCCTCGTGTTTGCCATCACCATCCGAGGAAAAAGACTCTCACTATCCACCCTATCTAACCCTCTGATTATCTTATATGTCTCTATTAAGTCACCTCTCCTCCTCCTTCTCTCCAACGAAAACAACCTCAAGTCCCTCAGCCTTTCCTCGTAAGACCTTCCCTCCATACCAGGCAACATCCTAGTAAATCTCCTCTGCACCCTTTCCAAAGCTTCCACATCCTTCCTATAATGCGGTGACCAGAACTGCAAGCAATACTCCAGGTGCGGTCTCACCAGAGTTTTGTACAGCTGCAGCATGACCTCATGGCTCCGAAACTCGATCCCCCTACTAATAAAAGCTAACACACCATATGCCTTCTTAACAGCCCTATTAACCTGGGTAGCAACTATGAATCTCCTTTAATTAAGTTCAAACCAGACAAATATTTATAGGCACTTATTTGGATCCAAAGAATTGAACTAGTTTTCCCTCAAAGAAAGAAATCTAACAGAGAATATTACCATCTTTAAGATAGCCTATTTTTAATAATTATGGCTAAGTCATAAATATTCCAGATATTATGAGGGTCTGAGAAACTCTCTTCAAAACTTATCTCTCTACTTAAAGAGACACAGAGAGGGGGTTCTTGTAGTTGTATACATAATACTCCATGAGATGATTTATTAACTTTTATATATTTATTAAAGAATTTAGACCGCATTTGTTGACAACGCGAACGGTAGGTGGCGCTTTTTTGGCACATGCGCAAATGCAGCATGTACCACGAAAACGTCACAGATTGCGACTGTAGCAGCTGCCAGAACTAAAGATGGCACTGCTCAAAGAATCACACAGAGGCAACCTAACGAACACGTGGCAGTATACAATGGCTGGAGTGAGAGAGCAGCGCGGGGGCCAGGGAGAGCAGCGTTGAGAGTGTCGGGGGGGGGGAGGGGGAAAGAGAGGAGAGAGGGAGGGAGGGAGGGGGGGAAAGAGGGGAGGGAGGGGGGGGGAAAGAGAGGAGGGAGGGAGGGGGGAAGAGAGGAGGGGGAAGAGAGGAGGGAGGGAGGGAAAGAGGGGAGGGAGGGGAGGGAGGGGAGGGAAAGAGGGGAGGGGGGAAAGAGGGGAGGGAGGGGGGGAATAGAGGGTAGGGAGGGGGGGAAAGAGGGGAGGGAGGGGGGGAAGAGGGGAGGGAGGGGGGAAAGAAGGGAGGGGGGGAAGAGAGGGAGGGGTGGGGAAGAGAGGGAGGGGTGGGGGTGAAGGGAGAGTGGGGGGGGAGCAGCGGAGTGGAAGAGGAGTGCCTTTTTCTGTGCATGCGCCAGAAACACAACAGCAAAAGACTTACCGGCCAGTCCCTGGACCCGGCGACACTGAGGTCTTCGCACACTCGCTCCCCGCAGCTCTCTACGGCCTCTCGCATCCGGCCCTCTCCATTCAGTCGTTCCCTCCAGCTGCGGATGCCCAATCCAGTTGCTTTCTCCCCTACTTCTCCACAGTACTTCAGGCATTGCAACTGTCTGGTCCCTGCATTTTGCATGCTCCCTCTCCCCACCCCTCCCTGCTCTCCCCACCCCTCCCCCCCTCTCGATCTACCCCCACCCCTCCCCCTCTCCATCTACTCCCACCCCTCCCCCCTCTCCATCTACCCCCCTACCTCCACCCCTCCCTCTACCCCCCTACCTCCACCCCTCCACCACAGTTGAATATCTGAAGTGCAGTTGCAAAGTCGGGGAAATAGCATCCAAAACAAAACCTCAACAATTCTGGGGTTAATTATTGAGAAGTTTTATTAAGTTCATTAAGCATCCGAGGGACTGCTGTGCATGGATACATGAGTGTTGTGTTTCCAGCATTCCCGTTAGACAGACAGGTCGAGTCTCTGCTATACACAGCTAAAGAGATTGTTCCTGGAGAGCCTTGTGGTGAATGAACGCTTGGCTCTCTATTCCACTACTGTATTGTCCATGTGAAGAAGGCAAAGTCACAAGAGTCTGAGCTCAGTCTATTCTTGGTGAATGTTCCCCAAGCGCATCCCAATGTGCATTCCCAATTCATCCATAAATGCAATGTTCCTTTCCACATCGTGACGAGCTCCGCAGCATGATCCAGTTGCCTTCGTTGCTTGAATGCTGACCTTAAGTCTCAAGGATTGTTTTCTCGACGGCATGTTTTACATGAAAAGAAATAAAGCAAATCAGAGTCAGAGCTTGCCTCCCTCCATCCACTGAAATTACTGTTGTGCACACCTTTTTAAGTTCTGCAGTGAAGGCACCAATTGATAACATCGCCAATGAAGCACTTATTACCCACCTCAGATGCAGGAATCAGCACATCCTTGCGTCATCTCCTGCACTGCCTCCTTTGCTTGAATGCCGTCCTTAAGTGTCAAAGATTGTTTTCTCAAGGGCACGTTTTACATGAAAGGAAATAAGGAAAGAACATCAGTGTCAGAGCTTCCCTCCCTCCAATGAAATTACTGTTGAGCATGCTTTGTGTTCTGCGGTAAAGGCATGTACTGATAACACCGC
The DNA here is from genome assembly GCF_036365525.1 of Heterodontus francisci. Taxonomy (NCBI): domain Eukaryota; kingdom Metazoa; phylum Chordata; class Chondrichthyes; order Heterodontiformes; family Heterodontidae; genus Heterodontus; species Heterodontus francisci. The sequence goes on along the minus strand of NC_090372.1, from coordinate 110,400,203 downwards.
CAATGAATCACTTAGTACCCACCTCAGCTGTAGGAGGCAGGATGATGTTACTGCCCCTATCTCGTGATGGTTCAATGCTGCTCTCAGGGAAAACATGAATGATGTGAGGGTGCTGGAAAAGAAGCACATTTCTTTTGGGCTATGAACATAAAGCTGGCCATTTAGCCCAGCAGTTCCCTGCTAGTGGTTATGTTACTCGTGCATCTTCCCATCCATTCCCATTTAATCCTGCCTACTACTATCACCAGTTGTGTTCACAGCAAGAGCATTCACATTTGTGCTACCACTGGACACGGCATGCTTGTTTCTTTTAGTGCTCAGTCTCTTCTTGCTGAATGTTCCCCAAGTGCTTGACCCCTTTGGACGCCCTCTCTGCTTGACAGGCAGCAGCTGGCAATTGCGGAGTCTCACAAGGCTCTGCATGGTTGTTTCAAAGGCGGATGGGGAAACAGGTGGCTGTGTGCCCATGTGCACTGCTCTGATGGGTGTAGGAATGGTAACTGTGTGCCCATGTGCACTGCTCTGATGGGTGTAGGAACAGGTGGCTGTGTGCCCACGTGCACTGCTCTGATGGGTGTAGGAGCAGGTAACTGTGTGCCCATGTGCACTGCTCTGATGGGTGTAGGAACAGGTGGCTGTGTGCCCATGTGCACTGCTCTGATGGGTGTAGGAGCAGGTAACTGTGTGCCCATGTGCACTGCTCTGATGGGTGTAGGAACAGGTGGCTGTGTGCCCATGTGCACTGCTCTGATGGGTGTAGGAGCAGGTAACTGTGTGTCCATGTGCACTGCCCTGATGGGTGCAGGAACAGGTGACTATGTAACTGAGCAGCAAGGAGAGGGTACCGCAGGTAAGGGAAGTGGAGCTTTGAAGTGGCAGGCATATGTATGGTCCATCAGATCATTAGGCCAGGGGGTGAGACGCTCAAGATCCAGGGTTTGTGACACGTGACTGATGTCCAGCGCGTGGCCACCTCCAACCGAAGGTGCTTCCGGGCAATTGTTGGGCATAGTAAATGGCTCCATCTCATCAACCAGTCCTTGCTGCCAGCGGAGAGTCTGTTGCCGCAGCCAGTCCAGTCTCCTCACAGGAAACATGAGATGAGATAAGAAATACAGAATGCACTCCATTAAAACGTTACAAAAACGAAAGTGACCGTTAAGACGGTAGGTTGCAGCACATGTACTGCCTGCACACAGCAACTCACAACAGGGACTGGAGAACATGCGGTGGCCCAGACAATGGAAATGTTTTCAGAGCAGCTTACAACAGGGACTGGAGAACATGCGGTGGCCCAGACAATGGAAATGTTTTCAGAGCAGCTTACAACAGGTACTGGAGAACATGCGGTGGCCCAGACAATGGAAATGTTTTCAGAGCAGCTTACAAAGGCAGAGCAACTTACCTTGGAATAATCTGCTGTGTCAAATAAAAATGAAGCAAGTCTCCAAAACGAATAAATAATTCAGATAAAATGCGAGAAAATGCCCGACGAAACCTCTCCTCCTTCCACTTTCAAAAAGTCGCGCCGAAGCTTTGACGCATGCGCAGAGGCCAACCTGGCGCGTTGCCCGAGGAAGATGACGTAACGCGATGACACCTGGCAAGCCGGACCGCAGCGCATGCGCGGTGGGCATGAGACCGTCTGCGCATGTGCGCACCGCGGCGCATCCTGATGACGTCGGCGATGACATAGCGTTGTCATGAATTACTTTGAAGAATTTAACTTGCAATACCCTTTTAAGTGGATAGGTATATCACAATATCAAATATTATTAAGAGATGCAACACATAATCTTATTTCTAACATAGAATCCAAAAGTTTAACCTTGCTGATGTTACAGCAAAATATCTTAGAATAGCCATCAAACTTTAAAGTAAACGTTTACCTTCAACACTTCTAATATTTGCTTCAGAAACTCTCATGTTTATACTGTTTCTGAGGTATCATCTGACCTTTTAGCATATAGGTGTTACCTTTCTGTGTCTGTTTTTCTTGCTTTTAAAATCCATATTTGGGAATATCATTAACTAACATCTCCACTTAAGGTTTTGCTGGAATTCCCCTGCTCTTGAAGTTGTGAGCATTTATCTGGACAAGATGTTTATAATTGGTTTTACTTGACCTCTTGTTCCCGTAAGTACTATTCCATTTATTGTTTTATTATCTATAATTGTGTTGTATGCTAGGTTGAGCCCTCTTTGTGGGTCAATCTGCCGACATTTACCAACACCATCAATTAATAAAATTTATGGCTACCTCTTACTGATGTCACACAGGACATTTCAATGTGTGTTTATCCTCCAATTCCCTGGCAACAGAAACACTGAAATGGATTTTCCAACTTGCTTCTGGTTCACATTCTATAGTAACAGACACGTTGAAAGACCTTGAAATTTTTAACTCTACCTTCTTAAAAGGGAATGTCAGTGAGTCTTGAAAACTGACCATTTATTCAATCTTTAATTCTAAAAGGTATAATATATTAACTATATCTAAATTCTACCTAATTAAGCCTATTATAGCTATATTCCATCACATGACCACACACCTAGAGTACAGTGTACAGTTTTGGTCTCCTTATATAAGGAGGGATATACTTGCATTGGCCACAATCAGATCAGCCATGATCTTACTGAATGACAGGGCAAGCTTGAGGGGCCAAATGGCCTACTCCTGCTCCTATTTCTTATGTTCTTATAGGTGTCATCAACCATGATTACAGGGGATATCCTTGAGCACCAACTAATAACCTCTATACAGCAGATAGACACATCACAGCTGGAATGGTGAATTGGCAAATAATAAAAGAGTTTGGACTGGGTAATGGGCATTAATGTGTAAGATTAGGTGATTTTCATCACACACTAGCTAGATGCCCTTGGTCCCTGCCACAACTCTGTAGCCTAGACACAAAATCCACAGACTGTTTGCAACCACAGCATCCTATTTGACTCGACAATGTTTCAGAGCCCCATATTCTTTCCATCACAAAGACCATCTACTTCCACTTCTTTACTAATGCCTGCCTCCACCATCACCTCAGCCCATCTACTGCTGAAACCCTCATCCATGCTTTTGTTACCTCCAGACTTGACTATTCCAATGCTCTCCTGGACCCCATCTTAGAGTCATAGGGTGATAGAGTAATTTATGGCACAGAAGGAGGCCATTCAGTCCATCAAGTCCATGCCAGTTCTCCACAGAGCTATGCTGTCAGTCCCACTCCCCAGCTCAATCCCCGTAGGCCTGCAAGTCTATTTCTCTCAGGTGGCCATCCAACCTACTCTTGAAATCATTCATCATCTCCGGGGATTGGCATCAAGGGCAACGGGGGTGACTCTCAGCGGGCCAACCCCCAACCCCCCCCCCCACCCCCCACCTTTCCCGATGCTGTGTCCCTCATTCAGGCATTAAATGTCTTTTAACGAGGGACTGTCCCCAACCCCAACCTGCCATCCCGGAGGCCAGCAAGCAACCCTCACTTTTTTTCTTGCCGTGCTCCCTATGTGGTAACAGACCTGCCTGACGCTGGGCTAATTGCAGCTGTGGCAGGATGAGGCCCTTAATTGGGCATGAATTGTTCACAGGCCTTCCCACACCAGACTTAATTTCGCCGGAAGTGGGAAGGTGGTGGGGTCCACCCCCTGCCACTATCCAACCCGATTGCACGCTCTCTCTACCACCAAACCCATTGCAGGGGAGAGCATAATATTCCCCCCATAGAGTCATAACAACACAGAAGTAGGATATTTGGCCTATCAAGTCCATGCTGGCTCTCTGTAGATCAATCCAATCAGTCCCATGCTGCTGCTCTATCCCCGTAGACCTGCAAGTTTATTTCTCTCAAGTGCCCATCCAATTTCCTTTTGAAATCATTCATCATCTCCGCTTCCACCACCCTAATCGACAGTGAGTTCCAGGTCATTACCACTCGCTGCGTAAAAAAGTTCTTCCTCACATTCCCCCTGCATCTCTTGCCCAAAACCTTAAATCTGTGTCCCTTAGTCCTTGTACCATCAGCTAATGGGAACATATTTTCATTGTCTAACTTATCTAAGCCTGCCAGAATCTTGTACACCTCTATCAAATCTCCCCTCAATCTCCTTTGTTCCAAGGAGAACAATCCAGCTTCTCCAACCTACCCTTGTAACTAAAATCCCTCATCCCTGGAACCATTCTGATAAATGTCCTCTGCACCCCCTCAAGGATCCTTCCTAATGTGTGGTGACAGAACTAGACACAGTACTGCAGTTGTGGCCTAACCAGAGCTTTATAAAGGTTCAGCATAACTTCCCTGCTCTTATACTCAATGCCTCTATTTATGAAGCCCAAGATCCCATTTGCTTTGCGAATCACTCTCTCAATATGCCCTGCCACCTTCAAAGATCAATGCACATGCACGCCCAAGTCCCTCTGTTCCTGCATGCAATGGGCTGAATTTAGTGCAGCCGATTGGGGTGGGAATGGTTCCAGAGAATCGCGTCGGAAGCAGCTCCTGGGAAATGCGGCATCACGATGTTGGTTCCGGATATAGTCAGCAGCGGGAAAGCAACAAGTGGGAATCGTCACCCTGATGTGACGGGAATGTATTTTGAAATGCTGAGCACTTATTTTATTACATTTGCATCGAATGCGTGGCGATACAATGGGGGGCTTGGGATTAAGTGGATGGTCTGCGGCACTCACGCACCTTCAGATTCCTGAGTGTTAAAAGCTGGTGATACTGAAGCAAGGCTTCAGTGCCACGATGGGTAGGCAGCCATGATCAGCACTGCATAGGTGAAGAGGGGAGTGCGCAGGCCATTGACGGCTGTAGTCCTGTGAACTCTGCAAAGGGGGGGTCATGTTCTTGGGTGTTCTGCAAGGCAGAGGGTCGGGGTCTTGGGTGCTCTGCAGGGGGACAGGCTTGAGTTTGGGTGGCTGTTTCGGGTGACCAAACTGTTGGGTGAGATGTTCATGTGCCCATCATGCTGGATTCGAGGGTTGGCTATCTGCAAGGGTGGGCACTGAGGGCCATCAGGGAGCCTGCTGGGAGAAGCAGCAAAAGCTCAGTTACCAAGGCAGGATCACCTCTACATCGACCATGTTCTGTAGACCCACTGGTCACCTGGCAAAGGTCTCATACACCCTGTCTTTTTGGACCCCTGTGGTGTGATTTTTTTATATTCTTTCATGGGATGTGGGCTTCGCTGGCTAGGCCATCATTTATTGCCCATCCCTAATTACCCTCGAGAAGGTGATGGTGAGCTGCCTCCTTGAACCGCTGCAGTCCATGTGGTGTAGGTACATCCACAATGCTGTTAGGAAGAGAGTTCCAGGATTTTGACCCAACGACAGTGAATGAACGGCGATATAGTTCCAAGTCAGGATGGTGTGTGACTTCGAGGGGAACTTGCAGGTGATGGTGTTCCCATGCATCTGCTGCCCTGGTCCTTCTAGGTGGTAGAGTTCACAGGTTTGGAAGGTGCTGTCGAAGGAGCCTTGGTGAGTTGCTACAGTGCATCTTGTAGACGGTACATACTGCTGTGCATCGGTGGTGAAGGGAGCGAATATTGACGTTGGTGGATGGGGTCCCAATCAAGTAGCTGCTTTGTCCTGGATGATGTCGAGCTTCTTGAGTGTTGTTGGAGCTGCACCCATCCAGGCAAGTGGAGAGTAATCCATCACACACCTGACTTGTACTTTGTTGATGGTGAACAGGCTTTGTAATCATAGTATTTATATGGCTGGTCCAGATCAGTTTCTGAACAATGGTGCCTGACGGAGGGAGGGCCAGGAGCCAATTGTGCCTGCCTGTGAAGCTGCACAACAAGAGCAGCAACAGCCGGCCATGACAAGAAGGGCCCACCTGCGTCAGAGAGTGTACCAGACTCGAATCAGCTACCTTCAAATGTCCGAGCAGCATTGTCAGCTAAGACTATGGCTCTTCAGGGAGGACATTACTAAGTTATGCACAATGTTGCAGGACGAGTTGCGACCGATGGGATTTGGGTGTCACCCTATACCAGTGGCACTGAGAATCACTGTGGCATTCAACTTTTACGTGGCTGGAACATTTAAAGTATCCATCTGGGTCAGATGTGGGGTTTCCCAGGCAGCAGCCCATTGCTGCATCAAGGAGGTGACCGTGTTCAAGAGAGACTATGTGCGCTACTGGATCAATACTGACAGTGAGGCTGAGAGGCCCATCAGGTTCAGAGCTATCGCTGGATGCTCCCAGGTACAAGGTGTGATAGATTACACACATGTGGCCGTCAAGGCTGCAACAGAGCAGCCAACCACCTTCATCAACAAGAGGGGCTTTCATTCAATTAATGTTCAACTGGTCTGTGACCACCAAAAGCATTTCCTGCAAGTGTGTGCCTGCTTCCCGGGAAGCAGCCATGATGCCCATATACTTCGACAGTCGCGGGTACCACAGCTTTTCAGGCTCCCGCTCACCTTCAGGAATGGATTCTCTGGGACAAAGTCTACCCATTGAGACATAGCTACTCACGCCTGTGAGGAATCCTTGCAATGCAGCGGAGGAGAGGTTCAACACTTGCCACGACTCCACCTGAGCAACCATTGTACAAGGCATTGGGCTGCTGAAGATGAGATTCCGCTGCCTAATCGATCCGGTGGAGCCCTGCAGTATGCCCCGATGAAGGCTTTGCATATTGTTGTGGTCAGCTGTGCTCTGCACAATCTAGCACTGCAAAGGGGGGAAGGCCTTGCATGACAATGACATGACTAAGCAACACTCCTCCACTGACGAGGAGGACGCAGAGCAGGGAGAGGAGCAAGCAGCACTGGATGTTGAAGCCCTTGCACCGGAGGCCAGGCAGATTGAGCGACGGTCCAAAGAAGCGAGAGACAATCTATACATACTTGCTTCCAGCCACCCTGATGGCCACTCAGAGAAAAACCAATAAAGGCTCATCTCAATGCATGCAGTTTGTCGTTTCCTTTCTATTTGTGCTCCATGCCTAGTGCCCAGCTGAACCAAATGCTAGTGCCCATCGGAGAGCTTATTTAAATGAGTGCTGTGCCCATATTGGCAACCACTAAGGAGGAAAGGTGATACAGCAGCTCACAATTAAGGCATGATAGAATAATAATTTTTACACAATGATGGGGGACCCCAGCACATTAGTGCAAAAGATAAGGCTGAAGCATTTGCAACAATCTTCAACCAGAAGTGCCGAGTTGATGATTCATCTCGGCCTCCTCCTGAAGTCCCCAGCATCACAGATGCCAGTCTTCAGCCAATTCGATTCACTCCACGTGATATCAAGAAACGACTGAAGGCACTGAATACTGCAAAGGGTATGCGCCCTGAAAATATTCCGGCAATAGTACTGAAGATCTGTGCTCCAGAACTTGCCACACCCCTAGCCAAGCTGTTCCAGTACAGCTACAACACTGGCATTTACCCAGCAATGTGGAAAATTGCCCAGGTATGTCCTGTACACAAAAAGCAGGACAAGTCCAACCCGGTCAATTACCGCCCCATCAGCCTACTCTCAATCATCAGTAAAGTGATGGAAGGTGTCATCAACAGTGCAATCAAGCAGCACTTGCTTAGCAATAACCTGCTCAGTGACGCTCAGTTTGGGTTCCGCCAGGGCCACTCAGCTCCTGACCTCATTACAGCCTTGGTTCAAACATGGACAAAAGAGCTGAAGTCAAGAGGTGAGGTGAGAGTGACTGCCCTTGACATCAAGGCAGCATTTGACTGAGTATGACATCAAGGTGCCCCAGCAAAACTGAAGTGAATGGGAATCAGGGGGGTAAGTTTCCACTGGTTGGAGTCATACCCAGCGCAAAGAAAGATGGTTGTGGTTGTTAGAGGTCAATCATCTGAGCTCCAGGACATCACTGCAGGAGTTCCTCAGGATAGTGTCCTAGGCCCAACCATCTTCAGCTGCTTCATCAATGACCTTCCTTCAATCATAAGGTCAGAAGTGGGGATTGCATAATGATCAGCACCACTCGTGACTCCTCAGATACTGAAGCAGTCCGTGTAGAAAATACAGCAAGACCTGGACAACATCCAGACTTGGGCCGATAAGTGTCAAGTAATATTCACGCAACAGAAGTGCCAGGCAATGACCATGTCCAACAAGAGAGAATCTAACCATCTCCCCTTGACATTCAATGGCATTACCATCGCTGAATCCCCCACTATCAACATCCTAGGAGTTACCATTGACCAGAAACTGAACTGGAGTAGCCATATAAATACCGTAGCTACAAAAGCAGGTCAGAGGCTCGGAACCCTGCGGTGAGTAATTCATCTCCTGACTTCCCAAAGCCTGTCCGCCATCCACAAGGCACAAGTCAGGAGTGTGATGGAATACTCTCCACTTGCCTGGATGGGTGCAGCTCCAACAACACTCAAGAAGCTCAACAACATCCAGGACAAAGCAGTCTGCTTGATTGGCACCCCATCCACAAACATTAACTGCCTCCACCACCGACGCACAGTGGCAGCAGTGTGTACCATCTACAAGATGCACTGCAGCAACCCACCAAGCCTCCTTAGACAGCACCTTCCAAACCCGCGACCTCCACCATCTGGAAGGATAAAAGCAGCAGATGCATGGGAACACCACCACCTGTAAGTTCCCCTCCAAGCCACACACCATCCTGACTTGGAACTATATCGCCGTTCCTTCACTGTCGCTGGGTCAAAATTCTGGAACTCCCTTCCGAACAGCACTGTGGGTGTACCTACCCCACATGGACTGCAGCAGTTCAAGAAAGCAACTCACCACCACCTTCTCAGGGGCAATTAGGGATGGGCAATAAATGCTGGCCAAGCCAGTAATGTGCACATCCCATGAATGAATAAAAAAAACGTAATTTGGCTGAATAAAAGATTTTTATATAGGACAGCGCATGTCAAATTTCAAACATCCGTAAACCCCCAAGTGTGTTTAGGTGTTTTTCTTTATACTTTTACAAGTGCTTCGACGAGGTGTGAACCCATCGCCAACAACTGTGTTGGAGGCAGGCTGCTGATCAGGCTGCCCCTTGGTTTGTGATTACTTCGGCATCCATCCTCTGGCTGCCTGAGGCCTGGAAGGCCCCAGCTGCCTGAAGGTTTCCTACACAGGTGCAGCACTCTCCTCAGGCGTTGTGGCTGCTGGAGCTGGGCTCTGGCGTAGAGACTGAGAGCTGTGGAGCTCAGCCTCTCCTCCTCCTTTTAAGGCTCACTTGAACCTCCCTACTCACCAGAGAAGGACGAGGAGCTGGAGAAGACTCCAGGTGCCTCATCCTTCTCTTGTCTTGCCACTGTTGCATCGAGCGCATGGCCAAGGCGATAGTGCGCAGGTTTCCACACATTTGTGGAATCTGGCTCTCCATGAGGGTCGCCAAACTCTCAATAAAGGAAGCCGGAAATTCAGATGCCTGAGACATGGGAGCACTCATGGCATGAATGGATTCCTCCATCATCTGCTCATGGCCTCTGGCAGCTCCACCAGATGTTGTCTTACCTCTCTCTGCAACTCCAGCATGCCCTGTGCTGTCAACACCAGAGGATCGTTATCAGCCTGAGGCTCAGCGTGGGCCTGGCCACCCACAGTCCTCCGACTATCAGAAGCCTCAACTGTCACATCCTCTGTCAGCTGCTCGGGTGCACGTGTGGTTCTCACACCAGCTTGTGACCCTGATTCTACAGCCAAATAGAAACCCATCAAGGTGAAAGTATTTGTGCTAGTGCAAGAGAGTCATGTGATAGTACATCCTCGACTGCTGATCTTCCTCAGAGGTTGACCACTGTCCCCTTCTGTGTGAGTCTCTTGCGGATGCCGACCTGCATGAAAGAGCACAAACATGTGTGGGTTTGGCTGTGCAGATCTCCTCATGCCAAACTTAAATAAATATAGCTTGCTGAGTGAGAGGCAGCTGATTTAACGGCCAAACTAAACTGACGAAATGTGAACCTTGATTGATTAAAATAAATCTGGGTAGGATCAACACCATCAAAAGTCACAGGCAAATGGGAAAAAATGGTGAATTTCCAAAAGGGTAAAATTGGTATTTTGATGGCAATAGTCACTTCCTTACTTGATGTCGCTCTCCAAAAGTGAACTGCATGTCAATGGAAGACAATCCTCACTCTTTTACGCGGAGACTCCAAACTCTCCATCTGGCATGGAGCAGCCGCCCTGGGTCGCTGCCAATTCTGATGCATTCCCCTTTGCTGTGGAGAGAGGCCGAAGATCTGGGATGCCTCTGTCAGTCTGGGCTGTCTCCGTCCTGGTCTGGGTCCTCCTGTACTGCAAGTGGAAAGAGGGAGGCAGTCACACTTTGCAGAGAGACCAACATGACAGTTCTGCTAGTGTCAGCCCGTTGTCCCCTACTCTCTCTCTCTTTGTCTCTCTTTGGCCTCCTTGTCTCAAGAGAAACAAGTGTGGCACAGTGGTTAGCACCGCAGCCTCACAGCTCCAGTGACCCGGGTTTGGTTCTGGGTACTGTGGAGTTTGCAAGTTCTCCCTGTGACCGTGTGGGTTTTCTCTGGGTGCTCTGGTTTCCTCCCAAATGCCGAAGGCTTGCAGGTTGATAGGTATATTGGCCATTGTAAAAATTGCCCCTAGTGTAGGTAGGTGGTAGGGAAATATCGGGACAGGTGGGGATGTGGTAGGAATATGGGATTAGTGTAGGATTAGTATAAATGGGTGGTTGATGGTCGGCACAGAGTCGCTGGGCCGAAGGGTCTGTTTCAGTGCTGTATCTCTAAACGAAAACTAAGACTCATCACTCTTTAGCCCCGCCTTTATGACTGTTTGCCAGCTTTGGCGATCACTGGCAACTGACTCCCATGACCCAATGTCACAGGACTTCATGTCGTGTTTGCAGCTGTCTTTAAAGCGGAGACATGGACGGTCGGTGGGTCTGATACCAGTGACGAGCTCGCTGTACAATGCGTCCTTGGGGATCCCGTCATCTTCCATGTGGCTCACATGGCCAAACCATCTCTCAAGCGCCGCTGGCTCAGTAGGGTGTACATGCTGGAGATGTTGGCCGCCTCGAGTACTTCCGCATTGGAGATACGGTCCTGCCACCTGATGCCAAGGATTCTCCGGAGGCAGCGAAGATGGAATGAGTTGAGACGTCAATCTTAGCTGGCATACGTTGTCCAGGCCTCGCTACCATACAGCAAGGTACTGAGGACACAGGCTTGAAACACTCGGGCTTTGTGTTCCGTGTCAGTGCGCCATTTTCCCACACCCTCTTGGCCTGTCTGGACATAGCAGCGGATGCCTTTCCCATGCGCTTGTTGATTTCTACATCGAGAGACAGGTTATTGGTGATAGTTGCGCCTAGGTAGGTGAACTCTTGAAGCACTTCCAGAGCATGGTCACCGATATTAGTAGATGGGGCATTTCTGACGTTCTGTCCCATGATGTTCTTTTTCTTGAGGCTGATGGTTAGGCCAAATTCGTTGCAAGCAGCCACAATCCTGTCGATGAGTCTCTGCATACACTCTTCTGTGCGGGATGTTAATGCAGCATCATCAGCAAAGAGGAATTCCCTGATGAGGACTTTCCGTACTTTGGTCTTCGCTCTAAGATGGGCAAGGTTGAACAACCTGCCATCTGATCTTGTGTGGAGGAAAATTCCTTCTACTGAAGACGGAACGCATGTGAGAGCAGCAGGGAGAAGAAGATCCCGAACAGTCTAGGTCTGAGAACACAGCCCTGTTTCACACCAATCAGGATAGGAAAGGGGTCTGATGAGGCACCGCTATGCTGAATTGTGCCTTTCATATTGTCATGGAATGATGTGATGATACTTAGCAGCTTTGGTGGATATCCGATCTTTGCTGGTAGTCTGAAGAGACCACGTCTGCTGACGAGATCAAGGGCTTTGGTGAGATCTATGAAAGCAACGTAGAGGGGCATCTGTTGTTCGTGGCATTTCTCCTGTAGCTGGCGAAGGGAGAACAGCTTGTCAAGGGTGGATCTCTCTGCTCGAAAGCCACACTGTGCCTCAGGGCAGACACGCTCAGCCAGCTTCTGGAGCCTGTTTAAAATGACTCGAGCGAAGACTTTCCCCACTATGCTGAGCAGAGAGATTCCACGGTAGTTGTTGCAGTCACCGCGGTCACCCTTGTTCTTATAGAGGGTGATGATATTGGCATTCCGCATGTCCTGTGATACTGCTCCCTCATCCCAGCACAGGCAAAGTAGTTCATGGAGTGCTGAGAGTATAGCAGGCTTGGCACATTTGATTATTTCTGGGGTAATGCCATCCTTTCCAGGGGCTTTTCCACTGGCTGGAGAATCAATGGCATCACTGAGTTCCGATTTTGTTGGCTGTTCGTCCAGCTCAACTATGACTGGCAGAGACTGGGCTGCATTGAGGGTGGTACCAGTGCCAACATTTTTCCTGGAGTACAGTTCTAGGTAGCGCTCCACCCTGCGGTCCATTTGCTTGCATTGGTCAGTGATCGTTTCCCCTGATTTAGACTTGAGGGGGGCGATCTTCTTGATGGTTGGCCCAAAAGCTCTCTTAATGCTATCATGCATTCCTCTGATGTTTCCGGTGTCGGAGGCCAGCTGAATACGACTGCATAGATGTTGCCAGTAGTCATTTGCACAGCACCTGGCTGTTCTTTGTGCAGTGCTTCTGGCTACTTTAAGTGCTACGAATGTTAACTCGCTGGGGGCTTTCTTGTAGTTCAAAAGTGCAGTGCGCTTAGCGGCTATGACAGGTTCCAGCTCTTCAAAGTGAGATTGAAACCAGTCTGCATTCTGCTTCACACGTTTGCCAAAGGTGGTCTTTGCTGAGTCATGGATGGCATCTCTGATGTGGGCCCACTTGGTCTCTGCATCCCCTGCAGGAGTGTTTTGAAGGGCTTTTTCAAGTAAATTTAGAAACTTATATAACAGTATTAAATACAACTCATGCTCCACTTCTGTCTCAGGGGAGTTAACGTGGGTGAGCTGTGAAAGAAGGTGGCCTGTGGCCGAAATGCAGCCATGCATCTAATAGGGTGAGATAATGCCTAACCGCCTCTGTCATGGTAGTGCCTCCATCCCCATGTCCTGCTTCTTCCTGCATAGCCACTTGCAATCACTAAAAAGGAAAATTATGGAGGAGTCACCTTGGCAGAACACAGGAGGTTGTTGACCCCCTTGCGGCACAGTACCCAGTTCCAGGGTAACTCCATGGCTGCTGACCATCTCAGCTGTCCTCATCCAGGTTTGCTTGGTCAGGCAGGAGAACCTCTTCTTGCCATCGCTAAGGACGAGGACCTCCCACCTTTCCCTTGCAGCCTGGAGGAGAATCTCTAGGGAGGCATTGCTAAACCATGGGGCTTCCCTGTGTCTAGCCTCCGCCATTCTGCGTGGTCCACCTGTGGGGGGTGGGGTCCAGAGTCGCTACAACACGAATCCCAGTTTTGACGAGCTAGCGGCAAATGAGTATAAGGAAGCAATGCAAACAGGGCTGGCAGGTCTTTACATATGGCGCCAGCATCTGCTCTGGAATCATCTGACACCATATTCGGCATCTCACATCCTGCCCCCGCCATATGAATGGATGGGCCTCGCGCCTCCATTGTGTAAAATGGCCACCCTCCACGTGATCACAATGGGGGGCAACCCCCGTGACTGTCAGAATGGCGCCCATTTCCGGGTCCGTCATCGGGACCTGTGGTGGGCTCACAAAATTCAACTCCCTTTAGAATTGCGCCATTAAGTCTAGATTGCCTCACCCTATCCCTTCTGCCAAAATGCAGCAGCTCACGCTTGTCTGTATTAAATTCCATCTGCCACTTGACTGCCCATTCTGCTAACCTATCTATGTCATGTTGCAGGCAGTTCGTATCATCCTCACTCTTTGCCACACCTCCAAGTTTGGCATCATTGCCAAAGTTTGAAATTCTACTCTTTATTCCAAGATCTAAGTGAATTAAATATAGCAAAAAAAGCAGTGGTCCTAGCACTTACCCTTGGGAACACCACTGTCTACCATCCTCCAATCTGATAAACAACCTTTAACTACAACTCACTGTTTTCTGTCCTTATGCCAATTTTGTAACCAATTGGACACTGTCCCTCCTATTCTATGAACCTAGGTTTTGGTAACCAACCTGTTATGTGGTTCTTTGTCAAACACTTCCTCAAAATCCATATAGACAACATCCACTGCTTAACCTTCACAAGCCTTCCCTTTTACTTCATCAAAAAATTCAATTAGATTAGTCAAACATGATCTATCTTTCACAAATCCATGCTGGTTCTCCTTAATTAATTCAAACCTCTCCAAGTGCCTGTTGATTTTTTTCCCTGATTATTGTTTCTAAAACTTTACACTCCACTGATGTTAAACAAACTGGCCTGTAGTTGCTAGGACTGTCCTTACACTCTTTATTGAACAACGGTGTCATATTTGCCAATCTCCAATCCTCTGCCACCTCCCCCATATCCAGGAATGATTGGAAGATTATGGCAAGCCCTTCTGCTATCTCCATCACCACTTCCTTTAGCAACCTGAGATGCAAGCTATCCAGACCAGGTGACTTATCTACCCTAAGCTTAGCCATCATTTCCAGTCCCTCCTCCCTCTCAATTTTTACCCTATCCATTGTCTCTACTCTTTCTGCTTCTACCAATATTTTGTCAGATTCCTCTTCTTTAGTAAACACTCTCATGTGAATGAATGGATAAATTATGAACTATATAGTGAACTTATAAAACAAACCCTAAACGGACAATTCTGCTGAAAAACAAGATGGAGTCAAGAGGTCCAGTGACCTTATTCTGTACTGCCAATACACATGGAAGCTTCAAGAACCCTGAGTCAATATTCATGTCTGGACCAGACTTGGAGAAAGCATTAGAATATAAATGGCCCATTCTGTGTTAATGGCTACCTCTCTTCAACATATTGGGTTAGCAATGGCATGGCAGACATGGTGGGCTGGATTTTGTGGAGGGGGCAGGGCTCCCGGCACCAGGCCGAAAAGTCAGGGGGAGCCCCGCCTTGGCTTTTACATGCTAGCCCGGTGCGATCCTCTTTTGTTCCGGAGGCAAAGATTTCAGTGCCATGATCTCCATCCCTTTAAAGATAGGGATCCCACCTCCAAGAGCTGCTGGCACATCACAAGGTTGGCAGCTCAGCAGTATTGGCATTGCCACTGGAAGTGGTGGCCACTGCAAGTACTGCAGAGGACTTGGAGCCAGAGCCAGTAATGGAACCCCAGACCTCAGGTAAGTAAGGCGGGGTCACTGGGGCCAGGCCGAAAGGCCCCAGTAACGGGGTGTGGGGGGCTGGTTGTAACATCTGGGGGAGGGGGGATCCTGGGCAGTCCATGTCTTCTGGATGGCCACACCCACCTAGTATCCTGAACTCTTACTGCCTGTGGGATGACCATCTCCTGGAAATACGATTCAAGAAACTCTCTGCTCCCCGATGCTCCACAGTGATTCCAGCTTCCCCTCTAGCTTGGAAATCCTGAGCTCAAGCTGAAGCAGCTGGAGACACTTCCTACACATGTAGTCACCCAAGACATGTGAAGTGTTCTGGAGTTCCCACATGGTGCAGGAATTGCAAGCAACAGGTCAAGATAAAAAAAAACCTCTTCCCTCTTTTGCAATTTAGTTAGTATCTTGTTTAAACTATTAATTTTAATTAATGCCTTGCAATCTGCTTTGTGCTAATACTCATATTAGTTCACTTACTGTTATAATTACCCAGATTGAAATTTTTAATTTCTCATCTCAAAATTTGTACGAATGCCCAAGTTTCGAGAGAAAAAGATAAATACACACCAACCAATCACTTACCTGCTTTCTTGTGATGTCACACTTTGATATTTTTTCTCTGTATTAAATTCCATCTGTCACATGTCTGCCCATTCTGCTCACCTATCAATGTCCTGTTGCAGTCGATTGATACCATCCTCACTGTCTGCCATGCTTCCAAGTTTGATAGCATTGGCACATTTTGAAAATGTTCTCTTTATTTCAATATCCAAGTCATTTATATATATCAAAAAAGCAGTAGTCCTAGCTCTGAACCTTGGGGAACATCACTACCATCCTCCAGTCTGAAAAGCAACCATTTACCATGACTCGCTGTATTCTGTTCTTAAGCCAATTTTTTATCCAAGCTGACAGTGACCCTTCTATTCCATAAGCCTCAATTTTGGTAACCAGTCTTTTATTTGGTACTTTGTCAAAGGCTTTCTTTAAATCCATATAGATAACATTTATTACATTCCCTTCATCAACCTTCTCTGTTATGTCATCAAAAAAATCAATTGGATTAGTCAAGCATGATCTTCCTTTTACAAATCCTCGCTGATTCTCCCTAATTAGCTTAAATCTCTCCAAGTGCCTGTTAATTTTTTTCCCCTGATTATTGTTTCTAAAACATTAACCACTGACTGGCTTGTAGTTACTAGGTAGGTCCTTGCACCCTTTCTTGAATAAGGGTGTCATATTTGCCACTCACAAATCCTCTGACACTTTCCCCACATCTAGGAAAGATTAGAAGATTATGGCAAGCCCTTCCATTATCTCCACTCCTAATTCCTTTAGCAACCTGGGATGCAAGCCATCCGGACCAGTTGACTTATCAATTGTAAGCATAGCCAGCCTTTCCAGTACATCCTGCCTATCAATTTTCTCCTCATCCATTACCTCTTCCATCATCGCTTCTACCGATATTTTGTCAGCATCCTCTTTCTTAGTAAACACCAATACAAAGTACTCATGAGGTATTCTAGCCTTGCCCTGCACTTCTAAACGTATGTCACCTTCTTTGTCCCTAATAGGCCCTCCCCCACCTTATTATTTACATGCCAGTAGAAGATTTTGGGGTTTGCTTTTATGTTAACTGCAATTCTATTTTCATATTCATGTCTAATCTTCATGTTCAAATCTACCTAGGGCCTTGCCCCACACTGTCTCTGTATTATGATACAATCTTACCATCCTCTGAGAACTCAGCATTGTTCCAAATGTGAATTAATTTCAGTACAATGAGGATTGAGGAGGAAGAGTGTATAATCGCCAAAAAATTGCTAGCCGCTGAATTGCCACACCTAACACGCATATTAGCACTTTTTTTTCTGAGACAATATTAAGAGGTTGGTTTTCAGCAAGTGTGGTGAACATGTGATGAATTAAAGCATGAGTCCTGCTGAGTCCAACAATCACCTACACACTCATCAGACAATTCAGCAACAAACCTATTATTTAGGTACCAGAATTGGAACAGCGCAGCCCTTTAACCCTGACTATTCTATTTGGGAATGCTGGGAATGCCTGCAGAGCAATTGTTAACAAGCATGATTAATAACTTGGTAAAGAACAATAATCTCTGGTTGTAAACAAGTTATTCATGGAAGTGAGCAATGTGGAAACAAAAAATAACATTCTAGTCTTGTTGAGATATATTTTGCTCTGTGTGAATGATTCAAAAAAATTATTTTACTAAACAGGGGAGATTTTATAATTTTTCTTTAACTTTACACACCGTGCAAAATATACCACGTATCATTCTTTATTCTGGAACAAAAATGCAACTGCCACTCTCAAAGATATTCATTTTGGTTAACCTTGCTGTTCCCACGGTGAGAGAGAGGAGGGAGAGGAGAGATGAGAAGGAACTGAGGCTGTTCTTGAGCAGCATCTAATTCCTCACTTCAGCAGAAGAGACTTGGGAGTAAATTTGTCACCAAGCCCTTCAGTGAGAGATAGTTTTTGAACTTTAAAGGGAGAGAGAAATCATAAAAATGAAAAGTTTGTCCCTCAGCAAAAAGGCCATTTCCAGCTGCTTTAATTTGCCCCTATATTTAGGGTTATAAAATAAAAATAACAAATTTGCTTAGTCTTAGCCATCAGATCGTTGGCAAGTCCAGCAAAACAGTTAGCTGGTTATTTTTTCCAAGTTCACAGTTCAGACACTGCCAGACTAAAACAAACATCAATATTATGATAATATGGCTAGTCAAACCCCAAGAAGGGCATTGTATTATTAAGCTTACATTACTAAATTATACACCTAGAATACAATATTTTTCCTTAACTGATATAACTAACTCAAGTTTGCCTATGTCATTTAACTTAAAACAAAATGTAATACAACCAAAGTTAGCTCTCCAGTGCAGAGTTTTGCGCAACAGGAGAAAATGTCAGAAATTCAGGTGAGGAGGTCACTGATCCTGTACAACTTGTCATCCATTTAATAAAAGGACACTAAATTGTGTAGGCATTCTGACTTCCATGCCCAAATTGTACTTATAGACAATATTGCATGTTTCCATTCCCTGAATGAGCCTGGCTTCGCAAATTCCAAGGATTAGATTTGGTTTCTGTAGTATATTAAAATTGATGAATTGTATTGAGCTGGATGAGCTAATGTATTCTGATTGCTCAGCATTTGTATACTGCTCTACTGCCTCTCTGCTGCCATCTCTGTTGGGGAGGTGTACATAAAAGTTTCAACATGGCTGCCCCCAATAAAGACTTATTCTCTGTTTCCGTACCTCCAAATTAGAAATTGTAACACTGCATTTTGTTGATAATTCCTACTTAAGCTCCTTAGTGAGAATGAACCCCTTCAATAACTTTACAGAGTGGTTTCATGCATGTATGGTCAGAGTTAGGACTATTTAGATTTCCAGAGTGAACACTGTCAGTGTTGTTGCCTTAATAGAACCTCCTGCTGATTACCACTTACTACCCTCCCTTACCTAATAAGTCAGTGCTCCTCCAGGGTGCAGAATGTACTCTGGTTGGGGGACTTCAATGTCCATCACCAAGACCAGCTCAGTGGTACCACTACTGACCGAGCTGGCCGAGTCCTGAAAGACATAGCTGCCAGACTGGGCCTGTGGCAGGTGGTAAGAGAACCAACACAAGAGAGAAACCTACTTGACTTCACCTCACCAATCTACCCATCTCAGATGCAGCTATGCCAGTATTGGTAGGAGTCCTTGTGGAGATGAAGTCCCATTTTAAAATTGAGGACACTATTGTGTTGTGTGACACTACCAACGTACCAAAAGGGATAGATTCAGATCAGATCTAACAGCTCAAAACGGGACATTCATGAGATGCTGTGGGCCATCAGCAACAGCAGAATTATACTCCATGGTTTGTCAAATCTATCACTCTATCATTACCATCAAGCTAGGGGATCAACCCTGGTTCAATGCCAGGAGCAGCGAGGTACTAATATGGTGAAGCTACAACACAGGACTACAAAAGTGCTAAGCAGAAGAAGCAGTACGTTATAGACAGAGCTAACAATCCCACAACCAACAGATCAGATCAAATCACTGTATTCCTGCCACATCCAGTCGTGAGTGGTGGTGGACAGTTGAACAGTTAACCAGAGGAGGAGGCTCCACAAACATTCCCATCCTGGATGATGGCAAAGCCCAGCGTATCAGTGCAAAAGACAAGGCTGAAGCATTTGCAACCACCTTCAGCCAAGTGGATGATCCATCTCGGCCTCCTCCTGAGATCCCCAGCATCACAAATGCCTGTCTACAACCAATTCGATTCACTGCCCGTGACATCAAGCAAGAGCTGAGTGCACTGGACACAGCAAAGGCTATGGCCCTGACAACATGTCAGCTGCAGCGTTGAATATTTGTGGGCTAGAAGTAGCTGCGCCCCTAGCCAAGCTGTTCCAGTACAGCTACAACGCATCAACCCAACAATGTGGGAAATTGCCCAGGTCTGTCCTGTCCATAAAAAGCAGGCCAAATCCAATCAGGCCAATTACTGTGCCATCAGTCTACTCTCAATCATCAGCAAAGTTATGGAAGGTGTCATCGATAGTGCTATTAAGCAACACTTGCTCACCAATAACCTCCTCATTGATGCTCAGTTTGGGTTCTGTAGCGGCCACTTAAATGCTGGCCTAGCCAGCGGCACCCACATCTCATGAACAAATTAAAAATACTTAACCTCTTTCATGCAGGAGTCCTCACCTTCCTCTAGCTGCCAGGTTAAATTTATACTGCAGATTAAATCTGAGGCACACAGCTTCCTTAAAATATTGAAATGAGTAGCAACCTCCTGTTAAAACCGGATATTTGCGGGTTCGAGGCAGATTGGGTTCGGGTTTTAGATTGTTAACATTTTTACATCCTTTCTGACCTAAATCCACCCATTCTTGGGGGTTAAAATTCCCCTCTATATTTCATTTTAGAAAAGGGAAATACTTAACTTTATTGTTGTAGTTTCAGCCACGGACAGTTGTCATTTAACCAACTGCCAAATAATAGTGGGGAGCGTAGCTGTGTAATTCAAATGGTATTATACAAATCATTTGCCCCCTTTCACATGGCCAATGCCATTCATTTTGAGAACTGTACACAGGCTCTGTTCTAATATGCAACCTTTCAAACACTTCCCTTGGAGCTATAAAGAACTGTTCATTATGATACATAGTACATGACAAACTCAAGGTCTCACTAAATGGAAAGGTAAGCAATTGCTCAAAGATGAGCATGTATAATGTATGGTCAGATAAGCACTGTACAATTTTACTCAGATGCATTCCCATCCAACAGGTAAGAACATTCCCTCAGGTGATTCTGTTTTTCCAGGGTTTCTGCCTCTCTTCTCCAAAGTTATAGTGGAAAATCAGGAGAACCACCGTAGAAATTCCAGGTGAGACCTATTATGTTAGATGGCAACTAAAATTATACATCGTCAGAAGAGTAGCAGATGCATTAGACCTAAAGTCTGAACATCTGCTCCTTTGCCAGACATAGAATGTATTTTAGAACTGAATGGCTAGTCAAGAATGATTGACAAGGCTGACGTTTTGTCTGATTAAGTTTGAGAAATGTTCAGATACATTTTAAGACAAAAGAAAAGGAATGCACATTTCTATAACACTTTTCACATCCTCGGTACATCCCAAAATATTTCTCAGTAAATGATTAACTTTTCTGAAATATTATGTAAACAAATGTAGCAGCCAATTTGCACACAGTGAGGTCCCACAAACCACAAATGTGACAATTAACCAGTTAACCTGTTTTTGCTGGTGTTGGCTGAGTGATGAATGTTAGCCAGGATACCAGAGGAACTCCCTATTCTTCTTTAAACAATACCATGGGATCTTTTATATCCATCTGAACAGGCAGATGGGGCTGACATGCTGAAAAGTTCTCTCATCAAGCAGAGATGGAGAAGTCCAATCTTCAATATAGCCAAGTAGTAGTGACGGGATTCGTAAACATAGGGCTCTCAGCTGCGCATGAGCGAAATGCGGCCGGCTGCTCGCGATCGCGCAATGGCCAGCTAATTAAGGATGGAGAGGTGTGGGGTCTGTGTAATCAAGGGCCTGAGGTAGGGAAGGGGATGTCAATGGCACCGTCATCTGGCGCAATGGCAAGTGCTGGTACCATATTTAAAGGGCTGCCAATCCTGCATTCACTCCTGCCTGCATGGAGTGCCCTCTATTCCCCCAGGGACCTTTGCTGCTGCCTCTGCTGCCTGATAGGCAAGTAGTTGATCGCAAGCCTGCAGTGACCATGGCTAAAGGAAGACCTCAGGTGGCCCCACAGTTTAGCGATGCCTCCCTGCATGTTCTCCTCCAAGCTGCAAGGTAAAGGCAGAAGGTCCTCTTCCCCAGCAAGCCTTTTACTGAGATTGCAGAGGAGGCCTGCAGCTGTGGGGTCACCCCAGGATGTGGATCCAGTGCAGGAAGCTGGTCAATGATCTGATCTGGACTGCTAAGGTGAGAACTCCAAACACACTTGACCCTTTGGGCATTGCATGCGGCTCAGCAAGAGGGAGTGTTTGGTGCTCTGGGAGTGGCCACCTAATCATGTGCATTGGGGAAGGGCAGCAGAACATGCTGCCTGAGGCTGGGATGCATCTCTGTGAGGGGCGCACATCGGTCATTGTTAAACTCCACAAAGTCCCTCGAGAGAGCTGCATGTAGGAGGCATAGGTGTGCCTCATCATGGACCGCTGGACTATCACCATCAGAGGTCTTGGGCTTATCCCCGCTGGGAGAATAACTTTGTTCATCTTTGTGTCTGCAGGAGAAGGCAATCCAGAATTGGAAAGAACATGCCAAGACCAAAAGTGGAGTGCCATGACTGCATGTCCTAAGCCCAAAGGAGGAGGAGGCCATGGAACTGGCAGCCACTCCATAGCTGATGGTGAGACAGGGGCGTCTACCCAAGAGAATGAGTGTGCATCTCCTGGGGCACAAGGGTGCATCTGCTGCAAACAAGCCATGCTGCTCATCTGTTCACCAGTGCATCAATGGAGCAGCACAGTTGGAGTGGTTGGACTGTCATCCTGGGAAGAACCTGACCTTCAATGTCTCTGTTTTCTCACGCAGGTCAAGATGAACAACAAGAGTGAAGAGCTGGGGAGACTGGGGAACAGCAGGCCATCCCTGAGGAGGAGAAGGGAGCCTCAGAGGGTCCATCATCACATCATTCCCCCACACCTTCTCACATCAGAGGGTATCCGGTCATGGTTAGATCTGGGCACTCATCCTGGTGAGCACAGCACAGTCATGCCAAGGTTGCTGATGGAGTCTGTGACAGCCCAGGCGACTGGCAGTCAGAGGACTGTGGAAGGTCAGGCCCATGCTGAACCCAAAGCTGATGATGTGCCTCTGGTGTTGGCAGCAACTTGGGAAATCCTGCAGTTGCAGAGAGAGGTCAGGTAACATCTGGCAGAGATGCCAGAAGCTACGTGGACACAAATGCAGATGATGGAGGGTCCGTCCAGGCCTTGGGTGCTACACTGTCTCTGCCAATTGCTTGTCTGGCTTCCTCCATTGAGAGATTGCTGACTGTTATGGAGATCCAGATACAACAGACCAATCAGTGACTGCCGGAGATGTGCACAGACCTGCACATCATCGCTTTGTCCATGAATTCCATGTAGTGGTGCCAAGGCGAGAGGATGCAGGAAACCTGGAGTCCCCATCAGGTCCACATCCCTCTCAGGTCAGCAGGAAGGTAAAAGTGTTCCTTATAAGCGGGCAGGAGCAGCTGCCTGCCGCATCTGGGGGGTCCTCTCAGGGTGCTCCTGGTGTGGACAGTAGCTCCAAAGCCCCTCTGCCAGTGACACAAGTGTCTCCATTATTTCTGCCGACAGAAGTTGTCCTTGCACCTTTGTCTGCCCTCCAGGCCTCAGGCAGTCAGGGGACGGCCGCCGAGGTCATCCCAAGCCAGAGGGCAGCAATGTCAGCAGCCTGCCTCTACCTCAGGTGACTGCACAGGGGAAGCACCACATAGGAGCACCCAGGAAAGATTTAAGAAGAACGCATAGATGCACTTAGAGGATCACGGGTAATGTTACATTCCAGATGGTAGTAGTGTGTTTGGTGTGACACGGAATAAACAAATGATGTTCACTCACTACATCTCCTTTCTGTTGTTGATTTCAATTTGGGAATTCATTTGAACCCTTACTCCCAAAGGCCTGGAAGCAAGGAACCAGGCCCCAAGCACTCAATGCTTCCATCTTGCCACTGTGCACAGTGTACCTGGGTGCTGCAGTGCAGAAGGAAAGATGTGACAAAAGAGCTGCTTAAAGGTAAGGATATATTGCTGTAGTTCAACAAGGTGTTAAGACAAATGAAACATGAATGTATACGGATGTCTCATGCCTCCCTTGTGCGTAACTCATGGCGCCTTTCCTGCTGTGCCTGGGGCCCTTCATCTCGCCCTGCCTGGGCACCATCCTCCTCCACATCCTCATCATTGGAGGAGGCATTGTGCTCCATGTTATACTCACTGGTCAAAGCCTCCCCCTCTGTAGTGCCAGGCTGTGCAGTGCACAGCAGACCAACACAATATGCAAGACCCTTGCCGGGACATACTCACAGGTGTCAGTAGCCATTTCATCAGTGGGTAGCCCTTGTCTCCATGGATCCATCCCTGAAGGCACGTGGGGGGACAGAAAAGTTCTGGCATCTGGGACTGCTAATGACACAAAGATAGGTAGGAAAGTGACTTATGAAGAGGACATAAGGAGGCTACAAAGGGATATAGATAGGTTAAGTGAGTGGGCAAAGACCTGGCAAATGGAGTATAATGTGGGAAAATGTGAAATTGTCCACTTTTGCAGGAAGAAAAAAAGAAGAAGCATAGTATCTAAATGGTGAGAGGTTGCAGAGCTCTGAGATGCAGAGGGATCTGGGTGTCCTAGTGCATGAATCACAAAAGGTTAGAATGCAGGTACAGCACGTAATTAGGAAAGCTAACATAATGTTATCGTTTATCGCGAGGGGAATTGAATACAAAAGTATGGAGGTCATGCTTCAGCTATACAGTGCATTGGTGAGATAACATCTGGAGTACTATGTACAGTACTGACCTCCTTATTTAAGGAAGGATGTAAATGTGTTGGAGGCGGTACAGAGAATGTTTACTAGACTAATACCTTGAATGGGTGGGCTACCTTACGAGGAAAGATTGGACAGACCAGGCTTATATCCACTGAAATTTAGAAGAGTAAGAGGCGACTTGATTGAAACATATAAGATCCTGAGGGGTCTTGACAGGGTGGATGTGGAAAGGATGTTTCCCCTTGAGGGAGAATCTAGAACTAGAGAGTTGCTATTTAAAAATAAGGGGTCACCCATTTAAGACAGAGATGAGGAGAATTTTTTTCTCTCAGAGGGTTGTGAGACTTTCGAATTTTCTTCCTCAAAAGGCATTGGAAGTAGGTTCTTTGAATATTTTTAAGGCAGAGGTAGATAGATTCTCGATAAGGGGGGGCGAAAGGTTATTGAGTGTAGGTAGACATGTGGAGTAATCAGTTCAGCCATGAACTTATTGAGTGGCGGAGCAGGTTCAAGGGGCCAAGTGGCCTACTCCTGCTCCTAATTCATATTTGTATGTTCAGAAGTAAGTAGGCGTCATGGTTGCTTCCTGGGAATTGTGCACAGACCTGCAGGATCCATTTGCAGTGGTCACAGACCAGTTGTACATTGAGAGAGTGGAAGCCCTTCTTGTTGATGAAGGCCACTGGCTGGTCTGCAGGAGCATTGATGGCCACATGTATGCAGTCAATGACATCCCACACCTAAAGGAATCCAGCGATGGCCCTGAATTCTATAGCCCTCTCAGCTTGACTGTTTGGTTCAGAAGCGCACATAGTTGCCGGCCCTCCTGAACACGGCAATGGTGACCTCCTTGATGCAGCGATGTGCTACAGACTGGGAGATTCTACACATGTCTCCAGTTGATCCCTGGAATGATCCAGTGTCATAGACGTTCAGTGCCACTGGCATCGGGTGTCCACCAAGTCCCATGGGGCTCAGCTCATCCTGCATCATGGCACACAGATCAGTGATGGCTTCCCTGGAGAGGCGGAGTCGTCGGAGACACTGTCACTCGGACATCTGCAGGTAGTTAAGCCTCAGCTGGTACACCCTCTCTCGAGGGTAGCTTCTTCTGTGCGCAAGAGGCTGTTGGTGTGCCTCTCTGCATCCTTCTCTCCCCTCCCATTCCAGAGGCTGGCCCTCCTGTGTGTCCCAAGCTGCAGTGGTGCCCCTGCTGGTGCTTGCACCTCTCTCCCTTTCTGCTGCTCCTCTTCCTCAACGAGGGTCTCGAAGCCAGGGTGAATGAGGCCCATGACAGGTTGCCTCTCCCTGACTGCAAGGTCCTCACAGAAAACAGCACACCCCTTCCCCTCATTTCTCTGATGAGGTGGCACTGCCCCGATGGTATATTGGTGTGGCTCCCCCACAGAGCTGGCACATTGGCCCCCACTCCTGACACTTTTTCCCAATTCCCTCCCTCCTGCACCATCCTTGCGAAGAGACGTTACCGAGATGACTTCCCAGCGAAGCCAACACTGAGCTCCTGCCTCCTTGTCACCTCCTTTCACTAGTCGAGGCCCTGAAGCCCCATGGTTCCCACACGCTATTAGTTAATTTGGATGCAGTAAATAAAATTGCTGTGTATTGGGCTGTTAAATACCTTAATTGCCTTCCTGCCTTGTGAATGTGCTAAGTCTGCCCTCCATGTCGACCAATGACATTAAGATCTGGAAGCAATGTCACAAGGTCAGACTTCCTGTCCGATGCCTTCTGTCCCTATTTTATGTCCCCTCATCAACTCCATTTCCAAATGGTCCCTTAAAATTCTGGCCATAGTGTCTTGCCTGAATCTGCATGGATGCTGGTCGTCTGACATGGAAACACAGCTGCCTTTTTCCTTCTACTTGAATTTCTCTTTTTTTTCCTCCAAATCCAGTACAGTCATTCACAAGCCCCAATAGAATGCTCATACTGAGTAGTGTGGTCACAGCTGAATTTGGCAGCTGGAGGTCTGTACAAAATTTGTCCAGTTTTTGCAAAAAATTCACAGCAAACAGCAGAACAGAAACTATTGTACCAGTTGCTGTGATGGACCACGGCCCAAGTATGAAACTGAGGAATTTGACCTTTATTGTACCTTATTATATCTCAAGCTCCACAGGCTCTTCACTTCCCCA
The DNA here is from genome assembly GCF_036365525.1 of Heterodontus francisci. Lineage (NCBI taxonomy): Eukaryota > Metazoa > Chordata > Chondrichthyes > Heterodontiformes > Heterodontidae > Heterodontus > Heterodontus francisci. The sequence goes on along the minus strand of NC_090372.1, from coordinate 110,373,752 downwards.
GTAGGTTGACTTTGAGATCCTTATCCTTACCTTCAATTCCCTTCATGCCCATTCCCTGCTGTATCTCAGAGACCTCATCCAGCTGTACTTCCCTGCAAACCCCAGTCATTCAACCATTATGGCCCCACCCTCTGGAGTTCTCTCCCCAGCACCTCCATCATATTTACCGCCACAACCACCCCCCACCCTTCAATAGTATCCTTAAGACTTTTCTTTTGAACTATGCTTTAGCCTGCATTTCCTCATTTTGCTTTTCCTGTTCCAGTTTGGTGTCTACCCTTTTGTCCATTGACTCCTAAACATTTCTGCACACCTGAGAAGCTTCATAGAAATGCATATTGTTATCAGACCATCTCTATATTATCCTACCTATCAATATATCCATTAGTTTTTCCCTATGTATGTTGGTATTACTAAAGAAGTATTTTCTTCTGAAGGAGACAGGAGCACCTGGTGGGCATCTCATCTGGTTTCCAGTTGATACCATGATTGCTGGGTAATTGTCAAGCCTGAGCATGTTATTCCATGTGTGACACTCGTAAAAGTGTATATTTTGGTCCCAGGAGACTTGATCTACCATGAGCACAAAACAAATTGTTGAAACAAAGCCTGAACTGTTATTTTTCAAAAGAGGAGATAATAGAAGATTAAAAACCCAAAGGAAAAAAAAATGAAGAGAAACAAATGACTTTGGAGAAGAAAAGGAAGCAGTTATCCTGACCAAAATCATTCTTTAAATCCATGATGAACAGTTCAAAAGCAACTTTGCAGTTCCCAGTGAAAATATTTTAAATGTACAATGTAGTATAAAGTGACTGATTACACTGATGCCAGAATCCTTCGAGACGTCTAAATGTGATGTCATTGTGGTTTATATGAACCCAGAGGTCTGATAACAGTCAGTGAAGTGAAATAATAGGCTGTGCAATTTGTTGTCAGCCTGGGCTGCTTCAGTCATCTCCCAAGAAAAGCCTTCAACTGAGAAGGATTAGTGAATGTCTGCTTTCAAAAAAACCAAAATTGTACATCAATCCCTCTCTATAGGGCTGAATTCAGGATCCATTCAAAAAGTGTGTCACAGTGAATGACTCATAACACTACAGTTTCTATATTATAAGATTACATGCAGTTTCAGAAGCAATGGTACATTAGAGAGGTACACGAAGGAGTTATTATACTTACAGGATAGTGGATTGGGAATGGAAGAAAACCATTTTGCACATTATGATTTTATTAACTAGCCTGTAAAGACACTGCACCAGTAAATCGGAACCATTATTTTAAAGCAAAGCTATTGTTCAACGACTGATGTTGAGGATGTGGGACTGGTTCAGATCTGTTTTGCCCTTTTAGGAAAGAAATTCTTTGAAGATGCTCCTTTTATCTTTTCTCGGTTACTTTCTTCTAAAACTGAAGATGCACCATTTTCATTTAAACAGCAACCATTGTGCTTCAGGGGGAAAAGGCTTTCAAAAGATGAAAGCAATAACATAAAAGGATGATTAAGGGACAACTCTAATCCAAACAACTCCCTCATCCGTAATTAGTGCTTATTATCAATGCATTTTTTCATTTACTTCATACAAACCAAGCTGATATAATTTCCAAAAGAGAGGTTAAAATGTATTAATTTCAGCCATTATGATGTGGCCCAGGCTGGACTGCAGAAATGTAGCTCCTACTAGAATTAGATATCATAATAAGATTTAAGAGGATGCATTCTGCAGAAACACACTATAATGTACCCTTGATCAAATATTTCTTGAAAGATTGTTTCCTTCCAGTATTGTTGCCTTTTCAAACCTGTATAGACAATGCAGTTTTTAAAACATCAAAGAGAATTTCTGAATTTATTTGCCTTGAGAATCATAGGGAAAAATAAATTTTTTACAAACAAATGGCAAAAAGTCCATTGAAAGTACATTAATGAGGAGGTAGTGGAAATTGAGAGTTTGATTATTTACACAGGGGCGGCGCAGTGGTTAGCACCGCAGCCTCACAGCTCCAGCGACCCGGGTTCAATTCTGGGTACTGTCTGTGTGGAGTTTGCAAGTTCTCCCTGTCTCTGCGTGGGTTTTCTCCGGGTGCTCCGGTTTCCTCCCACAAGCCAAAAGACTTGCAGGTTGGTAGGTAAATTGGCCATTAGCAATTGCCCCTAGTATAGGTAGGTGGTAGGGAAATATAGGGACAGGTGGGGATGTGGTAGGAATATGGGATTAGTGTAGGATTAGTATAAATGGGTGGTTGATGGTCGGCACAGACTCGGTGGGCCGAAGGGCCTGTTTCAGTGCTGTATCTCTAAACTAAACTCAACTAAAGTATATGACAAGAGCATGTTAGTTGATGCACTGAAAAGTGGAAGACCATGTTGTGGTCATTTTGTTCATATTATCAATAGGATTAGGTTGAGTTTTATTTTGAGAAGGTTTCATGACTAATTAATTCATTAAACCCCCATATTTGTCTGTGTGCTTTGCTCATTACAAATGAACAGCAACCTGTTCTCATCATGAGTGCCAAGGCCTAATTTATGATTATCTGTTGAAGAGAGAAACTACTGACAGAAAGATCCAAGCTGGCAAGCCGGTCATTAATTTATGTATTCACTACAGTGAAAAGCAGAAATATATTTCAATTAGAAAATGTGAATGGTGCCTATTAATGTGATATATTTTAATTCAGGCACCCAGATACATGTCCAAGACCAATAGTGGAGAACACCATCAATGCTGAAAATATTAGCATTAAAGTTTAGGTCAAATTTGGGAGGAGAAGCCAGGTGATGCACTGGCTGTTTGTGTCAAAGCAGGAATGGAACCTTAAAGAGGCAATGCTGCAGACAAGAGGCTGTAGACAAGGATGGAGTGGTTGACCATACCAAAGGTTGCAGAGAGGTCAAAGAGGGATGATGCACCATAGCTGCAGTCACACAGGATAGCACAGGGGACTTTGCCCAGGGCAGTCTTTGAAATCAATATGTAACAGCAAGCTTATGGCACCTTTAGGTTTTAGAAACCTGTCGTTGTCAGATTAGAATATGGAATGCCACAGTTTTGAAGTTGTGGGTGAGTAGCAAACAGAACAGGAGACTGTTCAATGAGTGACAAAAAGCAAAATACTGCGGATGCTGGAAATCTGAAATAAAAACAGAAAGTGCTGGAAAAACGCAGCAGGTCTGGCAGCATCTGTGGAGAGAGAAACAGAGGTAATGTTTCAAGTTTGTGACCTTTCATGAGTTCTGATGAAAGGTCACAGATCTGAAACATTAACTCTGTTTCTCTTTCCACTCTTCAATGAGTCCTGTTTCCAGTACAGTGAGGATGGAGGGAAGAGAAAGAAGTTGCAACTCAGATTTACTTAAAAATGGATTAGACTATAGGATTAGTCAAATAGAATTTCCGGAGAAAAGCCAAAACTGTGTTCTTATAGAAATTCTTGATTATAAATTAGGTATTAAAGTCTGGATTGATTGCCTCTGAAAAACCATTGTGGACTGCACGTGCAGCACTTCTGCAGCAAGTACTTTTGGTTAGCTATACATGGGGCAGAACTGGTGGGATTTTAGGCAGAGACCATCATTCTACCAATTCCACCTATAACTCTGACACCAAGATGGGGAGGGACAAGTAAAAGAATCTCCTGCCCCTCGGCACAAAATTGAAAAATTTAACCAAAAGAGGGCAGCAACCTGTAATGATGAGTGGTGGTAAACAGGTTCCATATAAAGGGCTAGAAATTTGTTTGCCCCTTTTTTGGGGGTGTCATGATTCATGACCTGCCCACACTAGTTCTTTTGGAGGTGGGTACCATGCAAGCTTGGTGCTCCCACCTCATTACCATGATAGGAGCATGGGGCTGAGCAGGTTCCTGGCTGTCAGCAGTCTCTTCACTCTGTTGGCTCCCTCTGCACTCAGCAAGGGGCCAAATAACATTGTGTTGAAATCATGTGGTGCAACCAGCCTGCTATTCTTAAAAACAGTCTGTCCCTCTTAAAGGGAAGCCGCACTGAATGATGATGCTGGAATTTAAAAGATAGAAAAGAACAACAGGGCAGTGAGAGGGTTCCAGAGTGATGGATGCAGTACTGGAGCAATTAGTGGTGGAGGTGGACAGGAGGAAAGACACCATGGTTCCTGGGAGGCCCTCAAGAGCCACTCTCAGAGGGGAGTGGGAGTAGGTGGCCAGGGAGGTCAACTCATAAGATCATAAGAAATAGGAGCAGGAGTAGGCCATCTGGCCCCTCAAGCCTGCTCCGCATTCATTAAGATTATGGCTGATCTGATTGTGGCCTTAATTCCACTTTCCTGCCCGTCCCCCATAACCCTTGATTCCCATGTCGGTCAAAAATCTGTCCAACTCAGCCTTGAATATATTCAATGACTCAGCCTCCACTGCTCTCTGGGGAAGAGAATTCCAAAGATTAATGACCCTCTGAGAGAAGAAATTCCTCCTCATCGCCATCTTAAATGGCAGACGACTTATTTTGAAACTCTGACCCTAGTTCTAGATTCCCCCACAAGGGGAAACATCCTCTCAGCATCTACCCTATAGAGCCCTCTCAGAATCTTATATGTTTTGTTACGACCAGGTGAGAAAGGTGTCTAGGGATCTGTTACTATCTTCACCTGGTCTTATTGTAACAGGGTTTAATTTTAAACATACTGTGTTTTAAGCTCCCCCTTTGTGAATCCTTGTTCACAGCTTTCCAATTATAGGACAAAGAAACCTATTCACACAGGTTTTCTGAAGTTTAAAGAAGAAAGATGAAATTTTATTATAACTTAAACTTAAACTCTAATACGGTTCATGCCTACAGATATACGACGTACCCACGCTAGCATGCACACGTGGTACACACATGCAAATAGGGATAGAAAAGAGAAGAGGAAATTATAATAGAGAGGAGTTGGAGGCAATATTAGAAGTGTTTCTTGTTTACTGTGCTTTGAGCTCACTTGATGGTAGTTAGTCCTGCTGTTCGTTGGGGCTCCTTCTTCTTAAACCTTGTTCACGTAGGAGACTTTACTCTCTCTGAGGTTCACATGTTTTCACAAAATTCAGTTCCGTGGGAAAGAGATGGAGGCAGGCAGGACTGGAGAGGAGGTTCTGTTCCAAATGGGAGCACACAGCTTTCTTTTCAGTTCAACTCCTCTGCTGTAAGTTCAAATTCAAAACCTCCAACAGTCAGTCATGTGACCAAACTGGTCTGACCACTTCTTCTGTCTATTGGGGAAGCAATGACTGGATCCCCATTGTTCCAACACTATCCGTTACTATGCAGATGTATTTCCAGTCAGTGGCTTACAATTTTAAGTTTTAATATTCATGTGGCAAAATCATGTGTGCTTCAGTCTTGGTAGATGGGGGGTTTGCCTGACAGTTTTAATATGATCACCTCTCATTCTTCTAAATTCCAATGAGTATAGGCCCAACCTGCTCAACCTTTCCTCATAAAACATCTCAGGAATCAGCCTAGTGAACCTTCTCTGAACTGCTTCCAATGCAAGTATATCCCGCCTTAAGTAAGGAGACCAAAATAGTACACAGTATTCTAGATACAGTCTAACCAATGCCATCTAATGAACTCCGTGGATGGTCAAGGTCAGAAAATGAATCTTCTCATGACATCTCCTACCCAACACTGCAGCAACCTCTCACACTGTTCAATACAACACACCTCCATCAACTTGCCCAGCAGCACTCCCTAGCACCCAGGACTCACATCTAACATCTAGATACTCCACCTCACCTGCACACACCTACCAATGCTACCAGCCTCATCCTCACCTCTCGTTGTCTCCACATACCTCCGGCTATTCAGCTATGGCAGGTGTATCACCCAAGAATAGTGCTGCACAATCACTGACATTCTGCTCTCTCTCTTGCAGGACAAGTTTGCACAGAATAGAAGGGGACAGAGCAGAACCAGTAGGAGGCAAGGAAGTGCGCATCTCCTGTGCCCGACAGAGGAGATGAGCTTCAGCATTATGGGGCTGACAGCATGGAACCGGCATTGTTCAGTGTCACTCAGAACATTGAGGATAATGGTATGTTCGTGCCTTATGCCCCTTCTCAATTCCATTCCTGCTATTCAGCATGTTGATGTTATGCCCATGGACCTCTTGCTTTACACCCACCCACCCTGCCTTTCGCACACCAACCTTCCTTTTCTGATTTCCTACTTTTAGAAACCCAAGAGCTGCCACATGCCCAAGCACAGCAGCCCAAGGAGGGAGAGAGCACCAGTACATCACTAGTGAACAGACCGCACCCCTCACTTGATCTCACACTCGAAGCCACCAGCTTAGATATGAGCACTGCACGTACCTTGAAGGCAAGTGCAGAGTTGGGATCAGCATGCAGCTTGTCATCGGGGCACGTGTGGGCTGCAGCCAGGCCAGGTTGAAAAGATATTTCATTTGCCAGCCTACCAAGGGCGAGATCGCAAGTTCTGCTGCTGAGGATTCAGATAAGATCCTCAATGGGGTGGCATACAGGAGAATGATACTGGGCATGCACACCAAGATGCTCGATGCATTTTCTGGCCTGCCAAACAACCCCTTTCGCTATCAAGGAGAATGGAGGACTCAGCCTTCAATTTGACAGAAGGCATCTCACAGGATTTGTCCTCTCCGTAGACCGTGCTCCATCTCCCTGTCCTGTTGCAGACCCAGAGATAGTGCCACTGCTGATCCCATACCTATTGAAACCTTTGTGTGGACAGGTCACCTAATCCTCTGCCCTCCCTGTGAGGATGCAGCAACACTCCCTGCCAAATGTAGGAACTCACCACAACACCTCCAAAAAACACTCCAGTGTACTTCCAGACACTTTACAATAGCAGAAGATCTTAAGCAATGCCAGTGCAGGGACAATCTTGCAGCTTAACACTTGTTATTTACAGAGTGATGTATGAATTTGTTGCCTGGACCTGTATGGTCCAAATTTGGTATCCTAGCATCAGCTGACTGGGCTGTGTGACATCAGGATAGTATCAATTCATAGCTTTCCACTGCAGGCTGGAGTCGACCTGCATGCATTCTTTTCCTGATGGAACGCTGCACGGGGCTTAGAGGAAGCAGCTGGCAGCATATTGCACTGCAGCAAAGTGTCGCCAGGCCTCCGATTGAATTTCACTCCCAAGTTCTTTTTCCTCCAGCCCAGATTGCACCAAAACAGACTGTAATTTCTAAACTGATACGTTTAGGATCTCTGTAGAGACTGAAATGCTATCCTTTCTTTCTGCCAGTAAAGATTCTAGGGATGGAAATAATTGTTGTTGAAATGCCTTCTATTTCACAAAAAGTAGATAGGTACTTCCTTCCAAAGTTATGCAACTGGCTCTTCAAATAACAATAGGTAATAAAGTTTATAAAATAATTTTGTGGCTCTCACCTATCAGAACAAAGTAATTTTTAATCATTGGCACGTAAATAAAACAAAATTGTGCTTTTCTACAACAGTCAGATCCTGAGTAGCCGTCCTTCTCTACTGAAAAACACCATCACTTCAGCCATGGTTAAGTCTATTATGGTGTCCTTACCACAGTACGACACTGTAAAGCGTATTGTCAGAGTTTTAGCAGAGGAGCTATCCGCCTAGTCAAAAATATTTAATTTCAGGAAAACTAGTTTACAGAGCTGCACCAGAGGGCACAGACATGGAGCATCATACTTAACACGGTTAACAGACTCAACAATGGAGAAATAGCACTTCCTCATATCATGAAAAACAATACTCACAACAATCCAAGTTTAAACTGCAATTCCCACTTAAACCAAACATATCTGCCAGAAGCATGAGACAAGCTTTTTAGGTGCTGTTTGTCATGACTGTTTATGTTAAGATCATTTCTGTGACTGTTGCTCTCAAAGGACGTGCCACTGGATTCCCAAAAGTAGTTCCAATGTGTTATGGCCAAGGCAGGAGGAGTGCACTGTTTTTTCTAGTTCCACTTTTCCACAGGTCACAACGTATATTTAAATTTTTTCCCACTTACCGATACGGGAAATCATCGACTCTATTTTTATCCCAGAATAAAATACACCAACCTAGTTTTTTAATAAAGAACAAAATTATCAGTTTATTGCAAAACAAGTCTTAAGTGTTAACCAGTAATGAAGCAAAGCATAAACACACAGATTGAAATATAAAAGTTCCATTTTTACCTTTTACACACACACACACACACACACACACACACACACACACACACACACACACACACACACACACACACACACACACACACACACACACACACACACACACACACACACACACACACACACACACACACACACATATTAACCGAAAAAAATAGAGCTTTACTCTTTAGAGCTCCAGTATAAAAAAATAGAAGATATGGAAAGATGTCATATGACCTTTTTGTTTTGGTTTGGCATCCCAAGTACACGTAGACGGCTGTCACTGGGATCTTCCTAGAATAGTTCTTGTCTGGCGACGTTTAAGATCAGTTTGGGCAGACTTTCCAGGAAAAATTCAGCAACAGTTACAGTCTGTTTCTTACACTTGCTTCTCAGAGCATCTCAAAGAGATGGACAAACTGGCAGGCTTTGCAAAGAGCTGGAACAGGCTGAGTTGGGCTTTGCTCCCTTGGCAAGTTTTCTCCAACTGTCTTTTTTAACACTGTCCACACACACAACTAACTGTCCAAAGCAAAACCAAAAACAATGTTACACGTGTCAAGCCTCCTGACCCATATAAATCTTGATCTGTCACCTTTGCAAGCATCTTTCCCCAAGTCAAAAAAAACCCCTGCTGGGTAATTATTTGAAGACAGATGCCTTCCAGTAAGGGCTTGTTTTCAGCACTACTTGATTCTTGCAGAAACTGTTGTTCACAAGCTCAGTCCAAAAGACCTGCTGATGACCTCTTTTTTTTAAAATACTAGGTTCCAGCATCTATGGAATCTTTTCAGTTTTAAAACCCAAGTCCTCAAAAAAATTTACAAAAAAATGGAAGCACTCATAAAAAATGCCAAACACAAAGTCCAGCAAATTGTATAGCAGATATTCATAGCGCCATGTTGTAAGTTACCTCCACTGAAATCTAAATAGTGGCAGTACGCCACCAAGATATCTTAAATGAACTCTGAGGGGTAATTGTCCAGAATCACATTTCCGATGGGCAGTCTTGCCTGCCAGAAGCACATTTTCAAAATTTGGACTTATTCTATGCATGGTTTTCCAATCACCACAGTTAACAATTATGCAACATACACATCCAAGTTTCCAAAATAACCTCTTGGTATGTTAAAATTCCCCTCTAATGCACAAAGTCAGAATATTGCCCACTCATAAGTCATCATGGGGAAAGAACTGGTCACTATGGATAGTGAAGTCAAAGACACATTCCTTTTGAATACATTTACTATGTTAATATAATTAAAGTGTCAGCCTTGGTTCGGGGTGACACTCTCATTCTGAAAATAAACCTTAATCTCTCAGGGGCAGGGCATTTTTCCAGCTTTATCCATGCCAATGAAAGTTACAGCTGCTCTGAAATTTGTCTCACAGTGTCCCTCCAACATTGTGGCAGATACTGAACTGGAATTTTTTACTATACTTTGTTTAGTTATATTTGGGATCTGACTAAGGGTTTCATGGCAGGTTCTCAGGTATCATTCATTTCTCCAGATAACTTTAATACGCAGAAGTTGCAAAAGACCAGGGTCTGTTCAATTGCACACACAAATGGGCTGAATTTTGGCAGGTGAAAAAAATGTGGCCCGCCCGTGCAGGCTGCACGCCAAAGAGCCTCTGCGATTCTAAGTGCGGCAGCTATTTTAAATAGCCGAGGCGGGCTGACCACCAATCCCACCCCCCCCCATCCCCCCTGCCAATCATGTGGAGGGGGCGGGCAGTCCATTCCTGTCACCCCTACCAAGAAATGTAAGTATTTAAAGTTAACTGGAATTTTAAAAAATAAATACATCTATTTTGCCCCTCACCCACCCCCCAATAACAATTAAATTAATTATGTGCCCTTTTCCCCAAAAAACACTTACCTTCACAATCTGACCTTCCCCACGCCCCACCAGCAAAATGCACAAACTTACACCTACAACCCTTCCCACCATCCCCTACATCCATAATGCTAATTTGTCCCCGTTCCTCACCATCCCGCACTGATAAACTTATCTCATCCCCCCTCCCCACCAGTGTTGCGCCTCATTGCCCCGGACGGGGATCCGAAGGTGCGACAGTGCTGGACGCTGGGATGAAGTTCACGGCGGGACATCAGGAGGCGATGTGAAATTAATTAGTTCAGGTATTTTAATTTATTTAAATATTTAAATTGCGGTCCCGTCGCCAAGCAGCAGCGAGGCCGCCATGAGGCCTCGCCGCGACCGTTAATATCGGGCTGGGCACTGCCGAGGCGAGGTCCATGCTGGGCCTCAACCGGGACCATCTTCAGGCATCCCAAGTCCCGCCACGGATCCGGACATCAACGGCTCCTTAAAATCCAGCCCATTAAAATTAGTGGCATGTTTTGAAATTCCTCTGTTCTACATCAACCATAAAAGAAATTTAGTTCTGTAAAATTATGAGGAAAAGAACAACATTGCATTTATTGCAGAAATATTCCCTAGATCATTTCACAGTTCCTTTTGTTTATACAAATTATGTCCTTCAGTATCATCTGATGACAATATCTATACGTATGATGGTCCAAATAATCTGTGTAACTCTGGCAAGAGATTGATGGAATTCATCAGAAAATGGCAGAGACTTGGTTGTAACAGATCTCTGCCATTTCCAGGAGCTTCGAGCATGCCATGTCATGGGTGGAACCTCTGTCAGCAAATGTCATTGAGGGGAGTGGGGGCAGAGCCAGAGAAGGGGGCACCCTACAATGAGAATCCCTTTTCGCCTGGCACAGTTGGGACAGGAGTACCATATTAGTTGAGGTACACTGGCCTCCAATTGGGTGAAAGTGAGGTGACCTCGTTCTCAAAAGAAAAGGGACAATTCTTTTAAAATTTCTCAATTGGCACCCTTATCAAGGCTCCACAGAACAGGGAGGCGATGGGGATGTGCGATAGTAGTGGTTACCCTTTGCCTGCCTTATGTAATCTAGACACCTGCCCACTTTCCCTGAAAGCTCCAGCAGGGTCAATGATAGAGGGCATCAGCAGGTGCAAATCCAACATAACTGCCAGAATTGTAACTCGAGGGTATTCGGGGCAGATGACTTTCAGGTGCTCAAGGGCCAAAACTCTATCGGATGTGTTGAGTCTAAGGGTGAAGTCCATTTATTGGAACAGGCATAATCAAGTTCACCACAGCAATATACTTCAATAACATTTCAGAATTACAATGGCTTTAGAGCTCCTTCCTTCCTAGGCCCGTGCTATATTGCTATGGTTTTCCCAGCTTGTTTATGACTAAATTTCTCTCATGTTAATTTTAAAGATCCTCAAGTTTCCTTTGCTAATTATTATTCAACAGTTCATTATTTTCAAGAGTTAATTACACTCTTGATGAGCAGATGTTCACTCTCTACATGTGAGAATTAATAAGCTCATTCAAACCATAACAATTATAACCTACATTCGTCTTTTGCATGTGGAAAAATATAGCACAAAGTTATAATAGTTAATTTGAACAATTCTCCAATCTGTAATACTGCATCACCACAATCACAAAAGCAGATTATTTGGTCATTATCTCATTGTCATTTGTGCAATCTTGGTGTGTGCACATTGGCTGCTGTGTTTTCTAAATTACAGCAGTAATATTTCAAAAGTATTTCATTAATAGTACAGCATTTTGGGTTGTCCTGAGGTCATGAAGGGTGCAAATTCTTTATTGTATCTTTCCAGGAAGGCTGTTTTCTCATTAACTCTCACATTAATAGGTTCTTAAAGTAGATAATACTGGTATAAGAAGCATAAAATTAACAGAATAAAACTAGAATCAGGCACATTGGCTGTTGTAACCACATCTAGATAAAGCATCTAAAATAAAAATAAAATAAAAACATCTAGAATTTAGAAGGTTAAGGGGTGATCTGATCGAAGTCGTCAAGATATTAACAGGAAAAGACGGGCTAGATAAAGATAAATTATTTCCACTGGTTGGAGATTCTAAAACTAGGGGGCATAGTCGAAAAATTAGGACCAGACTGTTCAGGAGAGATAAAAACAAGAAATGCTGGAACCACTCAGCAGGTCTGGCAGCATCTGTGGAAAGAGAAGCAGAGTTAACGTTTCGGGTCAGTGACCCTTCATCGGAACTGACAAATATTAGAAAAGTCACAGGTTATAAGCAAGTGAGGTGGGGGTGGGGCAAGAGATAACAAAGGAGGTCTTGATTGGACCAGGCCACATAGCTGACCAAAAGGTCACGGAGAACAGGCAAACAATATGTTAATGGTGTGTTGAAAGACAAAGCATTAGTACAGATTAGCTGTTAATACACTGAATATTGAACAGCAGCAAGTGCAAACCTGAAAAAAAAAGTGGGTAAGCAAACTGAACAAACTAAGATGAAATGAAAAAAATGCAAAAAAAAAGATTGTAAAAAATGTAAAAAAGAATGTAAAAAAAAAGAAAGAAAAAAATAACTAAAAATGAAAGTCATTTCAACACTCCCCCCTGCTCTCATGCTCACATCTCTGTCCTGGGATTGCTGCAGTGTTCCAGTGAACATCAACGCAAGCTCGAGGAACAGCATCTCATCTACCGATTAGGCACACTACAGCCTGCCGGACTGAACATTGAGTTCAATAATTTCAGAGCATGACAGCCCCCCATTTTACTTTCATTTTTAGTTATTTTTTTCTTTCTTTTTTTTTGACATTCTTTTTTACATTTTTTACAATTTTTTTTCCTTAGAACAGTGATGGTGAAGGGAAGCTTCAATAGAGGTGTTCAAAATCATGAAGAGTTTTGATAGAGTAAACAAGGAGAATCTGTTTCCAGTGGCAGAAGTGCCAGTTACCAGGGGACTCAGATTTAAGGTGATTAACAAAAGAATGAGAGGTGAGATGAGGAGAAACTATTTTGCACAGTAAGTTATTGTGATATGGAATGCGTTAACTGAAAGGGTAGTGGAAGCAGATTCAATAGCAACTTTCAAAAGGGAATTGGATAAATACTTAAAGGAGAAACATTTGCAAGGCTATGGGGAAAGGGCAGGGAAATGGGACCAAATGGATAGCTGTTTCCAAGAATCAGCATAGGTGTGATGGGCCAAATGCCTCTTCTGTGCTATATGCACTCTATCAGACTAAGGTTTAGGCTATAAACTAACAGACAATTTGGTAAATGGCACAAAAAGTATCGATACAGGATTGCAAGCTTTACCAACCACCTTGAAATATTGGAACAACAAAAATGCTTCACCTATGCGACCGTTCAAAATAATATTAATCCTTGAAACACTGTTGCTCACTTCTTATGTCGTAAGATATTGCCATCACCACCACCAGAAGCTACTGACAGCCATTAGTGCCTGGTCAACCCTAAAGACTACCTTAAAGAGGTCCTTGGCTTCGCCATCAGGAAGTATCGTGACTGGTTTGATGAGAATGCCAAGTAATACAGGACCTAATCGAGCATAAGCAAAAAGCCCTCACAGACTGGAAACTTCACCACACATCCAAGGTAGAGCAGCAATCTTAGAGGCTCCTGAATTCAGTGATGCAGAAAAAACCCAGGACATAAAAATAAAATGGTAGGTAGAAAGAGTGGGATAGATCCAGCAACTTGCAGATACCAATGAATTGTGTGGTTTCTTCAGTGCTGTCAAGGTGATCTATGGCTCATTCACTCAAGGGCCCACCCCGCTGAGAGCCAAACATGGAGGAGAACTCATCAAGGACAGGAAGGCAGTTAGTGCTTACTGGAGGGAACATTTCGAAGAACTCCTCAACTGAGACTCTGTCTTCGACTTGAACGTCCTCGACTCCAACCCTCAACACCCTGTCTGGCTCAGTCTCAGTGCTACCCCAGTCCACAGCAAGGTAGAAAAAGCCATTCAACAGTGAAAGAACACTGGACCTCTGGAGCAGATGGAATCTCTACTGAAATCCTGAAATGTGGTGGGAGATACACTCCTGGCACAAATGCACAAATGCATATCCCTCATCTGGGATAACAGGGGACTTCAGGGACGGTGTGATGGTGACTGTATTCAAGAAGGGAGACAAGACCAATTGTGGCAACTACAGAGGAACCTTCCTGCTGTCTGCCACAGGGAAGATCATTGCAAGGATTCTCCTCAATCACCTCCTCCCAGTGGCTGAAGAGCTGCTTCTGGAGTCACAGTGTGGCTTTCGCCCATTGAGAGGTACCACAGACATGATCTGCACTGCGCGGCAAATCCAAAGAAAATGTAGGGAACAACGCCAACTGCTATACATGGCCTTTTTCGACCGAACTAAAGCCTTTGACTCTGTTAACTGCAAAGGCTTATGGAGCATCCTGCTCAAATTTGGTTGGGCTCAGGAGTTTGTCACCATTCTCCGGCTACTTCATGATGACATGGAAGCAGCAATCCTCACCTCAGACCTTGGGCTGAATTTTTCCAGCTTGCCGCCAATCTTTGAGCTTCAAAGATGGTGGGGTGCACACGCATGATTTGCTCCACAGAGCCGCCGCAATATTCAGCATGGCAGCTCATTTACATGGCCAGGGCGGACATCAGCCCCCCCCACCCCAACCCCGATCACATGGAGGGGTCGGGTGCTCCATCCCCGGCAATGGCATCTGGCGCCAGTGCCATTTTTAAAGGACTTCAAGCCCTTACATTTAATTTGAATTTGTAAAGTGAGAGGCATTATGAATTTAAAATAAAAACTTTAATAAAAATTTCAAGCCCTTCTCCTACCCCACCAATGACGAAAAAGTTTATTACTTGCTCTCTCCCCCTCAAAAACAACTTATCTTGTGATCCTGACCTTGCCCCCACCAAAGTTTATGAACTATGAATTTTACCCCTTCCTACCGCCCCTTAGACCAATCAAAAAGGTACCTCCTCCTCACTCTCCACCAGTGTTCCGCCTCAGATCTCCAGAAGGATATCCGAAGGCATGGGAGTCCCAGCAACCGACCGGAATATGGTAGCGGGATGGCCAATGGGAACAGGTAGTTCATAAATTCATTAATTTAAATATTTAAATTCTGCTCCCATTGCCGAACGGCGGGGGTGGGGGTGAGGGCGGGATGGTGGATGGGTTGGGTCGGGGGTGGGCCACCATAATGCCTCGCTGCCACCAGTAATATGGGGTCAGCTTTCCTGGTGTCGAGACCTGTGGTGGGCCTCCTCCGGAGGCATTTTCCGGGCCCCCCTGCCACGACGCCCGATGTTGGGGGGCCGGTAAAACTTGTCCCCTTATCTCAGGCAAGATTGGTGTCAAGCAAGGCTGTGTCATCGCACCAACCCTCTTCTCCATTTTTCTCGCTGCAATGCTGCACCTCACCTGCTACCCACGGGCATGGAGATAATCTACAGAACACACAGGAAACTATTCAACCTACTTTCAATTCAAAATCAAAATCACTCCAACTTTCGTCATCATGCTTTAGTTTGCAGATGACACTTGCTTGTGCAGTCACTCAGTTCATTGTTGACTGCTCCGAAGTATATGAGAAAATGGGGCTTTCACTAAACACTCGGAAAATGAAGATCCTCTTCCAACCAGCTCCCACAGCACAACAACCTCCTCCTGTCAATCAAAATTAATGGCGAGATCCTGGAAAATGTGGACCATTATCCATATTGTTACGATCAGATGAGAAAGAGGTCTGGGGTCCCTTTTAGCTTTAACGTGGACTTACTGTGACAGGGTTTTATTTTTAAACACACCATGTTTTTTAGCTCCCCCTTGCTGGATCCTTATTCACTGCTTTCCAATTATATGGCAAAGAAAAATCAGCACATACAGGCTTTCTCAGTTTAAAGAAGAAAAGTTGAAATTTATTAAACTTAAACTCTAATTCAGTTAACGCCTACCAATGGACAACGCGGCCACGCTAGCATGCATACACGATGCACACATGCAAATAGAGACAGAAAAGAGCAGAAGAAAAATAAAGTGGAAAAGTTTGAGGCAATATCTGAAGAGTTGTTGTTATTGTTCTTCGAGCCCACTGTCGAGTCCTTTGTAGGTAGATCTTGCTTTTCGTTGGGGCCCAGTATTCTTCTTAAACCTTGATCATTGTAGGAGACTTTTCTCTCTTGGGGTTCATGTGTCGTCAGTGGATTCAGAGGCTTGTGAGAAAGAGATGGGAGCAGGCAGGAGAGAGATCTCAGTCCAGGAGCAAACAGCTTTCTGCCCAACAAATTCAAAAAACTCAGGTTGCCCAGCAGGTTAGTCATGTGACTAGCTGGTTTGACCATGTCCATTTGTGTATTCGGCCATCTTATCAGTCAAACTGGAATGCGAGCTCCCCCACCTTCAACGTCTGGTGATCAAAAGTTCATTGTGGGTTGAATGTCAGGGAATGGCTGCTTTGTCCTTCCAAACACTGTCTGTTAATATGCAAATGTCTTTTTTCCAGCCAAGGTCTGGCAGCCCTTGTAATAGGCCTTCTCTTCTGCCCAGCAACAATTTGAAATTTAATGTCCATGTGGCAAAATTAATATGCCTCATTCTTGGCAGGTGGGGGCCTGTATGACAATATCTTGGGAGCTTCATCTTAGTGAAGGCAGACATAGACGATGAGGTTCATCATCACCTCCAATGTGCCAGCTCAGCGTTCTGCTGACTGAGGAAGAGAGTATTTGAGGGTCATGATCTCAAATCTAAGACTAAGATCGTGTTTTACTGGAAAGCAGTGATCCCTGCAGTCCTATATGCTTCAGAGACTTGGACAACCTACAGCAGGCACCTCAATGCACTGGAGAAATACCACCAGTGGTGCCTCCACAAGATCCTCCAAGTCCGGTGGCAAGAAAGGCAGTCCAACAGCAGCGTCCTCTCCCAAGCCAACATGCCCAGCATTGGGGCGCTAGTCACACAAAACCAGATCCACAGGGTGGGACATTTCATTCACATGCTTGACACCAGTCTCCCAAAGCAGCTGTTCTACTCAGAACCTGGTCGCAGCAGGAGAATCCCAGGAGGACAGTTGAAATGCTTTCGAGATGTCCTTAAATCATCCCTGAAGAGATCAAAGATCCCCATCGATTTGTGGAAGCACCTGGCTCATGACCTTCCAAGATGGAGTAAGTTCATTCGGAAAGGCATCCGACACCTCGAGGGACTTCATCGGGAGCGTGCGGAGGTGAAGTCGAGGCATCGGAGGGAACGCACAAACCTCTAAACTACTCATCTACCTGACCCTTCAAGCACCACCTACCCCTCGCGTGGCAAAGTCTGCAGATCACACAAAGGACTTATCAGCCATCTTAGAATCCATTGAACCAGAGTGGAAGCAATTCATCCTCGATCCCAAGGAACTGCCTAAGAAGAAGTAGATAAGATATTGCCAGAGAGCCAAATCTAGCTGTCTCTGCACTGGTTTTAAACTTCCTGACTGACTTCTGGTGTAAGATCAGCCTCATATATATTAACATCCTTTGATGATAGACAACAATATCTGTCATAATTATATAAGATCATGTCATAATTATATAAGATCAATAGCCAGTCAACGACATCAAATGTTTGTCCACACAAATACATTAGCCATTATAGTGAAGTTCAAAGAAAACTCCAAGGGCAAGGATTTCATTTCTGTAACACTGACTCCAGCACCAGCCACTTTTGGGGTGGCCTGCGTGACGCGACCTCCTGAGAGGGGCACATCACTGCAGCAACCTCAGCTAGCACTGGAAGACCGTAAAGTAACGCTGTCCTGATGTGATACCAGGACCAGGCAGCTTATTGGCTTGTCACTCTGCAAATAACATGTTTTAAGCTGCAAGATGGGTTCAGCACTAGCGTTCCTTCAAGAACTAAGCACCCAAATTGCAGGTAAGGTCACTTATAAGAACATTTGCTATTGCAAAGTGTCTGGAAGTACTCTGAAGTGTTTTAGGAGATGTTGAGGTGGGTTCCTGTATTTGTCAGGGAGTGTTGCTGCATCCTCACAGGCAGGGCACAGGAATAGATGACCTGTCCACACAAAGAATGCAAGAGGTAGGGGGGCAGTTTTTGCAGTGCTTCTGGGTCTACAGAACAATAGGGAGATGAAGCAGACTGTGAAGAAGGCAATCTCTGCACTCTACCCTCTGCCAACTTGTAACCTGTCAGGCAAACCCCCCACCTATCAAGACTGAGGCACACATTATTTTGCAATATGGACATTAAAACTTAAAAGTGCAAGCCCCTGACTGGAAAGACAATTTTGCATAGTAACAGATGGTGTTGAAACAATGGGGACCAAGTAGTTGTTTCTGCAATACACAGAAGTGGTCAGACCAGTTTTAGTCACAAACTAACTGGTTGTTGAAAAGAATTTTAACTTCCAACTAAGGATTTCAAAGAGAGACAAAGCCGTGGGCTTATGGAGTAAAGATCTCTCCTGGAAAAGAAGCAAGAATTACAGCCTCTCCTGTCTGCCTGCTTCCATCTCCTTCCCACGGAACTGAATCTTGTGAAAACACGTGAAACTCAAAGAGAGAAAGGTTTCCTACATGAACAAGGTTTTAAGAAGACTACTTGACCCCAACGAAAAGCAAGACTACTTACAAAAGAACAATAGTGAGCTCGAAGCACTGTAACAAGATATTGCCTCAACCCCTCTCTGCTATACTTTCCTCTTCTCTTTTCTGTCCCTATCTTGATGTGATATCGTGTGTGCATGCTAATGTGGGCATGCCGTATATCCGTAGGCATGAACCATATTAGAGTTTAAGTTTTTAGTTTTAAAAACATTTCATCTTTCTTATTTAAACCTGAGAAAGCCTATGTGAATTGGTTTCCTTGTCTTATAATTGGAAAACTGTGAACAACGATTCACAAAAGAGAGCTCAAAAAACAGTGTGTTTAAAATTAAACCCTGTTGCAATAAGACCAGGTGAAGATAGATACAGACCCCGAGTCACATTTCTCACCTGGTCGTAACAAACCAGACTCCTCCATGCTCCTTAACAGTGACAGGAGGCTGTCTGGCGTGTCAGCCAATGCCCCCGGCATCTCAGTGTATATACACATCAACATTCTCCTGTAAGTTGCCCCATTAAGGTCCTCATCTGAGTCCTCTGCAGCAGAACTCGTCTGCAACTTTGTCCTGTGGTGTCTGGAAAATGAACCAGCCTTTTGCCCTAGCCTAGTTGCAGTCCACTCATGCTGAGATGACCAACCAGGTGCTGATTCCCAACTCTATACTAGCTTCCAAAGTACGAGCAGTACAAGTACGAGTTGTTGGCTATGAGTGTTAAATCAAATGGTGGGGCCTCTTCATCAATGCTGTGCTGTTGCTCTCTTTTCCTCCACCTTGGACTGCAGTGGCTGGGCAGGTTGAAGTTCTTGGGTGTCTGAAAACAGAAACTCAGAAGGGGAAGGTTGGAGTGAGGGAAGTCAGGTGGGGTGGATAGCAAGAGGTCCATGGTCACACGATCAGCACTTGTTCATCATGCCAAATAGTCAGGAAGAGGGTGTTCTGGAAGTGGAAAAGGGGCAAAAGGCAGGACCATGTCACCATACTCAATGTTCTCAGTGACGCTGGATGCCACTGGTGGCCCAGGGATGCGAGAGGGCCAATTAGAGCACCCAAAGTGAAAGGCAGCTGGCAGCCCCATTGTGAAGGCTGTGTGAGGTTACTTCTCACCAAACCTCCAGAGGCTGACATAATAGCCATCTTGATAGTTTGATTGATTGTTAATCTGTTTAATCCAATATCTCCTTGGAATACAAATACAAAGGGATAGGAAATTCCCTGGGCATCCCAAATAGATAATGTGATGACCGGCAGGCTGTCAGGAAACTCCATTGTTCCGGGTAAACTCTGATGTTAAAACAAATCCTTATCTGATAAACACATCACAATGTGATTACAGAATTACAGAATTGTTACAGTGCAGAAGGAGGCCATTTGGCCCATCGTGTCTGCACCAACTCTCCAAAAGAGCCATTCCCTGTCTCTCCCCATAACCCTGCACATTCTTCCTTTTCATATAACAGTCTAATTCCCTTTTGAATGCTTCAATTGAACCTGCCTCCACACTCTCAGGCAGTGCATTCTCGACTTTAACCACTCACGGTGTGAAAATGTTTATCCTCATGTCGGTTTTGCTTCTCTGACCCATTACTTTAAAATTGGTGTCCTCTTGTTCTTGATCCTTTCACGAGCGGGAACAGCTTCTCCCTATCTACTCTGTCCAGACCCCTCATGATTTTGAATACCTCTATCAAATCACCTCTCAGCCTTCTCTTCTTCAAGGAAAACAGTCCCAACTTCTCCAAATTATCATTATAATTGAAATTTCTCATCCCTGAAACTATTCTCGTGAATCATTTCTGCACTCTCTCTAATGCACAAACAGCTTTCCGAAAGTGCGGCATCCAGAACTAGACGCAATACTCCAGCTGAGGCCGAACTAGTGTCTTATACAAGTTCAACATAACTTCTTTGCTCTTGTACTCTATGCCCCTATTAATAAATACTGTATGCTTTATTAACCACTCTCTCAACCTGTCCTGCCACCTTCAATGATTTATGCACATATACACCCAGGTCCCTCTGCTCCTGCACTCGCTTTGGAATTGTACCCTTTATTTTATATTGTCTCTCCATGTTCTTCCTACCAAAATGAATCACTTCACATTTCTCTGCTTTGAACTTCATCTGCCACCTGTCTGCCCATTCCACCAACTTGTCTATGTCCTTTTGTAGTCCTGCCCTAGCCTCCTTACAGTTTACAATGCTTCCAAGTTTTGTATCATTCGTAAACTTTGAAATTGTGCCCTGTACACCAAGGACTAGGTCATTAATATATATCAGAAAAAGTAGGGGTCTCAACACTGACCCCTGGGGAACTTCACCACAAGCCTTCCTCCAGCCTGAAAAACATCCATCAACCACTACTCTTTGTTTCCTGTCACTCAGCCGTATCCATGTTGCTACCGTCCCTTTTATTCCATGATCTATAACTTTTCTCACAAGTCTGTCGTGTCGCACTGTATTAAACACCTTTTGAAAGTCCATGTACACCACATCAACTGCATTGCCCTCATCAATCCTCTCTGTTACCTCCTCAAAAAACTCCAGCAAGTTAGTTAGACATGATTTTCCCTGAAGAAATCCATGCTGGCTTTTTTTTAATTAACTCGCATTTGTCCATGTGACTATGAATTTTGTCCTGAATTATTGTTTCTAAAAGTGCCCCACCACAGAAGCTGACCTGTCTGTAGTTGCTGGGCTTATCTTTACATCCTTTTTTGAACAAGGTGTAACATTTGCAATTCTCCAGTACTCTGATACCACCCTCGAGTCTAAGGAAGACTGAAAAATTGTGGCTAGTGCCTCTGCGAATTCCACCCTCATTTCCCTCGGTATCCTTGGATGCATCTCATCCGGTCCTGGTGCTTTATCCACTTTTAAGTACAGGCAGTATATCTAAAACATCCTCTTTATCAATTTTAAACACCGCTAGTGTCTCAATTACCTCCTCTCTCACCATTGCCTGGGTTACATCTTCTTTGGTAAAGACAAATGCAAAGTATTCATTTAAGACCTCAGCTATGCCCACTGCCTCCATGTGTAAATCCCTTTTATGGTCCCTAATCAGCTCAACTCCTCCTTTTACTACCCATTTACTCTTTATATGTCTATAGAAAACTTTGGGATTCCCTTTAATGTTAGCTGCCAGTCTCTTTTCATGCTCTCTCTTTTCTTCTCTTATTTGCTTTTTCACTTCTCCTCTGGACCTTCTATATTCAGCCTGGTTCTCAATAGTATTTTCTACCTGGCATCAGTCACAAACACGTTGTCATGAAAACAACACCTGCCAAAATGAAACATATTAATTTTGTCATATGTAACATTAATTTTAAACTGTTACTGAACTAAAAAAAACTTGGTTTAAAAAGACCACAAAAACATGGCTGTACATATTTGCATTCTAAAAGGACAGTGGCTGAAAACATGACTGCTCGTTTTGCATTCTAAAAGACAGTTGAAAAAAAGAGACAATAGGAACTGCTCACTGATTCAATTAACAAAGATTGGTCTGGGCAACGTTGATCCACATCTTGTCTGTGTAAGAGACAGCACTACACTGCACCCACCCTACCGCACACACCCCCTCCCCTCACCCCCTGCACCCCCCTCCCCCCACACTGAGAGCTTTGAAATCTACAAACTGCAGGAGTGGTTGCTCCAGGTAAGGGGTTAGTCACATGACTAACCTGCTGGCCAACCTGGAGTTTTGATGTGTGCTCACTGAACAGTTGGAAAAGAGACTGCAATTTGAACTCAACTGAGAAGAAAGGTCTCTCCCTCTCTCTCTCTCTCATGACGTTCCAGGGATCCACAGAAACCACTCAAACCTGAGGAGAGAAGACATCTGCTGCTAAATAAGTTTGAAAGTTTGCACTGGGCCCCAACGAGAACTGCAAGATAACTGCAATCAAAGACTTTTCCTTAAACCTAAAAGCCAGTAACTGAACTCCAGCTATTACTTTAAACCTTTCCCCTTCTTTCTCCTCCTCTGTCTCGATTTGCATATGTGTTTATCATGTATGCCTGCTAGTGTGGCCGTGTCACGTATTCTTAGTAGTTTTAATTGAGTTAGAGTTCTAATGTTAATAAACTTACATCGTTTTTGTTTAAATCTAAGAAAACCTGTCTGGTTGATTTCTTTGCCATTACAATTGGAAAGCAGTGAATGATGCACTGAGGGGAAGCTAAAAACATGGTGTTTTAGAAATTAAACCCTGTTATGGCCAAACCAGTAAAAAGCTGAGACAGAGCCCCTAAACCCCTTTCTCACCTGGTTGTAACACTATTTTTTCTTCTATATCTTCATCTCTACCTCCTTTGTCATCCAGGGAGCTCTGGATTCGTTTACCCTACCTTTCCTCTTTGAGGGAACATACCTTGACTGTGCCTGAACTATTTCTTCTTTGAAGGTAGCCCATTGTTCAGCTACTGTTTTCCTGACAACCTTTGACTCCAATTTATTCATCTCAGCTCCATTCTTACCCCACTGAAGTTGGCATTCCCCCAGTTAATTATCCTTACTCTGGATTGTTCTTTGTTCTTTTCCATAGTCAGCCTAAACCTTTCGACAAATGATCACTGTCCCTTAAATGATCTATTGATACTTGATCCAGTTGGCCCACCTCATTCCCTAGAACCAGGTCTAACAGTGCCTCCTTTCTCATTGGACGAGAAACATACTGCTGTAGAAAATTTTCCTGACCACATTATAGGAACTCTTGCCCCTTATTGCCCTTTACACTACTACTATCCCAGTCTACGTTTTGATAATTAAAGTCCCCATTGTAATTCCCCTATAATTTTTGCACCTCTCTGTAATTTCCTTGTAAATTTGTTTCTCCACCTCCTTCCCACTAGTTGGTGGCCTATAGACAACACCAAGCAATGTAACTGCACCTTTTTTGTTCATTAGCTCTAGCCAAATTGATTCTGCCCTCGTCCCCTCTGGGGCATCCTTTTACTCCAGCACTGCAATGCTCTCCTTAAACAATACTGCCACCCCACCCCCTTTTTTCCCTTTCCTATCTTTCCTGAGCTCCTTATATCCATGAATATTCAATACCCAGTCTTACCCTTCTTTGTGCCAGGTGTCTGCTATAGCCACATCATATTTCCACATGTTAATCTGCGCCTGTAACTGACCAATCTTATTAACAACACTCCATGCACTCACATACATGCACATTAGCCCTGATTTAGACTTTATTACTTTCTTCCTTACTCTGACCCCCTAGTAACTTACTATTCTCTACTCTAGTGCTATCTATCTCTCCCAGTATTCTGTGCACCATGGTATTCCTCTTTGATATTTCCTCCTGGTTCACATACCCCTGCTAAGTTAGTTTAAACCCTCCCCAATAGCACTAGCAAATTGCCCCACAACGAAATTTGTCCCAGCTCTGTTCAGGTGCAACCAATCCAGCCTGTACAGGTCCCACCTTCTGCAGAACTGGTCTCAGTGTCCCAGAAACCTAAAGCCCTCCCTCCTGCACCATCTCTCCAGCCACGTATTCATCTGCACTATCCTCCTATTTCTATACTCACTTGAGCATGGTATTGAGAGTAATCCAGAGATTGCTACTTTTGAGGTCCTACTTGCTAATTTCTTACCTAGCTCAGTAAACGTTCAGGAGGACCACATCCCTCTTCCTACCTATGTCGTTGGTACCAATGTGGACCATGACTGCTGGCTGTTCACCCTCTCCCCTCAGAGTGCTCTGCAGCTGTTCAGTGACATCCTTGACCCTGGCACCAGGGAGACAGCATACCATCCTGGATTCACATCTGCAGACACAGAAACGCCTGTCTGTTCCCCTGAGTATCGAATCTCCTCTCACTGTTGCTCTTCCAGTCTTCCTTGTGCCCCCCTGTGCAGCTGAGCCTCCCAGAAATTGATGTCGATGTTGCATTTCTTCATGTTGGCTTTCAGCACATCCTTGAAGAGCTTCTTGAAAATGTTACCAATAGCAGTAATAACCTCACCAATGTTGATAAACCTTATTTAAAAATAAAAGTTAAGACTTACCAGCTACCCATTTGTTACTTATTATTAATACTTAATATTTTTAACATTTTTAAACTCCCAGTTGTTTAGACTGAATTCCGAAGCTGCAATACTTACCAGCCAATCAACACACTGCTTTCCTATGATGTCACGGTTTGATTTTTTTTTTCCTCCAAAAAATGTAGCAGCTTCCTCACAGGTCCACTGCTCCGAATCCTTCCAGGTAAGTGGATGACCCTGAGCCTGGGTCTGGATTTATTCTCTCCCCGGTAGGTTCCTCGCAGGGTTCGCTGCTGCCGCTGCCGCTGCCGCTCCCGACTCTCTCCAGGTAAGTGGAAGGCCCCGAGCCTGGGTTTCGATTTATTCTCTCCCCGGTAGGTTCCTTGGAGGTCCACCGCTGCTGCCGCCACTCCTGACTTTCTCCCAAATCTTCTGAAACCCCTCCACCACGCACCCGCCACCCCTCCTCCTCCATCTCCTCCACCCTCACCTCCAACAGTAAGTGTGAGGGGTTCATGGACCTTTCTGTCACTAAGATTGAGACCATTCAATCAGCTGCCTCTACCGCGTCCCTCCCTTACCACCTGGCAAACTTCCTCTAATGTTCCCCTCTACCCTAACCCTGAACTCATATCTTACTCTAGTTACTCTTCTATCTTCCCTCATGCCCTCTCTGCACTCATCTTGTCCATGAAACCCACTTCCTTCTCCCTCAATCATATTCCCACTAAACTGCTGACCACAAAACTTCCTCTCCTGGTCCCCATGTTAGCCGATATTGTTAACGGTTCTCTCTCTTCAGGTGTTGTCCCTCTCTCTTTTAAATCTGCCATCATTACCCTTTTCCTCAAAAAACCCAACCCTTGACCCCAGCATCCTCACAAACTACTGCCCCCCCCCCCCCCAATCTCCCTTTCCTCTCCAAAATCCTTGAACGTGTTGTTGCCTCCCAAATCCGTTTCCACCTTTTCTGGAACTCTATGTTTCAATTACTCCAGTTAGATTTCCGCCCCTGTCAGTACCAAAACTGCTCCTATCAAAGTCACAAATGACACCCTATATGACTATGACAAAGTTAAACTTTCCCTCCTTATCCTTCTCGACCTGTTTGCAGCCTTTGACACTGTTGAACACACCTTCATCCCTCAATGCCTCTCCACTGTAGTCCAGGGACTGCTCTCACCTGGTTCCATTCTTATCAATCTAATCATAACCAGAGAATCACTTGCAATGACTTCTCTTCCTGCTCCTACACTGTTAGTTCTGGTGTTCCCCGAGGATCTATTCTTAGACTCATCATATTTCTCATCTACCTGCTGCACCTTGGCAACATCATCCGAAGGAAAGTGTTAGTTTTCACATATACGCTGACAACACGCAGCTCTTCCTCACCACCACCTCTCTCAATTCCTCCACTTGTTGAATTATCAGACTGCTTAGCCTACATCCTGTACTGGATGAGCAGAAATTTCAGCCAGTTTTTTTATTTATTCTTTCATGTGGTGAGCATTGCTGGCAAGGCCAGCATTTGATGCCCATCCTTAAAAGTGGTGATGAGTTGCCTTCTTGAACTGCTACTGTCCATCATGTGCAGGTACACCCTCAGTGCTGTTAGGGAGGGATTTCCAGGATTTTGATCCAGTGAAAGTGAAGGAATGGCAATATATTTCCAAGTCAGGATGGTGTGTGACTTAGAGGGGAACATGCAGGTGGTGGTGTTCCCATGCATCTGCTGCCCTTGTGCTTCTAGGTGGTAGAGGTTGCGGATTTGGTGGTGGAGGCAGGATGAGTTGCTGAAGTGCATCTTGTAGATGGTACACACTGCTGCCACTGTGCATTGGTGGTGCAGGGAGTGAATGTTTAAGGTGGTGGCGATCAAGCGGGATGCGTTGCCCTGGATGGTGTCAAACTTCCTGAGTGTTGTTGGAGGCGCACGCATCCAGGCAAGTGAAGAGTATTCCATCACACTCCTGACTTGTGCCTTGTAGATGGTGGACAGGTTTTGGGAGGTCAGGAGGTGGGTTATTCACCACAGAATTCTCAGCCTCTGACCTGCTCTTGTAGCCACAGTATTTATGTGGCTGCTCTAGTTCAGTTTCTGTGTCAATGGTAACCCCGAGGATGTTGATAGTGGGGAATTCAGGGATGGTAATGACATTGAATGTCAAGGTGAGGTGGTTAGATTCTCTCTTATTGGAGATCGCCATTGCCTGGCACTTGTCTGGCGCAAATGTTATTTGCCACCTTTTAGCACAAGCCTGACTTTTGTCAGGATTTGCTGCAAATTGACACGGACTGCTTCAGTATCAGAGGAGTTGCGAATGGTCCTGAACATCGTACGATCATCAGCAAACATCCCCACTTCTGACCTTATGATGGAGGGAAAGTCATTGATGAAGCAGCTGATGATGGTTGGGCCAAGGACACTACACTGAGGAACTCCTGCAGCAATGTCCTGGGACTGAGATGTTTGACCCCAACAACCACAGCCATCTTCCTTTGTGCTAGGTCTGGCTCCAACCATTGGAGAGTTTTCCCCTTGATTCTCATTGACTTCAGCTTGGCTAGGGCTCCTTGATGCCACACTCAGTCAAATGCTACCTTTCCTCTCACCTCTCACCTCACCTCTTGAGTTCAGCTCTTTTGTCCATGCATGGACCAAGGCTGCAATGAGGTCAGGAGCCAAGTGGCCTTCGCGAACCCAAGCTGAGCATCGGTGAGCAGGTTACTATGGTTTAAGAAGAGCTTGATAGCACTGCAAACGACACCTTCCATCACTTTGCTGATGATCAAGAGTAGACTGATGGGGCAGTAATTGGGCGGATTGGATATGTCCTGCTTTTTGCGAATAGGACATACCTGGGCAATTTTCCACATTGTCAGGTAGATGCCAGTGTTGTAGATATACTGGAACAGCTCGGCTAAGGGCGTGGCTAGTTCTGCAGTACAAGTCGTCAGTACTACAGCTGGGGTGTTGTCAGGACCCAGAGCCTTTGCAGTATCCAGAGCCTTCAGTCATTTCTTGATATCACGTGGAGTGAATTAGATTGGCTGAAGACTGGTAGCTGTGATGCTGGGGACCTCAGGAGGAAGCCAAGATGGATCACCCACTAGACACTTCTGGCTGAAGATGTTTGCGAATGCTTCAGCCTTTTCTTTTGCACTGATGTGCCGGGCTCTCCCATCATTAAGGATGGCGATATTCGTGGAGCCTCCTCCTCCTAGTTGTTTAATTGTCCACCACCATTCACAACTGGATGTGGCAGGACTGCAGAGCTTAGATCTGATCCGTTGGTTGCGGGATTACTTTAGCTCTGTCTATTGAATGCTTCTTCCACTGTTTGGCATTCAAGTAGTCCTGTGTTGTAGCTTCACCAGGTTGACACCTCATTTTTAAGTATGCCTGGTGCTGCACCTTTCATGCTGTTCTGCACTCCTCATTGAACCAGGGTTGGTCCCCTGGCTTGATGGTAATGGTAGAGTGGGGATATGCTGGGCCATGCGGTTACAGATTGTGGTTGAATACAATTCAGCTGCTGTTGATGGTCCACAGCACCTCATGGATGCCCAGTTTTGAGCTGCCTGATCTGTTCTGAATCTATCCCATTTAGCATGGTGGTAGTGCCACACAACACAATAAATATTAAATATTGGAAAGGCTGAAGCCATTGTTTTTGGTCCCCACTCCAAACTTCATTCCCTTGCTACTGATAGCATTCCCTTCCCTGACAACATTCAAAGATTAAGCTAATCTGTTCGCACATTGGTGTCACATTTCTCCCTGAGAGAGCTTCCAACCTCATATTTGTGCCATCACTAAGACGCCTATTTCCGCCTCCATCACATTGCCCATCTTCGCCCCTGTATTAGCTCATCTGCTGCTGAAACCGTCATTCATGCCTTCGTTACCTCTAGACTTGACTATTCCAACACACTCATGGTTGGTCTCCCACATTCTACCCTGCGTAAACTTGAGGTCACCCAAAACTCTACTGCCCGTGTCTTAATGAGCACCAAGTCCTGTTCCCCTATCAATCCTGTGCTCGCTAATCTGCGCTGGCCCCCAGGCAAGCAACATCTTGACTTTAAAATTCTCATCCTGGTTTTCAAATGTTTCCTTGGCCTCACCCCTCCCTATATCTGTAATCTCCTCCGGCCCCAAATCCTCCGAGATATTTGCAGTCCTCTAATTCTGGCCTCTTGCTCATCCTCGATTTTCATCACTCCACCATTTGTGGCCGTGTCTTCAGTTGCCTAGGACTCTGGAATACCCACCCTATACCTCTTTGCCTCTTTACCTCATTTTTCTCCTTTAAGACACTCCTTAAAACCTACCTCTTTGACCAAGCTTTTGGTAATCGGATTTAATATCTCCTTTTGTGTCTCAGTGTCATATTTTGTTTTATAACGCTCCTGAGACGCACCTAGGGATATTTTTCTCCATTAAAGGTGCTATATAAATATAAGTTGTTGTTGTTGTTGAATGAGCTTGTAAAAGGTATACATATGCTACTTAGGAAAAACAAGAGAAGAAACTTCAGAAATAAAAACTAGAAATGCTGGAAATACTCAGCAGGTCTGGCAGCATCTGTGGAGAGAGAAGCAGAGTTAACATTTCAGGTCAGTGACCCTTCATCAGAACTGGCAGATATTAGAAATGTAAAAGGTTTTAAGCACGTAAAGCGAGGGTGGGGCAAGAGATAACAAAAGAGAAGGTGTTGTTAGGACAGAGGGTCACAGAGAATAACTGACCAGAAGCTCATGGAACAAAGGCAAACTATGTTAACAGTGTGCTGAAAGACAAAGCGTTAGTACAGAGAGGGTGTGAATAGACTGTAAAGCACAAAGCACTCCAAGTACAAACATTAAAAACACAGAAACAGTGGGTAGGCATAGTAGAAACAAGCTAAACAAACTAAAAAAACTAAAATAATATAACCAAATAAAAAAGAAAGAAGAAAAAAAGAAAAAATAACTAAACATAAAAAGGGGGCCTGTCATGCTCTGAAATTATTGAACTCAATGTTCAGTCCGGCAGGCTGTAGCGTGCCTAATCGGTAAATGAGATGCTGTTTCTCGAGCTTGCGTTGATGTTTGCTGGAACACTGCAGCAATCTCAGGACAGAAATGTGAGCATGAGAGCAGGGGGGGTGTTGAAATGGCCAGCAACCGGAAGCTCGGGGTCATGCTTACGGACTGAGCGGAGGTGTTCCGCAAAGCGGTCACCCAATCTGCGTTGTGAGCAGCGAGTACATTATACTAAATTGAAAGAAGTACAAGTAAATTGCTGCTTCACCTGAAAGGAGTGAAAGAAACCTCAGAGATGCTTACTGGAATGCTATTGATCAAATGGCGAAAGATAAGACTACAATGGAGAAAGTGAAGTTATTATTCTCATTTTGTAAATTGGTCCAACTAAAACCATGCAAAATGTCGAGACCAAAGTCTATAAATAACTGTGAGTAATAATAATGTACAAATGCTGAATGTAATCATATGAAATCTCTCTTTCTCTTATTTATCCCTGTAAGTTTACAGCACAGATGGAGGCCATTGAGCCCATCATGTCTGTACTGGCATTTGCCAAACTAATCCAAAACTAATCCCACTGCTCTACTTTCTCTCCATAGCCCTGCATCTTCCTTGGCTTCAAATATTTATTGAATTTTCCCTTAACAGATGAAATGGTCTCTGTCTCAACCATACTCTATGTAAGGCATTCCATGTTCCAACAGCTCATTGTGTAAAGAAATTGTTCCTATTCACCTTCCTCACTCTCTGAGAATTTTAAATTGATTATCCTTTGTCACTGATGATTTACCAATCACCAATACTTTATTCACATGATCTAAAAATCTTCCTAATTTTACAAACCTTTCTTAAGTCTCTTCTTAGTCTTCTCTCCTCCAGAAGAAGTTGCTCTAGCTATAGTCCCAAAGGACCATCAGCATCTCTTGCCATTAGAGAGAGACAGTCAGTGATGTATAACTTGAGGGTCACCACTCCTCAAGCAAGGAGGCAGGCCTCCATGAGCTACCACAGCTGGTATGGGGATTGAACGCATGCTGTTGGTATCTATTCTGCATCACACTTGGGCTATCAAGCTAACAGACCACACCCCCCCACCCCCTCCAGAAGAAGTAGTTGCAGTATATATGTCTCCTTATAACTGGAGTTTCAAATCCCTGACATCATCCCAGTGAATTGGCATTATACACGTTTTATGCTTTAATGTCCTGTTTAAACTGCACACAGCACTTTGTAGCCTTACCCATGGTCCAATGTTTTGTTCAAATTTATCCATGCCAGATCTCCTTGACTAATTTGGGTATTTCTAAATTTTGTCTTGAATTATGATTCCAAGACTTTACCCACCACAGGAGTATTAATGTGTTCATTTTAAGGGGGTTAATAACTCAATTAACTAGTGGAAGAGGAATTTGATACAATCTCCCTCAGTGTTTATTCCATAATTTGTTTAGACTAATTTCCAGGCTCAGGAGAGAAGGCAAGGAAATTGTTTCCAAGCCTCTGTTTATGCCACTCTTGAACCAGCAACTAGTGAACACCATAGATAAGCCACTTTCCATTTAACCTATATATTTTCTGAGCATAGATGGGATGAAGAGCCCCCTGTCTACAGAGTGAAAGTGGTGAACCCATATCTTATCACTCAATAATACAGTATGTTAGTACCTCATCGAGTTGCTGTACTAATACATGTATACTAATATCATGTCATAAATAGAGCAATGTCTATTTTCAAGATTAAATTCAAGACAAAACGTATGACGCCACTGAATTCTGTTAAATTCGCAGAGGATGAAATTGATCTATGCCAGTAGCACGAAACAAGCTCATAATGAACAGGCAACCCATTTTACACCACACCCAATTTTCTTTTCTACTGAGCGCAATGAAAAAGAAAATCATATGTGGTGTAAAATGTGCTGCCCTTTCCCTATGAGCCGGTCTAATGCCACTGGCATAAACCAGTTTCGCTGCCACAGTATTTTCAGAACAAACAAGTAAATTACTAAATTATCATCTTTCCGTGTATCTTGTGCCACCAATCTTATAAATAAACAGTTTACTATTGCTTATTTATTTATTGAAAAGTGGTCTGTTTAATGCAGAACATAACCACACGAGCAAAGACATTTTCAGAAATATATTCAAAGTCATTTCTATTAAAACTGTATGCACACAGACAGATGCTGCCCACAAAGCTGATCGAAGAGTAAAATTAAGAAGGACTCCCCCTTCACACAAGCTGAAGTAATCTTTGTTCCCTGAAGCAAAAGCCACTGAACCACAGATAAGCTTGTTATCTTGTAACTCCATGTAGAGTGGTGCAACCTTTAATCCAGTCTCTGTCTATTAGTGCAAGAACATCTCATTATTCCCTGAATATATTTGTGGCAAGTCTTGCATATTGAAAAAAAAAGTTACAGCACTCTTAGTTTGAACTACAGAGAAATTCATTTTTTTCCAAAAAGCTCAAGTATGACTGGATGTGGAGATTTTCAAACTTTCCAGTGAAATCTCAACATTACCACACACTGTACTGAAAGTCAGTTAAGCACTTAAGCACTCATTTTTGACTGGAGTATTTAATTGGGGACAAGTTCAATGTGTATCATTAGCATATTTCCAAACTGTTTCAGCGCCACCACATGCTGCCCTTAAGGTGGATGCAGTGGGGAAGAGACCATTGCCCACCTCCTTCTGGAATGTGCCTTTGCAAAGAAGGTCTGGAGAGAGATGCAGTGGTTTTTATCAAGGTTCATCCCGAGCAGTTCTGTAACGCAGGACTCAGTGCTCTATGGGCGGTTCCCAGGGATGTGCACCAAGACAAACATCACCTGCTGTTCGAGGGCCATCAACTCGGTGAAAGACGTTCTTTGGTCTGCCCGAAACTTGTTGGTCTTCCAGTGCAAAAAGCTGTCCACAACCGAGTCTTGCAGACGGGCACATTCCAAGGTCCAGGACTTTGTGCTGAGGGACGTACTCTCACTTGGGGCAGCTGCCACAAGTCTCAATAGGGAAAGGCCACAGTCTAAGGCCCTCCCGCCACAGTATACCAAGGGGATTCAACCCATGTAAAACCCTCGGGCTGTATGCACCAGAGAATGTTTGACATGAAATTTAAATGTATATTGTAAATATGCCCTGTAACTGTAAGTGTAGTGAGGCACCTCATGTCCTGTATTTAAAGAAATTGATCTGTTTTGCACTTTATGTAATGTCAAATTTGAGCTGTTATGTAATGTACCTTTACACATTTTATGAATAAAGTATTGCTACGACCAGGTGAGAAAGGAGTCGAGGGGTTCCTCTCTCCAACAACAGTTCAAAATCAATGTACATATGACAAAACCAATGTGCCTCATTCTTGGCAGGTGGGGGCCTGCATGACAGTATATTTTTGGAAAAAAGAACTGTGGGTCTGCTGAGCCAGTTTTTATTTCTGGGGTCAGTTTACTTAAGTTCTGTGGGTGAGTTACTGGTGTAAAGGGGAAATGACATGCTAAAGCCTACAGAAGTTCCAAGGAGCATATTACTTTTTTAAATGCCATGCAATTTAAAATAAGCAATAAAACAAGTAAAGTAAGGGATAAGATAGTGTAGTGGTTATGTTGCGAGACTAATAATCCAGAGAATATGAATTCAAATCCTGCCATGGTGGTTTAAAAATTTGAATTCGCTTTAAAAATCTGGAAATAAAAAGTGATCATGAGGCTTTTGGTTTATTGTAAAAATACAACTTGTTCACTAAATGCTCTTTAGTGAAGGAAACCCTGTTGTTTCCTTACCCAGTCTGGCCTAAATATGATTCCAGTCCCACACCAATGGGATTGACTCGTAACTTCTCTCTGAAGTGGCAAGCTATTCATTTGTATAAAACTACAAACCAGGAATGGGCACTAAATGTTGGCCATGCCTGTGACACCCACATCCTGAGAATGAATAAAAAAGGATATCTGTTTTTAGTTATGCTTGATGCTCCTATATTGTCATGGGGCTATTGAAGCCTTGAAGAACAAATACATGAGAAGAGGGAGGGACTCTTTGCGAATAATAGAAATCAGCTCCAAAGATGAGCAATTCAGGGAACCTGACGGGTAGCAGAACAAAATTTAAAGGCCCACAAAATCAGCTCTGTATGCAAATTAATAAATTGCTTGTAAGTCATCTGGGACCGAATGGGAAATGCCTCACCCCTTAATGTAAGTCCAATATCTTCAGATGCATCTCATCGCTGAGCTAAGTCAATTCATTAAACATTCAAGATGATGCTACCTAGCTCAGGAATTGGATTATTAAGTCTGGCACAGAGGATCGACTTACTTCCAATCTTCCTGCATCAGGCTTGTCAACTTGGAGCCACCTTGGTCCCAAAGTCACCTCATTATACTTCCTCTTTCCCCCAAAGCAGGATGGTCACAAATTAGCCCACTGACAAGTAAGGTTTTTTTCTGACTTCACTTGGCAGATAGCAGATAACAGGAATTCCTCCTGAGTGACATGGTGAAGCACAGTTCAGCAAAAAATGTGATATAATGAAAATTCTGTAAATCAGAAACAAAAACAGAAAATGTTGAAAATACACAGCAGGTCAGCCAATGTCTGTAAAAGAAAAATACGGGTTCCAGTGTTTTGGATGTCTCTCCTTCAACAGAACTGAAGGCTAAGAGATAAACTAAGATTTCAGTATTGTTGAAAAAAATGGAGCAGAAAATATAAATTAAAGAAATATTTTAACTCTATTTTTCCAACCTTACCAAAATTCCTGTCAATCCCTTGGCCTCATTTCTGACAAAGGTTATACACCGATTTATCTGAAAATGTGAAAGGTACAAAATAAATGCAAGTTCTTTTTTAAAAATAGGAAAAATTGTTCATAATTGCTGATTAATGGCATGGACCACAGAACAGAAATGCCCAAAAAGGCCTATATGCAGTTAAAAATAAAACAGTCAGAAAAGGTGTACATTAACAAAACCACAACATTTAAAGGGAAAATGTTGTGCAAGGTTTAATAGGTTTGATGAAGCGGAAAAACTAAAGGAAGTATGTTCAATATGAACATTGCACGTCTGATGAAATTATGCATTTCAAAAAGAATAAATATCACAACATCATATGTCGTAAATGGGTTTTCCAAATGTCTGTAGGCAAAATACAGTACAGTGAAAGTTAATGGCTTGGAGCAGGGAGGGAGTTCTGGCATTAAACTTGAACTTGTGATCCTTAGAGTTGTTTCTAAGTGGAATATCTAGCATTTGAAATTTTACTTAATTACTGAGAGTTGGACAATAAGCCTGCCTTTTCACAACTGAAACATTGGTTTCAATCCAAACAGTGGGGTGAAAACTACTCCTCTCTCAGCTGAAAGGTTCCACATTCTCAAGTTGGGGAATCTAAGACAAAATCCTAGAGGGTAGACATCTATATCACACTACCCATAATTTAGCACTAATTGGACCATCTCTTTCAGAGAGACCACTGAATTCCAGATATAGGAAATAGGAATGTCAAATGGTTACAGTAAATGATGATTTAGGTTAAAGGAACTTACTGAGGCCCTGCAGAGGAACTTCTACCCTGCATCTAAAGTATGTTGTATCTGATGTGGAATATCTTGACAATGACACTGGGTTAAAAAATGCAAAAACGACCATTACCTCACATTGACATTCTCACAGTGAAGAATAAATATGCATCAATATTCATTACCTCCTCCCAAAATAATATAATTAAAACAAACATTAATAGACTAGAAATTAATGTTGGTAATGATAATACATTAGCATGACATTCCTTTGTGTGCTTTTAACCTGGGTAAGTAACTGGTTTAACACTTCTGTTAACATGTTGGAGAGAGGAATATCATATGAACATCTTTAGCATTTGTTGTCTGTTGTTATCAGGAGCCATTTCTAACCTAATCTAATTATCAGAAAAAGAACTAGTTTATGTAAAAAAGAATATGCACGTGATTCAAAAAAAAACACTAGTACAGGGAAATGTTTAGTCTCTTTGAGTGTTATGATTTTTATAATATAAAGTAACAGTTTTTTTCTGTTAGCGATTTGAGGTATTTTGTCTCAGTCTCTGGGATCAAGTGCAAGTGTGGCAGACTGTGGTTGAGGCAGATATGTCTTCCTGCAGCAGCACAATCACTGCCAATATGATATTTATCACAAAGACAGCATTAATTTCACTGGTCAAGCCAGGCTGCATGTCAAAACTATAATAAAATCAAATATACAAGAAAATGTCATTCAACATAAGTTAACCTGCAGAAAAAAGCACCTCTGCTTTTCCAAAATTAAGTTCTAACACTAGTCTATTTTTGTATATCAGAGCTGTTTCCTAACTCACTGCTGTCTTAGTTTTAATAGAAGCTTATCAGGAAGCTAAGCAATGAGATAAAGTATCTTTGCAATATGGGATGGCATCTCAGAAGCAAGACAACAAAGAACTGTGACTTTCTCATATTTTGCAGCATATTGTTCTGCTCCAATTACAGCAGTTTAAATTTTGGTAAGGGTTTGAATGATGATCTTTGGAGTTTTAGATTACCAGTGACTCTTACAGACAATTCCACTTGACTACATTTGCCGACCTTATTTTGAATTTCTACATAGTGTATCTTTGAGGAGAGCTGACTGCTGTACAAAATTAGAACACAGCTAGCACCAATGACATATTTCCAGCCTACACTGGTCATCGGTGTTTTGAAATCTAACATTTATAATCTAAATATCATTTTGTCTGGTTTTGTCTATTTGAATACTTTCAGTCCATTGACAAATTGCTACCTCTTCTCCTCTAAATGAACTGCAAGGTTTGCTTTGCTGGTTAAAAAATGAAAACTGGGATTAGACTGGGCAAAAGGACAAGGTGGGCGGATAAATCTAATCATAAACCACTATTTATTTTTAATCGGCACCTCGAAGTTTATTATTGTTATTGCAATATATGATTCAAGTTATTTTGGTATATGATGCTGAGTGTCAGACAGTTACTAATGAGTTTCTACTTTATTTGCAGATATATGTTGCCCAGGGAAAATTGTCAGTAAATTAGATTGTTATAAATGGCCTAATTCCTAATGTAATGAATTATACACTTTCTGAAGATGGATATGTTCATCTTTGTGATGCACTATGTTGTCTTCCTAAGGAGGCTGAGAATATGCAAAGCACTGCTTGTGGAAGAGATGAGATGTCTTCTCTTTAGCATTTGTCAGGAAAAATGAAATTAGGCACTATGGGAGACAACACTAGAGATTTGCTATCAATCATTTGTCATAGATGCAATGTAGGACATTCAGGACACTTTGATACTCATGAATATTTTAGCCAAAACAAATCTCATGATGGTATTGGGTAGATTTACACTTTTGCACTGAGTGATGCTATTTGCAGTGTGGCTGCTTCCATTACTGTGCTTAAACAAAACCAGACGTCTTTCAATGGGAAGAACTGGTCTTAATATTATGGACTCTTGAACTTATACATACAAAATTGAAGATAATGATAGATAATGATTTAATATTACATGAAGAACCATGTCGAACTTTAACTCCTGCAGTGCCAAATTTTCAATTCACAAACTTTCTATCCCAATGATTTTATATGAAACTATGGGGTGATTTTGCATTTAAAAAGAATTAGTTTTATTCTTATTGTAACATATGTGGTTACATTCTAGTCCTAACTAGAAGAGGGATTATTGTGGAGGAGAACAACCCAATAGTTGCTCCTTAAAATAAAAGAAAATTACTGCAGATGCTGGAATTCTGAAATAAAAACAAAAAATGCTGGAAACACTCAGCAGGTCTGGCAGCATCTGTAGAGAGAGAAGCAGAGTTAACGTTTCAGGTCAGTGAGCTTTCATCAGAACTGGCAAAGGTTAGAAATGTAATAGGTTTTAAGCAAATAAAGCGGGGGTGGGGCAAAAGATAACAAAAGGGAAGGACAAAAGGACAGCGGGTCACAGAGAATAACTGACCAGGCGGTCATGGAGCAAAGGCAAAGGATGTGTTAATAGTGTTGTGAAACACAAAGCGTTAGTGCAGAGAGGGTGTTAAATGACCAGATAGTGAACAGCCCTGGCCAAAAGCACAAACATGAAAAAAAAACAGTGGGCAGGCACATGGTAAAAAAATGAATGATGAAATAAACCAAACTAAAATAAAAACAAAAAATAAAAAATAAAACTAAAAATAAAAGAGGAGGGCCAATGATGCTCTGAAATTATTGAACTCAATGTTAAGCCCAGTAGGCTATAGGGTGCCTAATTGGTAAATGAGATGCTGTTCCTCGAGCTTGCATTGGTGTTCACTGGAACACTGCAGCAAGCCCAGGACAGAGATGTGGACATGAGAGCAGGGGGGTGTGTTGAAATGGAAAGCAACAGGAAGTTCGGGGTCATGTTTTCGGACTGAGCGAAGGTGTTCCGCAAAGCGGTCACCCAATCTGCGTTTTGTCTCCCCAATGTGGAGGAGACTACATTGTGAGCAGCGAATACAGTATACTAAATTGAAAGAAGTACAAGTAAATTGCTGCTTCACCTGAAAGGAGTGTTTGGGGCCTTGGATAGTGAGGCAAGAGGAGGTAAAAGGGCAGGCATTACACCTCCTGCGATTGCAGGGGAAGGTGCCGTGGGAAGGGGACAAGGAGTCAGGGGTAACGGAGGAGTGGACCAGAGTGTCGCAGACAGAATGATCCCTTCGGAATGCTGACAGGGGAGGGGAGGGAAAGATGTGTTTGGTAGCGGCATTATGCTGGACGTGGCAGAAATGGCAGAGGATGATCCTTTGGATGTGGAGGCTGGTGGGGTGGAAAGTGAGGACAAGGGGAACCCTGTCGGGGTTCTGGGAGGGAGGGGAAGGGGTGAGGGTAGAGTTGCGGGAATTAGGTTGGGCACGGTTGAGGGCCCTGGCAACCACAGTGGCGGGAATCTTCAGTTGAGGAAAAATGAAGACATACCAAAAAGTGCTGTTGTGGAAGGTAGTATCATCAGAGCAGATGCGTCGGAGACAGAGAAACTGGGAGAATGGAATGGAGTCCTTACAGAAGGCAGGGTGTGAAGAAGTGTAGTCGAGGTAGCTGTGGGAGTCGGTGGGCTTATAATGAATATACACCCACCGATTCCCACAGCTACTTGGACGACACTTCTTCAAACCCTGCCTCCTGTAAGAACTCCATTCCATTCTCCCAGTTTCTCCGTCTCCGACACATCTGTAGATAAGGGCAAAGCAGTTGATGTAGTCTACATGGACTTCAGTAAGGCTTTTGATAAGGTCCCGCATGGGAGATTGGTTAAGAAGGTAAGAGCCCATGGGATCCAGGGCAATTTGGCAAATTGGATCCGAAATTGGCGCAGTGGCAGGAGGCAGAGGGTGATGGCGGAGGGTTGTTTTTGCGATTGGAAGCCTGTGACCAGTGGTGTGCCGCAGGGATCAGTGCTGGGACCCTTGATGTTTGTAGTGTACATTAATGATTTAGACGTGAATATAGGAGGTATGATCCGTATGTTCGCAGATGACATGAAAATTGGTGATGTCGCAATAGTGAGGAGGAAAGCCTTAGATTACAGGACAATATAGATGGGCTGGTAAGATGGGCAGACCAGTGGAAAATGGAATTTAATCCTGAGAAGTGTGAGGTGATGCATTTTGGAAGGATTAACAAGGCAAGGGAATATACAATGGATGGTAGGACCCTAGGAAGTACAGAGGGTCAGAGGGATCTTGGTGTACTTGTCCATAGATCACTGAAGGCAGCAGCACAGGTAGATAAGGTGGTTAGGAAGGCAGATGGGATACTTGCCTTTATTAGCTGAGGCATCAAATATAAGAGCAGAGAGGTTATGATGGAGCTGTACAAAACGCTAGTTAGGCAACAGCTGGAGTATTGCGTGCAGTTCTGGTCACTACACTATAGGAAGGATGTGATTGCACTGGAGAGGGTGCAGAGGAGATTCACCAGGATGTTGCCTGGGCGGGAGAATTTCAGCTATGAAGAGAGACTGGATAGGCTAGGGTTGTTTTCCTTAGAGCAGAGAAGGCTGAGGGGGGTCCTGATTGAGGTATACAAAATTATGAGGGGCATCGATGGGATAGATAGGAAGAAACTTTTTCCCTTAGCAGAGGGATCAATAACCAGGGGGCATAGATTTAAGGTAAGGGGCAGGAGGTTTAGAGGGGATTTGAGGAAAACATTTTTCACCCAAAGGGTGGTTGGAATCTGGAACACACTGCCTGAAGGGGTGGTAGAGGCAGGAACCCTCACAACATTTAAGAAATATTTAGATGAGCACTTGAAATGCCATAGCATACAAGGCTAAGGGCCAAGTGCTGGAAAGTGGGATTAGAATAGATAGTGCTTGATGACCGGCATGGACACGATTGGCCAAAGAGCCTGTTTCAGTGCTGTATAATTCCATGACTCTATGACTCTTTCTGCTCTGATGATGCAACCTTCCACAACAGTGCTTCTGTTATGTCTTTATTTTTCTTCAACCGATGATTCCTGTTCACTGTGTTTGACAGGGCCCTCAACCGTGCCCGGCCCATTTCCCGCACCTCGATCCTCACCCCTTCCCCTCCCTGCCAGAACCGCGACGGGGTTCCCCTTATCCTCACTTTCCATCCCACCAGCCTCCACACCCGCCACAACTTCTGCCACGTGCAGCATGATGCCATTACCAAATGCATCTTCCCTTCCCCTCCCCTGTCAGCATTCTGAAGGGATCATTCCATCTGTGACACCCTGGTCCATTCCTCCATTACCCCTGACACCTCGTCCCCTTCCCACAGCATCTTCCCCTGCAAACGCAGGATGTGTAATACCTGCCCTTTTACCTCCTCTCTCCTCACTATCCAAGGCCCCAAATACTCCTTTCAGGTGAAGCAGCAATTTACTTGTACCTCTTTCAATTTATTATACTGTATTCACTGCTCACAATGTGGTCTCCTCTACATTGGGGAGTCCAACGCAAATTGGATGACCACTTTGCGGAACACCTTCACTCAGTCCGAAAATATGACCCTGAGCTTCCTGTCGCTTGCCATTTGAACACACCCACCTGCTCCCCTACTCACATATCTGTCCTGAGATTGCTGCAGTGTTCCTGTGAACACCAACACAAGCTCGAGGAACAGTATCTCATTTACCGATTAGGCATGCTACAGCCTGCCGGACTGAACATTGAGTTCAATAATTTCAGAGCATGACTGGCCCCCCCTTTTTTATTTTTAGTTTTATTGTTTATTTTTATTTTATTTTAATTTGTTTCATCATTTTTTTTTTTTACCATGTGCCTGCCCACTGTGTTTTTTCATGTTTGTGCTTTTGGCCAGGGCTGTTCATGATTCAATCATTTAACACCGTCTCTGCACTAACGCTTTGTGTTTCACAACACTATTCACACATCCTTTGCCTTTGCTCCATGATCTACTGGTCTGTTATTTTCTGATACCCTCTCTCCTATCAACACCTTCCCTTTTGTCATCTTTTGCCCCACCCCCACTTTATTTGCTTAAAACCTATTACATTTCTAACCTTTGCCAGTTCTGATGAAAGGTCACTGACCTGAAACGTTAACTCTGCTTCTCTCTCCACAGATGCTGCCAGACCTGCTGAGTATTTCCAGCATTTTTTTGTTTTTACTTCCTCCTTAATGCACGCCTAGCTCAGCTCTGGTGTTGGCCAGCACTAATGATGTGATCTTCATGCATTGCCTTGATATTTCAGGCTGAACTACGACCTCAGAACAGTGCCTATGTGACTGACTTTTAATTTTAGGCCCTGTGATTCTTGTAGTTATTGAATCATGTACTGAAACTAGAAGGGTTTTGTGATGCAGCTTCGTATCAACAGAGAATTAGTTTGACATTATTAAAATTTCATTTACTTATGCCTATTTCAGTTTTCAATTTGGGAAGCTTTCATCTTCTAACCATAGACTGATGTACTAGGGATATGCCTCCAACTACAAGACCCTCTACAGGGTGAAGGCATTTCGCATGCACGCTCCAACCAGAATGTTATCACAGTTGGGAGATTTTTCTTTATTTTCCGAATTTGATTGGATGGTACAGCTAGTTACACACAGTCATTTTTTGTTCCAAAAATATGCTTTATGCATAAAATTTGTAAAAATACATGGTATAACAATTCAAATTGGTCATTACATAAAGTCCAATACAGATCAGTTTCTTTCAATACAGGACATGAGGTGATTCACTACACTTGCCATTTCAGGTTATATTGACAATGTACATTTGCATTACTTGTCAAAAGCATTCCCTGAGGCATACAGCCGGAGGGGTTTTACACAGTTTCCAGCCCCTCGGTATACCACGGTGGGAGGCCTTTACACAGTGACCTTTCCCCATTGAGACTTGCGGCGACTGCCCCAAGCATTACTACGTCCCTTTGTATGTAGTCTTGGACCTTGGAATGTGCCAATCCGCAACACTCAGTAGTGGAATGCTCTTTGCACTGGAAGAGCAGCAAGTTTCAAGCAGACTAAAGTGCGTCTTTCTCTGAGTTGATGGTCCTCCAGCAGCAGTTGATGTTAATCTTGGTGTACGTTCCTGGTAACAGCCCGTACAGCACTGAGTCCTGTCTTATGGAGCTGCTCGGAATGTACCATGACTAAAACCACTGCATTTCTTTCCAGATCTGCTTTGCAAAAGTACAGTCCAGAAGGAGGTAGGCAATGATCTTTTTCCCACTGCTGCTGCCTCAAGAGCAGCATGGAAAGGTGGTGAGACTCCGGACGTGTGGAAGGATCTGACAGGAAGGGCCCTTCTCACCACTAGCCAAATTACCTCTTGGTGCTTGTTTGAAAGTTCTGGTGATAAAACATTCTGCCAAATGAGTTTGACATTCTGCTTGGGGAACCATGCGACAGGATCCACCATCTCCTTTTCTGCAGGTCCTTGAGGACATTATGTGCAGACCACTGCCTGATGGACTAGTTGTCAAAGGTGTTTTTCTGTGCACACTTTTCTACAAAGGACATGTGATATCACACAGTCGAACTAAATGGAGCATTCCACGGCAACGTTGTCAGACCCATCCTTCGTAACACCGGGGACAGATAAAACCTCAGCACATAGTGACACTTGATGTTTATGTACCGAGAGTCTATGCACAGCTTGGTGCAGCCACAGACAAAGGCGGCCATCAGGATGAGGGCGACGTTGGGTACACTCTTTCCCCTCCATCTTGAGATTTGAACATTGTGCCTGTGCGGACACGGTCCATTTTTGATCTCCAGGTAAAGTGGAAGATGGCTCGGATGATCACCATGGTGCAGAAATGGGGCATAGGCCAGACCTGCACCATGTACAGCATCACGTGAGCACCTGATGACCAGGTTCTTACCTGCAATGGAGAGGGAGTACCACTCCCACATTCTCACTTTCTGTTCCACCATGGCTATATGTTCCTTGGCACACACTTCGGCCTCTCCGAACCAAATCTCAGCACCTTCAGGTAGTCTGACCTGACAGTGAAGAAGACAAAAGATCGGTCGACCTAGTTCCCAAAGAACTTGTTCACACACTTGCTGTGATTTGCTTTGGCTTCTGAGGTCAGTTCGAGGAGGTTGCAGATGCTCATCAGTCTGCGAACTGACAGTGAATCTGAGCAGAAGACAGCGACATCTTCCATGTATAGGGAGGCTTTGACCTGAGTGCCTCCGCTGCCTGGGATTGTCACCCCTTTTCTGCCCGCATCCTTCCTGATGGACTCAGCAAAAGGTTCGATACAGCAAACGAACAAGACAGAAGAGAAAGGACAATCCTGCCTGACTCCAGAATTAATCAGAAAACTTCACAATTCCCACCCATTGATTGAAACTGCACTACTGATGTTTGTGCAGAGCAGTTGGATCCAATTGCAGATTCCTTCCTCAAACACCATTTGGAGAGAACATCCATCCTGTAGGTGTGCGATATTCTGTCAAAGACCTTTTCCTGGTTGTGACAGAAACCACACCTGCCAAATGGAAGCATATTAATTTCGTCATATGGGACACTACTTGAACTTTTTACTGGACATTGAAAATAACTTATTTAAAAAAAGCAACAGAGCAAACCAGCTAAAAACATGGTTGCACATTTGCATTCTGAGAGATAGTTGAATTCCGAGAAACTGGGAGTTCTCACTGATTCAATTAACAAGATTGGACTGGGCAATCATGTTAATCAATATTATATGTCTAAGAGCCAGAAATCCCCCGCCCCCCGACTACCGAGTGTGACTGGAGAACTTCGAAATCCAACAACTCTCCCAGAAGATGCTGTTTCAAAGAGATGGTCACATGACTTAGCTGCTGGCCAGACTGGGGACTGTTTGAATTGTGCCTCACAGAAAGGTAACAGATGCAAGGAGGAAGGTCCCTCTCTCTCTGTCTCTCTCTCAAGCAAAGTCCCAGGGACCCACAGTAGCAGCTTAAGCCTCAAGACTGAGCATCTCTTCAACCTCTGGTATTAGAGAAGAAAGCTTGAAATTGCGCACTGGACCCCAGCGAGAACTCCAAGACCTCAACTTCAACCAAGGACTTTACATCAAAGATAAAAGACAGCAACTGTATTCCATTTGTTGTCAACTCTACTTCAACCCCTTCTCCCGAATTTTTTCTCACCCCTGTATCTATTTGTGTGTGTGTTTCTCTCGCATGTATGCTAGCTTGGTTGCGTTGTGCTTTTTAGTAGTTTTAATTGAGTTAAAGTGATAAGGCTAATAAACTTACATCTTTCTTGTTTAAACCTAAGAAAACCTGTCTCATTGGTTCATTTGCAATTACAATTAAAGAACAGTGAGCAAAGACTCACTGAGGTGGTAAGCTAAAAAATCACAGTGTTTTCAAAGATAAATCCTGTTACAGCCAAACCAGGAAAGAGGCAAGAGGAGAGCCTGAGACCCTGTCTTCACCTGGTCATAACATGGTCCAAGCTGATGAGGCAGGTATCCAACCCCTATCCCACACGTAGGCCATCGTATCCCTAAGTAGTGTGAGGATATCAGAGATCTTCCTGTTGGGTACAGTCCAGGTCTGATCGGGGGGATCACCAACTCCAGAGCAGTCTTGACCCGATTGGGAATGACTTTGGATAGAATTTTGTAGTCCACATTTCGGAGTGAAATAGGCTGCTAATTTCTGATTTCCTCCCTCTCCCCCTCTTCCGCTTGTAGATTAGGGTGATGATGCCTTTCCTCATGGATTCTGACATGCAGCTGGCCAGAGCATAATCCT
This sequence comes from Heterodontus francisci, assembly GCF_036365525.1. NCBI lineage: Eukaryota > Metazoa > Chordata > Chondrichthyes > Heterodontiformes > Heterodontidae > Heterodontus > Heterodontus francisci. Next base: position 110,328,819 of record NC_090372.1, on the reverse strand, counting down.
GTACACTTCCAACAGGTCTGGGCCGATCCAGTCCCAAAGAGTCGATTACAGCTCGGCCGGCAAGCCATCGCTTCCGAGAGTTTTACTCGCCTCGAAGGACATGATGGCATTTGTCAACTCGTCCAGAGTTAGTGGTTTCTCCAGACTTTCCCATGTACTGTCATCTAAGACCACCATGATAGAGAACAGGAAGGACTGGGAGGCTGTGCTGTCTGTGGGCTTCACACCATAAGGCCGGCATAAAAGGATTTGTTGATCCTTACTATGTCAGACTTCAATGATGTTACTGAGCCGTCCTCTTCCTTCAGGCTGCTGCTCACAGAGCACTCTTTCTGTACCTTTGAGAAGAAGAGACATGAACACATCTCATCCTGCTGCATGGAGTGGACTCTGGATCGGAAGATGATCTTGGAGGCCTCTGTAGCAAAGAGTGAGGCCTGCTGGCTCTTCACCCCTTAGAGATCCTCCTTGACCTCGACCTCTATTGACTGCAGCAGGAGCAGATCCTGCATTCTTTTCTGGAGTCAGGACATTTCCCTTTGTCTCTCTGTCTCACCTTCTGAACACCTTTGATGATGAAGAACCTCTTGAGGTTCACCTTGATCGTTTCCCACCAGCATGTCGGGGACTCAAAGAGGAGTTTCACAGTTCTCCAACCTTTGTAATCCCTTTTGAGTTCCTCAATGTTTTCTGGAGTCAAAAGTTTCATATTCAGCCTCCATGTCCCCCGCCAACCTTCTGGTCTTCCTGTGAGTGACAGTCAGCCAGTAGAAGGCAGTGGTCAGAGAAGAACATCAGCTGAACATCAGCGAATATGACCATGAACACTCAGGTCACAAACAGGAAGTTGATCCTAGAATGGACAGACCCGCCTGGTCTTGACCAGGTGAATCTATGTGGCGCTCCATCTGCAGGGTAGCTGAAGACGTTGTGCAGCTTAACGTCTTTTAACGTTTCCAACAGGAGTCTGGACATGGTGTCCAGTTTACTGTCGGCTCTGCTTGATCGTCCAGCCAGATGATGCAGTTGAAGTCACCGCCCAGAAAGACTAGCCTGGACATCACCAGCAGCAGTGGGAGCTGCTGGAGGTCGGTCAGCCATTCATTGTTTTGACCCAGGACATACACGTTGATTAACCAGAGTGGTGCGTTTTTGTACATTAGGTCTGCTACAAGGAGGTGGCCACCCACCATCTCCGTAACTTCGGAGATGGTGAAGTTGCCTCCACGCAGCAGAATACCCAGTCCAGAGAAACGGGAATTATTTCCCCCTGACCAGATCGATGGCCCATGGGACCACCATCACGACCATTGCCTCTAAGTGCTGAGGTGCAGTATTCCACACTTCTGTAAAAACAGCAGGTCGGCTTTGGCCTTGGTAAGGTACCTCAAGGTCGAAACACATTATGCAGTGGACTTAACACGACACGCATTAACGGAGGCAATTGTTAGACCCACTAAAACTTTATGTTGCATAACACTCCAGGTGTCATTATTAGTCCCAGTCCTTGGGTATGTTCCTGCATACCCACAGTGTTCAAAAGCTGTTGCAATGTTGTTGGGCTGAGGAAACTGTCCTGGTCACCCATGGGAGGTTTCTTCTGCCAGAGTGACGTCTAGGGGGTCTTGTAAGCAGCGAGGTTTGTACTGTCCTCCGTTGGTGCTGTCTTTCTCCTCTGTTCTTCACTGAGTGCGTTGTTGCATCTGGTTTCCCGGAACTGGGGTGCCCTGAGCACTTCACTACTCCTGGCTTCCCGGAGCTGGGGTGAGCTGGGCGTCTCGCTGTGCTAGGTGCTTTGGGGTTGGGCCCTTCACTGCTTCCAGTGTTTCGGAGCTGGGGGACCTCCTCCTCCAGCTCCTTTGCGTTCTGCCCTTTCTTTTGCTGGTATCATCTTTCCTGCCCTTCCTCATCTGATGAGGAGCAGCCACTGTAATCCATTTCAGACACTAGCCTCCTCTTGCCACTGGTTCAGGTGATAGCCTGTTCCCTTTTTTGGGCCTTCTTCCTTGTGGTTTTCCTCTTAACCACTGTCACTCACCTGGTTGTCCTTCTGCTGGCTCCTCTTCCATTAATTCTGTCTGCTGAGGAGGGGGCTCAGGACACAGGGTTGGTATTTGGCCGCTTGCTGCAGCTCCCTCTTCCTTCTTGTCCTTGTCCTTCTTTGTTAGGTTTTCCTCCCTTGGATGCTCAGTGGGGGGAGGGTTGCTGGGTCTCCTTCGCAGCAGCAGCCACATTCGCCCTTGTTTCTCACCACCTGTGCGTAATGCAGGCAGCTTTTTGGGTAGGTCTTGTAGAGGTGGCTTTCCCCACCACACAGGTTGCAGCACTTACTCTACTTGCAGTCCTTTGTCTAGTGGCCTTCCTGTTTGCAATTCTTGCAGAGCACTGTGCTGCAGTTGGCCACCATGTGACCAGATTTGCGGCAGGTGCTACAAACTCTGGGCTGCCCCGCGTAGACCAAGTAGCCCGACTTCCCCCAATAGTGAAGCTGCATGGAGGGTGGAGGATGGCTCCGTTGGCGTCCGCCTTCACGGTCACCTTGACCTGCTGTTTGCTGGTCCAAATCCCAAACACGTCCTTGACCTCAGTGCTGCTCCAGGCCACTCTACTTACCTGGCAAGAAGAGTGAGCACATCCACAACAGGAATATGGGGTTGTAGAGATGGATGGTCACCACCTGGTTCCATGCGACAGTAGCGTAAACAGCAGCTCCACTGTGAGGATTGACAGCGGTGCCTGGTTTCCTCTCTCTCTCCTCCCGCCACATTCTTAAACATCACACTGAAGTAGCCGCCACTGGGGAAGGCCTTCAGGCAGAAGATGTCCGCAGCTTCAAAATCCACAGCATTCGAAAAGGACTCACTTAATGAAAAAGGTCCAGTCCATGGTGCACCTCCTTCGTTGTTTTACACTGTCACCCTAATGGTGTTCTGCATCCCCTGGCTTGGAGCTCTGGTATTAGTTGCAGCAATTTGCTTAAAGTGTTCGCTGGACAAGCACCAAGGCCCAAACTAGCATGAAAACAACAACCATGGGAGAACTCCAAAACCAACAAGGTGAAAGGCGAACCCCGTGCCCCCCACTCCCCAAAAAATAAACCAAAACCCGAAAAAAACTACAATAGACACCCGCCCTGCGGGGACCATCAAGGCTCTCCACTTTGTTCTGGATTTTTCAGGGCCGAAGGATAATGTTAAGATATCAGGATCAGGCAACCCAACCCCAGTATTGCCCATTTAAGTTTTAAAGTGCAGAATTCAGACCATGGGTGAGGCTCCCGCAAAAGGCGGGCAGGAGCCTAAGTAACACATTAAAGTTGCAGTCTGATGACATCATCAAGCAGTGCAACTTGAATTTCACAGTGAAATTTACATTAAATTAGTATCACCTGATTCTACCCTGCCTCTGCTCAGCTGCTGCTTTTTTCTTCCCTCTAGATTTGACTACTCCAATGCACTCCAGGCCAAATCATTGGAAGAAGTCGCTCAAAATAAAGATTGAATTAGAGAGTTGATTATTTTAAATCTACTCAATCAGCAGACAGTAGAGAAAGTGTACCATCCAGAATGCTGAATAAACAAAAGATGTAAAAGAAAAGATGGTTGCTTTACTTAGACTTGTGGTTGATCATTTAAAATTATGTGGTTCATGATATGCCTCTCAACGGCAGAGCTCCCAAGTGTGTTGGCAATATCCAAGGCAGCTTCTGTGGATCAGACACTCTGCAGGATTGAAGTTGGTCACATACCTTCTTTAAGGTGAGGTAGCCGGGGCCAGATGACCAGTTGGGCGTCCAAATCTCTGTTTCAAGAATGCTTGCAAGTGTGACATGAAGGCACTAAATGTTGACTATCGCACCTGTGAGTCACCAGCTGGCAAAAAAGGGAAATGGTGACACATCCTTTGGTCTGGTGGACGCTACCATGACAACCAATGGCTACAGCAACTTGGCAACAGGTGCCAACACTGAAAACAACAACTCACAGTGTCACTTGGCAGCTGCACTTGTTGGAAAACCTGCCTCTTGGCCTTCACAGCCATCAGCAAAGGTGCAAAAAATGAAGAAACCCCACCTAAATGGATTGTTTGCTGAGTGTCCATCACTGTTCATAGATGGAAGGAGCCAACCAACCAACCGGGGTCTAATCTAATAAATATATTTATGATACATTTGTTTAATTCAATGAAAACAAACAAATGGATTTATTCTCCATGGTCCTGTGGCCAGTAACATGATGCAATAAAATATGAAAGCAAACAAAATAATTATTAAAGTTAAACTATTGTACTATTTATTTTAACACGCTCAACTTTGCAGATAGGTTTTACTTAACTGAGTAATCTCTTTCAAAATCATTGATGAGAATGGATTTATTTGCTCTGATTGGTCCAATTGTCTGTCATGATGTGAAACCGCAGTTGCTCAAGATATTTAAGTTTGAACATTGCAAAAGGCTTTTGGCAGGAACTTTTTACAGAGAATTTTTAATATCAGAAGTGGGTTTTAGAAGATTTTGAGAAGAGAAATAAGATTGCCAAGCAAGAAAATAAAAAATGAATAGAAGAAAACAGAATTAGCACATTATCAAAGCAGACTGAATTATTCAACACTTCAGTTAATCTGTTGCTACCCTTTAGAAGATCATGGGAAAACATTCAATAAGTCCCTTTATCAGACATGGGGTTCATCATGCACAATTACTCTACCCCTAGTCCCATTGAGGAAGTAGCACACAAACTTCATGCTGCCTGCTCATTTACATGAAGTAGGCTGTAGCCCAGTGCAAAACGCACTGCTGACCAGCTGCATACTTAGCACATGCATGGTTAGCACGAGTTAAAGCTAACCTGCACTTCTTAAAGGCAGCCCGCCCTTCTTAAAGGTGAGGTGCACTCGTGCTACAGAAGCTGCTGGAACGGCCTCAGGAAGGCTTGGATGGAAGTACGAAGACTGGAAAGGGAGCAACAGGCTCCCTAGGTTCTTGAATGTGGCACTGGAGGCCTCGGTGATGGAGGTGGAAAGGAGGAGGTGATATTTCCGCAGGGGCCAGGAGCCCCTCAAGTCAGACCCTCTGGAGAATTGGGAGCAGGTGGCCACAGTGGTCAACTCCTGGAGTTTGGCCCCAAGATCCTGGCTGCAGTGCCACAAAAGGTTCAATGACCTTACACAAGTGGTAAATGTAAGCCAACATTTTTGAAGTTTCCAGCGTCCACATTGGCAGCAGTAGCAACACTACAGAGCCAAATTTTGCAGACCATAACTTTTCTAATTTAAAAATCCATTGTTAGAGACCTAACCTGAAAGTATATGAGCAGAACTTTACACTTTGAACTCAACTATGTATATGTTGCAATCTTGTCAACTGACTATTAACATTAGCATTGGTTTAAACTGAGATAATGCTGCGATATTGCATGGTTCAGATATTTTTTATATGTTCTTGGGATGTGTGTCGTTGGCTAGGCCAGCATTTATTGTCCATCCCTAATTTCCCTTTGAGAAGATGGTGGTGAGCCACCTTCTTGAACTGCCACAGTCGTGTGGGGTAGGTACACCCACAATGCTGTTAGGAAGGGAGTTCCAGGATTTTGACCGAGTGACAGTGAAGGAATGGCAATATAGCTCCAAGTCATTATGATGTACGACTTCAAGGGGAACTTGCAGATGGTGGTGTTTCCGTGTGTCTGCTGCCCTTGTCCTTCTAGGTTGTAGAGGTGGTGGGTTTGGAAGATGCTGTCAAAGGAGCCTTGGCATATTGCTGCAGTGCATCTTGTAGATGATACACACTGCTGCCTCTGTGCACTTGTGGTGCAGGGAGTGAATGTTCAAGGTGGTGGATGGGGTGCCAATAAAGCGGGTTGCTTTGTCCTGGATAGTGCCAAGTTACTTGAGTGTTGTTGAAGCTGCACTCATCCAGGCAGGTGGAGAGTAGTCCATCACACTCCTGACTTGTGCCTTGTAGATGGTGGACAGGCTTTGCAGAGTCAGGAGGTGTGTTACTCTCAGCAGAATTCCCAGATTCTGACCTACTCTTATAGCCAGAGTATTTATATGGCTGGTCCAGTTATATTTATGGCCACTGGTGACTCCCAGGATGTTCATGATGGGGATTCAGCATTGTATTGACTTAAACTGAGATAATGCTGTGATATTGCATGGTTCAGATTCTGTAATTTTTACTGTGACCTTATAGAACCTTATAGAGTTACAGGTATAGTTAAATAAAATAATTGTTAGTAGTGCATCAGTTCTATGTCACGTTTTTGAAGTTTTCTAGTCTGGTAAGAGCTAATAGGAAATCATTGCAGCATTGTATTCTGTTCAGGTTAACCACTGGCTGATAGCCTCTTTAAGTGAGGTATCTTATGTAGCGTGTCACCCAAGCCAAACAGTGTTCCAAATAAAACCCCAGACATAAATGTTATGTCCCAGTGCAGTTTTCCCAGTAGGATTTTGAATTCAATTCTTCTGACGTTAACCAGCCACGCCCTTCTGGGCGACATCAATAACTTTCAAAATTGACAATAATTTCCGTCAGTTTTGAATGAATAATTTATTAGACCACTTTTGCTGTGGTACTACAGTGAGGTAGCACCACCATTGCTTCATTTTTGGTATTTTGATGTCAGCAACGCTGACTGGAAATGTTAACAGCAATGTACCGAAAGATAAAAATGATTACAGGCATTTGAAACTGACTTCGGATGAACAAGAAGCGTAAGGGACTGGGAAAGTCAGAGACATGCCATGAAATGCAGCAGAATCCCAGAAAAATTGAGTAACCAGGAAAATTCTTGGAGATGTAAAGAATCCTGATGACTAATTTGAGCAGGAGGAAAAATCATTAGTGATGGTTTTTACAAACTTTTACCAAGTATAATGCTGTGTGTTTATGTGTGTGTGAGAGAGATGTTTTTTGGTCTGTAGAATATCAAACATGCATAGAAACCCATCACTGTGCTTAAAGGTTTAAGGCACAAATTTAGGATAATCATAAAAGGAATTAAAAGCGGAGATTGGAAAAAAAATTCTCAATATAGAAGATGGTTACTTTATAGAACCTTCTGACACAAATTGTTATTAAAGCAATGGCCTGAAATAATTTTAAAGGGGAATTAGATATCTGCTTAAAAGAAGAGTAATATTAAAGAGATTGGATCATGACACAGGTGCAAAGACGCTAGTGGTTATGTGCTGCAATTTCTATAATGCTATAATTTCCACCCTGTCCTAATCTCACAATATAAACACACAGTATGCCTCAGTGTAACGTGTGAATCACCAGCAGCAACTGCTTACTGCTTTGCATTTCAAACATGGCAAGCACCAACATAAAACTAGATATACAGTATATACTTGTGTAAAAGTCAAATTTTTGAGACCAATTTTTGAGTAGTGACTTAGTAGTTGGCAGGAAAAAAGACAGAGGCGCAAGGGGAGAGCCAACTGTGCAACAGCCCCAACAAACAAATTTCTCTGCAGCACCTGTGGAAGAGCCTGTCACTCCAGAATTGGCCTTTATAGCCACTCCAGGCGCTGCTTCACAAACCACTGACCACCTCCAGGCGCGTATCCATTGTCTCTCGAGATAAGGAGGCCCAAAAGAAAGAAAGAAAAGTCAAATTTTTGAGACCAATTTTTGAGGCTAAAATTTGAGGGGGTCGACTTTTACACAAGTTGTATTTTTAAACTTTTATTAACAAAATGATAAGCCACCATGGAGACAGACATAATGGTCGGGATTATGTGAGACCCCGAGTGCCGTAATCTGCAGGGCTACAGACCAAATGCTGGAAGGTGGGATTAGAATGAGTGGATCGTTTTTCAGCTGGCACAGACACGATGGGCCAAGTGGCCTCTTTCTGTGCCTTAAACTTTCTATGATTCTATGACTTGCTAGGCTTTCACCTGTTGGCACTTTTATTCTTTAGCATCTTCACGAGCTGTGTGGGAAGCTTTCTCCAATCTCTGACATTCTTTGATACCTTGAATTTTCTTGCTGCCGTACAATCGTTCACCTTCTCCACAGATGCAATGACTTTTAGCTTAAACTGTGCTGTGTGTGTATTGTTCTTCCTTGGCAACATATATGAAAAAATTTGGGGTTCCTAGCTGAACGTCAGGGTATTTATAGTAGTGCATGATTAGAAAGTTCTGTCTGCACGATGAAATTTAAGGTTGTCTTTTAAGCGAGATATAGGAGAAATCCAAGATTTTTTTGGCCTTACATGAGCATATATGGCATGAGGCATATTCACATACCTTGCCTCTAGATAATGAAGAAGAATGACTATTGCCCAAGTCTTTGAGTTTCCATCGCAACTATTTGACATACATCGGCCTTGGCATTGTGAAAGGACCCGTGTAGGACAGCTTGTAACGTATTAGCTATATTGATGTTCAAAATGTCTGAATACAATGCATGCACCACACTTAAGCAATTAAGCAATCCAGGTGCTCATGTAAGGAGTTCTACCACAAAGAGACGTGCCCACATCTGATGTATTCTCTTGAATGCTGATGGATGGGCTGGTGTAGGTTAGGGCCCTCTTTCTCAATAAACAATGCCACAAATACACCTGATAGCTTGATCATTGTCTCATAGTTTGGAGCTCCTACACATGTGCATCAGAGAGGGTGAGAATGTGGAAAGAGAGAGAGTGAGGGCAATAGAGATGTAATGTACAATAGGGTCAGCTGTGTGCTGGTGAATTATTTTGGTTCACGGATCACTTCAGAGCCAAAAATTAAACAAATCTCCATTGTCAACCTGACTGGAGTCAATAAGCGATTAAATAATTCACTTTTCCTTATACCTAATTAGTGTTCTAGTGTTCTTCGGGTTGTTTAAGCCCTTGTCCTTGCATCCACTATCTGATTCTCTATACTGAGGCTGCTGTTCACTTTTCCCTCAAAATTCAACTATTTTGCCTTCCTTATCAGTAGATGTTACTTCTAATTAACCTCATAATGGACCTTCTTCCATCATATTTTTATGTTCCTCATTCACCTAACTTGCCAGTCATTTTCTTGCCACCTCTACATATTGTCCCTCATAGGTCGCTTGTCAGCTGCCTTGCAAGCCATAACATAGGAAATGTAGGAACAGTAGTAGTCCAGTTAGCCCCTTGAGCTTATTTCACCATTCAATTTAATCATGGCATATCTGTACCTTAACTCCATTTACACCTTTGATCGTTATCCCTTGATACCCTTACCTTACAAGCCATTTGGGGGGAGGGGGTGGGGGCAATGTTCCAGACTTTTACAATCCTTTATGTGAAAATGTGATTACTAATTTCACTCTTAAATGGTCTACCCGAGTACTAATTTTAAGATTACCTTTTTATTCCCTCCAGTGTTTGGCCCAGTACTCCCTTGTTGTCACATGGTGCAACACCGCACCAAACAGCACGACAAAAAAAGGAATGAAGGTACCAGTCCTTCGTTTTGCAAGCTGGAACGTCAGAACGATGTGTCCTGGCCTGTCGGAAGACCCTTACACAAATCAACGATTCTCGGAAGACGGCCATCATTAACAACGAGCTCAGTAGACTCAATGTAGACATTGCAGCACTTCAGGAGACACGCCTCCCTGCGAGCGGATCTCTAAGAGAGCAAGACTACACCTTCTTCTGACAGGGTAGGGATCCTGAAGAACCAAGACAGCAGAGAGTGGGCTTCACCATCAGAAACTCTTTGCTCAGCATGATAGAGCCACCATCAGATGGCTCGGAACGCATACTGTCCATCCAACTGCTCACCACCTCTGGTCCAGTACACCTACTCAGCATCTATGCTCCAACACTCTACTCCCCACCTGAAGCTAAAGACCAGTTCTACGAGGAACTCCATAATATCATTAGTAGCATCCCCAATACCAAACATCTGTTCCTACTGGGGGACTTTAATGCCAGGGTTGGGGCTGACCATGACTCATGGCCCTCCTGCCTTGGATGCTATGGCAATGGAAGGATGAATGAGAATGGACAGAGACTGCTTGAGTTGTTAACCTATCACAACCTCTGCATTACCAACTCGTTCTTTCATACTAAACCCTGTCACCAGGTTTCTTGGAGGCACCCAGATCACGTCGTTGCACCAGCTGGACCTCATCGTCACAAGGCGAGCCTCCTTAAACTGTGTTCAAATCACACGCAGCTTCCACAGTGCAGACTGCAACACCGACCACTCCCTGGTGTGCAGCAAGGTTAGATTCAAACCAAAGAAGCTGTATCAAAACACTCCTACAGGGAGTGCAGAGACCAAGTGGGCCCACATCAGTGACGCCATCGATGACTCAGCAATGACCACCTATGGCAAGCGTGTGAAGCAGAATGCAGACTGGTTTCAATCTTGCTTTGAAGAGCTGGAACCTGTCATAGCCACTAAGCGCATTGCACTGTTGAACGACAAGAAAGCCCCCAGCGAGTTAACATCCACAGCACTTAAAGCAGCCAGAAGCGCTGCACAAAGAACAGCCAGGCGATGCACAAATAACTACTGGCAACATCTATGCAGTCATATTCAGCTGGCCTCTGACACCCAAAACACCCAAAACATCAGAGGAATGTATGATGGCGTTAAGAGAGCTTTTGGGCCAACCATCAAGAAGATTGCCCCTCTCATATCTAAAACAGGGGACACAATCACTGACCAATGCAAGCAAATGGACCGCAGGGTGGAGCACTATCTAGAACTGTACTCCAGTGAAAATGTTGTCACTGAGACCGCCCTCAATGCAGCCCAGTCTCTGCCAGTCATGGATGAGCTGGACGTACAGCCAACAAAATCGGAACTCAGTGATGCCATTGATTCTCTAGCCAGCGGAAAATCCCCTGGGAAGGACGGCATTACCTCTGAAATAATCAGGAGTGCCAAGCCTGCTATACTTTCAGCACTCTACGAACTGCTTTGCCTGTGCTGGGACGAGGGAGCAGTATCACAGGACATGCACGATGCCAATATCATCACCCTCTATAAGAACAAGGGTGACCCCGGTGACTGCAACAACTACCATGGAATCTCTCTGCTCAGCATAGTGGGGAGAGTCTTCGCTCGAGTCGCTTTAAACAGGCTCCAGAAGCTGGCTGAGCGTCTCTATCCTGAGGCACAGTGTGGCTTTCGAGCAGAGAGAGCCACCATTGACATGCTGTTCTCCCTTCGCCAGCTACAGGAGAAATGCCGCAAACAACAGATGCATCTCTACGTTGCTTTCATAGATCTCACCAAAGCCTTTGACCTCGTCAGCAGACGTGGTCTCTTCAGACTACTAGCAAAGATCAGATGTCCACCAAAGCTACTAAGTATCATCACCTCATTCCATGACAATATGAAAGGCACAATTCAGCATAGCGGCGCCTCATCAGACCCCTTTCCTATCCAGAGTGGCATGAAACAGGGCTGTGTTCTCGCACCTACACTGTTTGGGATCTTCTCCTCCCTGCTGTTCTCACATGCGGTCAAGTCTTCAGAAGAAGGAATTTTCCTCCACACAAGATCAGATGGCAGGTTGTTCAACCTTGCCCGTCTAAGAGCGAAGACCAAAGTACGGAAAGTCCTCATCAGGGAACTCCTCTTTGCTGACGATGCTGCATTAACATCTCACACTGAAGAGTGTCTGCAGAGACTCATCGACAGGATTGCAGCTGCCTGCAACGGATTTGGCTTAACCATCAGCCTCAAGAAAATGAACATCATGGGACAGGACGTCAGAAATGCTCCATCCATCAATATCGGCGACCACGCTCTGGAAGTGGTTCAAGAGTTCACCTACCTCGGCTCAACTATCACCAGTAACCTGTCTCTCGATGCAGAAAACAACAAGCGCATGGGAAAGGCTTCCACTGCTGTGTCCAGACTGGCCAAGAGAGTGTGGGAAAATGGCGCACTGACACGGAACACAAAAGTACAAGTGTATCAAGCCTGTGTCCTCAGTACCTTGCTCTACAGCCGTGAGGCCTGGACAACGTATGTCAGCCAAGAGCGACATCTCAATTCATTCCATCTTCGCTGCCTCCGGAGAATCCTTGGCATCAGGTGGCAAGAACGTATCTCCAACACAGAAGTCCTCAAGGCAGCCAACATCCCCTACTGAGCCAGCGGTGCTTGAGATGGCTTGGCCATGTGAGCCACATGGAAGATGGCAGGATCCCCAAGGACACATTGTTACAGTGAGCTCATCACTGGTATCAGACCCACCGGCCGTCCATGTCTCCGCTTTAAAGAAGTCTGCAAACGCGACATGAAGTCCTGTGACATTGATCACAAGTCGTGGGAGTCAGTTGCCAGTGATCGCCAGAGCTGGCGGGCAGCCGTAAAGGCGGGGCTAAAGTGTGGCGAGTCGAAGAGACTTGGCAGTTGGCAGGAAAAAAGACAGAAGCGCAAGGGGAGAGCCAATTGTATAACAGCCCCGACAACCAATTTTATCTGCAGAACCCAAGTAAGAGTCTGGCGCTCTAGAATTGGCCTTTATAGCCACTCCAGGTGCTGTTTCACAAACCTCTGACCACCTCCAGGTGCTTACCCATTGTCTCTCGAGACAAGGAGGCCAAAGAAGACATGTTACCTGTTGCTATTTGTCACTCATTAACTTGTTTCTTCTCACTGCTCTTTCATTTAACCCATACTGGGCACATACATACAAATTTCTAATCTGTCCTGGCCATCCATGATATATGTCACTCATTGCACCTAACTATTTTACTATCATACAGCCCGTTCCTTGAGTTTTTGTCCTTGCTTCTTCCTTTTGCTTTACTAGTTTTCCTTTTAGGGCCTATTTTGTGATCCTGAGGAAAATCGCCCCACAGAATTGCAGTCCATTTCATGTCTCTTTTGGTGGTGTACTGGGAATTAGACCTCGTTCAATTCAGTGAAGTCAGCTAGTTAATATACTTTTAATATGCTTTCTATGTATTTTCTACCTGTGCAGGGAGCACCATGACTGCAAGTGGGGAGATAATAGTGTCTGCAGCAGCTCTAAAAGGACTGATATTCCCTTCAATTGCAGGAGACTCTTGTTGCTGAACAAAAGGAAGAAGCTGGAGTCTCACCTCGGTCCAATGATGGAATTGCCCTCTTTGATGAAGGGCATTATATATTGCTCGATAGAAGAGATGTAACAGAGGAAGATCTTCATTTGGAGGAAAGGGAAATCATCTTCTCAGAACCAATGGGCTGGATTTTATGGGCCCCCCTGAGGCGGGGGGAGGGGCAGAGGTCCCGTCGCCAAGCGATTTTGCCGGGGGCAGGATAGGCCTTATAAAATGAGGCGCCCTCCTTGTGGGCTTGTGGGGCGAGGGGGGGGGGAATTCCCTCCTTCGTGGGCAATCTGTAGCCCACGGAAGACCCCTGCTGGCAAAATCTCCACCCCCATGGACCCCACTCCCACAGACTTCAACTCTCACCCCACCTCACTGCAGCCTTCTGGAATGGTCCTGGCAACCTTGTCTCACTTACCTGAGGTCCAGAGATCCAGCGCAGAGCTTGGGACCAAGGACTCCTCAGTACCGGCAGTGGCCACCGCTAGCAAAGCTCCCAAATACACACAGCCCCCTTGCGGAGTCACCAAATACACATAGCTCCCTTGCAGAGACCCCTGATGCACACAACACCCTTGCAGAGACCCCACCCGCCCAACAGTGCACACAGCCCCTTTGCAGAGCCTCCCGATACACACAACCCCCTTGCAGATCCCCCCGGTACACACAACCCTCTTGCAGAGCCCCCCGGTACACACAACCCTCTTGCAGATCCACCCGGTGCACACAACCCTCTTGCAGAGTCCCCAAGTACACACAACCCCCTTGCAGAGTCCCCAAGTACACACAGCCTCCTTGCAGAGCTTCCCGATACACACAACCCCCTTGCAGATCCCCCCGGTACACACAACCCCCTTGCAGATCCCCCCTGTACACACAACCCTCTTGCAGAGCCCCCGGTACAGACAACCCTCTTGCAGATCCCCCCGGTACACACAACCCTCTTGCAGATCCCCCCAGTACACACAACCCTCTTGCAGATCCACCCGGTGCACACAACCCTCTTGCAGAGTCCCCAAGTACACACAACCCCCTTGCAGAGTTCCCAAGTACACACAACCCCCTTGCAAAGCTCCCCTGTGCACACCACCCTCTTGCAGATCCCCCCGGTACACACAACTCTCTTGCAGAGCCCCCCGGTACACACAACCCTCTTGCAGAGCCCCCCGGTACACACAACCCTCTTGCAGATCCCCCCGGTACACACAACCCTCTTGCAGAGCCCCCCGGTACACACAACCCTCTTGCAGAGTCCCCAAGTACACACAACCCTCTTGCAGAGCCCCCCCGGTACACACAACCCTCTTGCAGATCCCCCCGGTACACACAACCCTCTTGCAGATCCCCCCGGTACACACAACTCTCTTGCAGATCCCCCCGGTACACACAACCGTCTTGCAGAGCCCCCCGGTGCACACAACTCTCTTGCAGAGCCTCCCGATACACACAACCCCCTTGCAGAGCCCCCAAGTGCACACAGCCCCTTTGCAGATCCCCCCGCTACACACAACCCTCTTGCAGAGCCCGCCGGTACACACAACTCTCTTGCAGATCCCCCCGGTACACACAACCCCCTTGCAGATCCCCCCGGTACACACAACCCTCTTGCAGATCCACCCGGTACACACAAACCTCTTGCAGAGTCCCCAAGTACACACAGCCCCTTTGCAGATCCCCCCGGTACACACAACCCTCTTGCAGAGCCCCCCGGTACACACAACTCTCTTGCAGATCCCCCCGGTACACACAACCCCCTTGCAGATCCCCCCGGTACACACAACCCCCTTGCAGATCCCCCCAGTACACACAACCCTCTTGCAGATCCACCCGGTACACACAACCCTCTTGCAGAGTCCCCAAGTACACACAACCTCCTTGCAGAGCCTCCCGATACACACAACCCCCTTGCGGAGCCCCCAAGTGCACACAGCCCCCTTGCAGAGCCTCCCCGGTACACATAATCCCCTTTCAGATCCCCCGGTACACACAACCCCCTTGCAGAGCCCCCCGATACACACAACTCCCTTGCAGAGACCCCAAATTTACAGCGTCCTTGCAGACCTTACATCAGCAGAGCGGCAATGGCTGCAGAACTCCCTACTTCCCCTATGCTGCAGTGGTCAGGTTATCTTCCCTGTTGCGGCACCGATGTCTTTCACCTCAGTGCCGCCAGCTTTTAATGGTCACAAAGCTGAAGGCCCATGAGTGCCACGCGCAATTCACAAAATCATGGTCCAGTCATTAAATCAGGAATATTTGCATTTAAATTCATGTTAAACTGCATTTCACCAATTTAAATTAGGTTCCCATCATGTCAGGGCATCAATACTTGCATGGTACTTCCCTGCCTCTGACAAAATCGGGATACTATGGAAAGAAAATGTGGGGTTTCAGGCAAACCACCGAACCTGCAGTAAACAGCTGCACAAAATTCAGCCCAATGAGTGAAAACAGCTTTTCTGAACAGGGATACTTTGTGAAGAAGGCCTAAGGCAAGGTTGAGGAGCTAAAGGAATGTGCGAAGGTCATTCCTCCAAGTCCTGAGGGTCTAGGGATGATGTTCTGGTCACTGTTTATAGTAATAAAGTGATTGAAGATCTTAAGTGGACCATATAACCATGGTAACAGAATCATTGGAAGAGACTGAAAGGGCATAAGTATATCTTCATGGCTCCATGTTAATCTGATGTCTGCATTGAGTGTCTTTTGATGTATGTGATTTAGTGGTAGCATGCATGGAATGTAGAGATCAAAGGTAGAATTGGTATAAGAGTTTTGAGTAAATCACTGTATTCTGTAGTTATGCTGAAATTGTGATGTCTGATGTACCTGAGTTCCTACAGTGAATCCTGAACTAAACAATCAATAATAATGTAATCATACTGGAATTGTGTGGTATGATTTGATTGAGTATTCATGTTGGATCATGTAACATAATCACGTTAAAGACCTGATTCTGTAGTTGTTACAACTGATTTCTGTGTACTCTTGTGTTTAAAGTAATGAAATTAAATAGAACAGGAATGCAGTCCCAAATGTACACATGTTTCCCAAGACAATGTCTCCTCCAACTGATACAGGTATAAAGCTAGCAACTCACAAGTGCTCATCAAGCACTCAAGAAACTGCAAGCACCTGTTCACATGCCTCCACCTCAAGAGACTTTGAGAAGGACAGTCAGGAGGCAGTACCTGGTCAGCACACATCACAACTGAGGAGAAGCAAGTGGAGGTAGCAGCAATTGAGCAACAACAATGGAAAGGAAAGATTAGGACCAGACTTGCATCTGCTGCAAGACCAATGATTTTATATACAAGTCTGAAGTAATTGATCAGCAGAATCACTTCGTACAGTCCTTTGAAGATCTTCAGAGCTCCCTATCTACTGAGGTTCAGTCCCACTCCAGGGCTTCAGCAAAATAATCAAGGCTGACACTCCATTGCAGGACTGAGGGAGTGCTGCACTGTCAGAGATGCCATCTTTCAGATGAGATGTTAAACCAAAGTCTCATCTGCCTGCTTGGGTGGATGTGAAAGATCCCAGGGTACTATTTCAAAGGAAAGCAGAGGAGATATCCCTGGCATCCTGACCAATATTTAGCCCTCAATCAATATCACAAAAAAGGATTAACTGGACATTATCACATTGCTGTTTGTGGGAGTTTGCTGTGTGCTGCCGTGTTTTCTATTATAATAGTGGCGCACTTCAAAAGTACTTCATTGGCTGTGAAGTGCTTTGAGATATCTGATGGTCATGAAAAGTGCTATATAAATGAAAGTTTTTTTTTACAAGGTATGACGGTGACACAGACAAATGCAATTCTGATATGGGTGAAGAAATGTAAGAGTCTTGAGGAAACCATGTTACAAGTTGCAGCTCCGTGGCCCTCTGTAGACGATCCCCTAACAACTTCATGAAGCATGAGCCCAACAAGCTCATAATAATTCAAAAGCAAAATACTGTGGATGCTGGAATTCAGAAATAAAAACAGAAAATGATGGAAATACTCAGCAGGTCTGGCAGCATCTGTGGAGCGAGAAACAGAGTTAACATTTCAGGTTAATGGCCTTTCATCAGAACTGGAAAAAGTTAGAGATGTAACAGGTTTAAAATGAGTACAGAGGCAGGGAAAGGGAGGGGCGAAAGAACAAAAGGCAAGGTGGAAGACAGGAGAGATTAAATGACAAAAGAGATGATGATGCAAGGCAAAATGGGGGTGGCAATGCGACAAGTAAAGAAACAAAAGATGTGGCTAAAGAGGTGTTAATGTGAAAATGCTGAGCCATTTCCAACAGCTGCCATCATAAAACGAACAAACAAAAAAAAGGAGCAGAGGTTATAATCTGAAATTGTTGAACTCAAAGTTGAGTCAGGAAAGCTGCAAAGTGCCTAATCGAAAGATGAGGTGCTGTCCCTCGAGTTTACGTTGAGCTTCATTGAAAAGGTGTAGGAAGCTTGGGGCAGAGAGGTCAGAGTGGGAGTGGGATGGAGAATTAAAATGACCTGTGACAGACTCTTAATAATCACTCCTTTAACTTCTTATAATGTGAGGAGAGACATGAGAATTCAGGCATTTCTATTCATTATCAATAACTGAACACACCAACGCCATGATAAGCTTATTTCACTTTTTACAGACATTTTAAATGCATATCCTGAAGGTTCGGTGAGTTTATCTAATAAGAACCTGAGAGATACAGAGCAGGAAGGTTCTGAATTTAATCCCTAGCTGTGCTGGATTAGGTTGTCTAAATTGGAACAGTGAGATTTGCTGCTCTTTCTGCCTCTATTTGCTATCTAATGATCTTGACTGTAAGTGCGTAAATGGAAGAAGGGAACAGGATGCACTCAGCTGTAAAGCCCCACAATCTTGGTTGAATAGGCTGTTGATATTTACAGTCAAGGGGCATGCATGACTAATGATGATTTGTGCAAGGTACCCAAAGGTCGGGTCTTGGAACGATATCCCAATAAGGAGTCAAAATTTTCAGGACAGCAGAGAGTAGGGAAGAAGATTGGGGAAAAATCTAAAGATTATCAGTAACTCCCATTTCAACAATATAGAAGTATATATCCAATTTCTATTTGCTCAACATAAACCATCATGTCAGACGAAATGTATTCAATTTTACAGAAAATCGAGGTGAAATTGTGTGTTGGTATTTGTATGTGAGTACCTTAACATACATATATGAAATTCCTCTGCCCACTATTTAACTGAAAGTATTAATAAATTTCACAGAATCAAAGAATGGTTACAGTACAGAAGGTGGCCATTTGACCAGTCATGTCCATGCTGGCTTTCTGCAAGAGCAATTCACCAATCCCACTCCCCTGCCTTTTCTCCGTAGCCCTGCAAATGTTTTCTCTTCAGATAATGATCATGTCTCTTTTGAAGACCTCGATTGAATCTGCCTCCACCACACTCTCAGGCAGTGCCTTCCAGATCCTGACCATTCACTGCGTGAAGAAGATTTCCTCATGTCCCTGTTGTTTCTTTTGCCAATCACTTTAAATCGGTGCCCTCTGGTTCTGTATCCTTCCACCAATAGGAACAGTTTCTCCCTATCTACTCTGTCCAGACACCTCATGATTTTGAACACCTCTATCAAATCTCCTCTTAATCTTCTCTTCTCCAAGAGGAACAGACACAGCTTCTCCAACCTCTCCACGTAACTGAAGTTCCTCATCCCTGGAACCATTCTTGTGAATCTTTTCTGCACCCTCTCTAATGCCTTAACATCCTTCTGAAATTGCGATGCCCAGAACCGGACACAATACTCCAGTTGTTTTATACAGATTTATCATAACTTCCTTGTTTTTATACTCCATGCCCCTATTTATAAAGCCCGGGATCCCACAGGCTTTATTAATTGCTTTCTCAACCTGCCCTGCAAACATTAATGATTTGTGCAAACATACCCCCAGGTTCGTCTGCTCCTCCACCCACTTTAGAACTGTACCCTTGAATTTATATTCCCTCTGCCCGTTCTTCCTACCAAAATGAATCACTTCACACTTTTCTGTATGAAATTTCATCTGCCACTTGTCTGTCCATTCCACCAGCCTGTCTATGTCCTCTTCCTCAGAGTTCATAATACTTCTAAGTTTTGTGTCATCCAAAATTTTGAAATTGTGCCCTTTACACTGATTCTAGATCATTAACATATGTCCAGAAAAAGAGGGGCCCTAACACCAACCCCTGGGGAACTTCACTAGATCAATCCTCCAGTCTGAAAAATAACCATTCACAACTACTCTGTTTCCTGTCACTCAGCCAACTTTGTATCCATGCTGCTACTGTCCCTTTTATTCCATGGGCTCTAACTTTGCTGACAAACCTGTTATGTGGCACTTTATCAAAAGCCCTTTGTAAGTTTATGTACACCACATCAACCACATTACCCTTATCAATCCTCTGCTACCTTGTTAAAAACTCAAGCAAGATAGTTACACATGATTTTCCCTTAAAAATGCTGTTCTGGCTTTCCTTAATTAATCCACACATGTCCAAGTGACGATTAATTTTGTCCCTAATTATCGTTTCTAAAATCTTTCTCACCACTGAGGTTAAACTGACTGGCCCGTAGTTGCTGGGCTTATCCTTACACCCTTTTTTGAACAAGGGTCAAACATCTGCAATTCTCCTGTCCTGTGTCACCACCCCTGTATCGAAGGAGGATTGGAAGATTATGGCCAGTGCCTCCGCATTTTCCACCCTTACTTCCCCAAGTATCCTTGGATGCATCTCATCCGGTC
This sequence comes from Heterodontus francisci, assembly GCF_036365525.1. Lineage (NCBI taxonomy): Eukaryota > Metazoa > Chordata > Chondrichthyes > Heterodontiformes > Heterodontidae > Heterodontus > Heterodontus francisci. Next base: position 110,309,016 of record NC_090372.1, on the reverse strand, counting down.
CTGGTGACTTATCAACTTTAAGTACAGCCAACCTTTCTAATACCCCTTCTTTATCAATTTTTAGCCCATCCAGTGTCGCAACTACCTCCTTTATCACCATGACTTGGGCAGCATCTTCTTCTTTGGTAAAGACGGATGAAAAGTATTCACTTAGTACCTCAGCCATGTTCCTTGCCTCTATGCGTAAATTCCCTTGCAGATCCCTAATCGGCTCCACTCCTCCTTTTACCACCCTTTTACTCTTTAAGTGCCGATAGAATACTTTTAGATTTCCTTTTATGTTAGCCACGCGTCTCTTCTCATCCTCTCTCTTTGCTTCTCTTATTCGTTTTTTTTACTTTCCCTCTGAACCTTCCATATTCAGCCTGGTTCTCAATTGCATTATCCACCTGACAACTGTCATATGCACCCTTTTTCTGCTTCATCCTACTCTTTATCTCTTTTGTCATTCAGGGAGCTTTGGATCTGTTTGCCCTACCTTTCTCCCTCAAGGGAATGTACCTTAACTATACCCAAGCTATCTCCTCTCTAAAAACAGAGGATTGTTCAGTTACAGTTTTGCCTTCCAATCTTTGATTCCAATTTACTTGGGCCAGATCTGTTCTCACTCCATTGAAGTCGGCCCTTCCCCAATTAATTATCTTTAATTAATTAATTATCATTCTCTGAATTGCACCTTGTCCTTTTCCATAGTTAACCTAAACCTGATGATGCTATGGTCACTTTCCCCTAAATGTTCCCCTACTGACGCTTGATTCACTTGACCCACCTCATTCCCAAGAACCAGATCCAGCAATGCCTCCTTCCTCATTCGACTGGATACATGCTGATGTAGAAAATTCTCCAGAGCAAACTCTAGAAACACTTGCCCCTCTCCGACTTTTACACTATTACTATCCCTGTCTATATTCAGATAATTAAAGCCCCCACGAGAAACTACTCTATAATTCTTGCACCTCCCTGTAATTCCCTTTCAAATTTGTTCATCTATATCCTTCCCACTAGTTGGTGGCCTATAGAATACCCCCAGCTATGTAATGGAGCCTTTATTGTTTCTTAGCTATAACCAAATAGATTCAATTCTAGACCCCTATAGGACATCCTCTCTCTCCAGCACTGTAATGTTCTCCTTAATCAGTACAGCTACCCCTCCTCCTTTCCTATCTTTCCTGAACACCTCATATCCAATCCTGCCCTTTTCTCAGCCAGGTCTCCATTCTCACCAAGACATCATACTTCCTCTTGGCTATCTGCGCCCACAGCTCACCAACCTTATTTACTACACTCTGCACATTCATATACATACACAGTAAACCTAAATACATTCCCTCTTGCACTGACCCCACCTAATGCTTTACTATTTCCTACTCCAGTGTCATCTGTCTCTCCCAATTCTCTGTGCACCTTGGTTTTCCTCTCTAAATTTACCTCCTGGTACCCACACCTCTACCAAGATAACTTAAACCCTCCTCAATAGCACTAGCAAATTGCCTTGCAAGGACATTGATCCTAGCTCTGTGGTGTCATGGTCTAAACTCTGGCTGCACACCCTGGGCTGGATTTAGTGAGCCCATTGCAGGTCCCGGCGGTGGACCCAGAAGAGGGTGCCATCCCCGCCCATTACATGATGCAGCCAGACAACTGCGATTATGTGGCAAGCGGTGCGGTCCGGTCAATCACGTGGCGGGGGTAGGATGTGAGATGCTGAATACGGCATCAGATGACTCCGGAGCAGGTGCTGGTGCCATTTTTAAAGGCCTGCCAGCCTTGCATTCACTCCTGCCTGGTTTAAGAAGACTGCCTTCCTGAGTGCCCTCTGCTGACCCAAGACCCCTTCTGCTGCTTGATAGGCAAGAAGCTGAACGTGAGCCTGCAGCAACCATAGCTGAAGGAAGACACCAGATGGCCCCATGGTTTAGCGATGCCTCCCTCGAAATTCTCCTCCAGGCTGCAAGGGAAAGGTGGGAGGTCCTCTTCCCCAGCGACGGCGTCTCCCACGGGCCATAGCACATAACTCCTGCCTAACGAAGAAAGCCTGGATGGAATTAACTAAGGAGGTTAGCAGCCATTGGATCACCCCAAGGACATGGGTACAATGCCACAAGAGGGTCAACGACCTCCTTCATTCTGCCAAGATGATTGCTCCTTACCTTTCCCCTTTTTAGGGTTTGCATGTGGCTACGCAAGAGGAAGCAGGACATGGCGAGGGAGGCACTACAAAGGTACTGGCAAAGGGGGTTAAGCATCATCTCATCCTGACAGATGCATGGCTGCATCTAATTCTAATTCTAATTCTAATCTCAGCCACAGGCCACCTTCTTTCACAACTCAAGTGCATTCACTCTCCTGAGAGTTGACGGGATGATGAACTATATAGGAAACCCCAGTAGTGGACGAGGAGTTGACACTAGCAGAACTGTCATGTCAATCTCTTTGCAAAGTCTATCTCCCTCTTTCCACTTGCAGAACAAGAGGCCCATAACAACAGGAAGACATTGCGGACTGGAGGAGGCATCTCAGATATCAAGCCTCTCTCACGGCTGAGGAGGAGGGACTTGAACTAGCAGGGACCCAGGGCGGCCACTCCATAGTGGATGATGAGACTGGAGTCTCTGCACAAGAGAGTAAGGATTATCTTCCATCTACATACAGATCACTTCTGGAGACCCCTATCACGCATGGTTGGCATGATGAGATCTGCACATCTTAACCCATACATGTTTGTGCTCTCTCATACAAGTTGGCTTCTAGGAGACTCTAGTAAAAAGGGAACATAATTCCACAGCCTCATTTGATTAGCGTCTCCCATGGGCCATAACGCATGGTTCAGTTGGGTGCTAGGCGCAGAAGACAAATAGAAAGGAGGCGACAGATTGCCTGCATTGAGGTGAGTCTTTAATGATTTTACTCTGAGTGGTCATCATGCTGGCTGGAAGAGGGTAAATATGAGATTGGCTCTTGCTCTCCTGGCCTGTCGCTCAATGTGCCTGGCCTCCGAAACAAGGGGTTCAACATCCAGTGCTGCCTGCTCATCACCCTCCTCCATGTCATCCTTGTTGATTGAATAGTGGTGATCTATCATGTCGTCATCATGCAAGGCCCCCGCACCCCCACAGTGCTAGATTGTGCAGAGCAAAGCAGACCACCACGATACACGAGATCCTCTCCAGGGCATACTGCAGGGCTCCACAAGAACAATCCAGGCAGCGGAATCTCATCTACAGCAGCCCAATGGCCTGCTCGATGGCCGCTCGGGTGGAGCTGTGGCAAGTGTTGTACCGCTCCTCTGCTGCATTGCAGGGGTTTCTTACAGGCACAAGTAGCCAGGTCTTCAATGAGTAGCCCTTGTCCCTGAGAATCCATCCCAGAAGGGGAGGGGGGGGGACCTGAAAAACTGTGGCACCTGGGACTGTTAAAGAATGTAGGCATAATGGCACGAGAAATGTACAGGAGTTCCCACATGGAGCAGGATGTGCATTCCACTGGTCTGAGCTGCACTGCCATGCCCTATTTATTAGACTATTAAACTTACTACTTACATTAAGAGAATGTCTCACCAGCTACTCACCAATCAGCTGCTCACGACTAACTTCACAGTGATCCCAACCTGCTTCACACTGCTCCCAGTCTGCTTCACATTGCTTCCAGTCTCCTTTGCCCAGGCTCAGGGCCTTCATTTATCTGGAAGGAGTCAGGAGAGGCGGCAGCAGTGGACATGCAAGGACCCGAGTGGAGAGTGTATAAATCAAGACCCGGGCTCAGGGCCTTCACTTACCTGGAGGGAGCCGGGAGAGGCAGTGGCAGCTGCGGCTGACCTGCGAAGAACCCGACGCGCCGGAGTTTGAAAAAAAGAAATAAACTCAAACTGTGACATCACAGGAAACTCATGAGCTGATTGGCTGATGAGTATTTCTGTTTAGGAACTGAGTCTCAATAACTGGGAGTTTTAAAAAGTTAAAAATATTAAGTATTAATCAAAAGTAACAAGTGAGTAGCTGGTGAATCTTATCTTTTATTTTTAAGTAATGTTTATTACTATTAGTGAGGTCTTATTACTATTTGTAAGGTTCATTACTATTCATAAGGTTACTATTACTATTGGTAAAACTTATTAATAGTAATAAGGTTTATTAGTATTGGTAGGTCTTATTAATAGTGGTAATGTTCATTAATATTGATAAAGTTTATTGATAGTAGTGAGGTCTATTATTAGCAGTAGTAAGGTTTATTAGCAGTAGTAAGGTTTATTGCAGGAGCAAGATTTATTAACTAATAGATAGAGTCATGGCAGGGCTGCTCTGACCTCTAGACTGAACATCCTATGCTATGTGGGAACTCCAGGACCTTCCCGTGTCCTGGATAACCACATGTGCAGGAAGTGTTGTCAGTTGCAGCAGCTCAAGCTCTGGGTTTCGGAACTTGAGCTGCATCTGGCATCACTACGGTGCATCTGCGAAGTTAAGAGCTTTGTGGATTGCATGTTTATAGATGTGACCACCCATAGCTTAAGAATATGCAGGGAGAGAGGGAATGGGTGACCACCAGGTAGCCAAGAAGAAACAGGCGGGTAGTGCAGGAGACTCCTGAGAGCATCTCACTCTCCAACTGGTATTTGGTTCTGAATATTGATGAGAGTGATGGTTCCTCTGCAGAGTGCAGCCAGAGCCAAGTCCATGGGACCATGGGTGGCTCAGCTGTATAGGGGGGCCGAAGAACGACTGGAAGAGCAATAGTAATTGGAGATTCGATAGTTAGGAAGATAGGCAAGCATTTCTATGGCCGCAGATGTGAATCTAGAATGGTGTGTTGCCTCCCCAGTGCCAGGGTCAAGAATGTCACTGAGCGACTGCAGAGCACTCTGAGGGCGGGGGTGGGGGGGGCGCGGGGGGATGAGCAGCCAGCAGTCATGGTTCACATTGGTACCAATGACATCGGCAGAAAGAGTGATGGGGTCCTGCAGTCAGAATATTTAGGGAGCTAGGTAGGAAATTAGCAAACAGGACCTCAAAAGTAGTAATTTCCAGCTTACTCCCAATACCACGTGCAAGTGAATATAGAAATAGGAAGATAGTGCAGATGAATGCGTGGCTGGAACGATGGTGCAGGAGGGTGGACTTTAGATTCTTGTGATATTGCGACTGGCTCTGGGGGAGATGGGACCAGTCCGGGCTGGATAGGTTGCACCTAAATAGAGCCCGGAGTGAGTTCCTTGCAGGACGATTTGCTAGTGCTATTGGGGAGAGTTTAAACTAACTTGGCAGGGGTGTGGGAACCAGGAGGTAATATCAGAGAAGAACACCAAGGTGCACAGAATACTGGAAGAGGTAAATAGCATTAGCGTAGGGAATAGTAAGTTATTAGGTTGTGTCAGAGTAAGGGAGAAAGTAATAAAGTCTGAATTAGGGTTAATGTGCAAGTATGTGAATGCACAGAGTGTGGTAAATGAGATTGGTGAGGTACTGGTGCAGATTGCCATGTGGAATTATGATATTGTTGCTGTAACAGAGACCTGGCTCAAAGAAAGGCAGGACTGGGTATCAAATACTCCTGCACGCAATGTGTTCAGGAAAGATAGGAAAGGGAGAAAGGAGGGAGGGTTGGCAGTATTAATGAAGGAGAGCATTGGAGAGCTGGAGAGAGAGGATGTCCCAGAGGGGTAAAGGACAGAATCTATTTGGCTAGAGCTAAGGGAAAAAAAGGTGCAATTGCATTGCTCAGTGTAATATATAGGCCACCAACGAGTGGGAAAGATGTGGAGGAACAAGGAAATTACAGAGAGGTGCAAGAATTATATAGTTATAATGGGGGACTTTAATTATCTGAATATAGACTGGGATAGTAGTAGTGTAAGGGGAAAGAGTTCCTAGAGTGTGTTCAGGAAAATTTTCTACAGCAGTATGTTTCCAGTCCAACAAGAAAAGAGGCACCGCTAGACTTGGTTCTTGGGAATGAGGTGGGTCAAGTGGATCAAGTGTCAATAGGAGACCATTTAGAGGACAGTGATCATCGTATCATAAGGTATAGGTTGACTATGGAAAAGGACAAAGAACAATTTAGAATAAGAATAATTAACTGGACAAAAGTGAAATTCAATGGGGTACGAATGGATCTGGGCCAGATAAATTGGAATCAAAGGTTGTCGGGAAAAATGGTACCTTAACAATGGCCTAACTTCAAAGAAGAGATATATTCCCACGAAAGGGAAAGGTAGGACTAACAAATCCAGAGCTCCCTGGATGACAAAAGAGATAAAGATTAAGATAAAGAAGAAATGTGCTTATGACGTGTCAGGTTGATAATACAGTTGAGAACCAGGCAGAATATAGAAGATTCAGAAGGGAAGTGAAAAAGCAAAAAAGAGAAGTAGAGAGTATTAAAAGAGATTGACAGCTAACATAAAAGGGAATTACCAAGTCTTCTATAGGCATATAAATAATAAAATGGTGGTAAAAAGAGGAGTAGGGCTGATTAGGGACCAAAAAGGGATCTACGCATGGAGGGAGGAGACATAGCTGAAGTATTAAATGAATACTTCCCATCCATCTTTACCAAGGAAAAAGATGTGACCCAGGTCACAGTGAAAGAGGAGGTAATTAATACACTAGAAGGATTTTAAAATTGATAAGGAGGAGGTATTGGATAGGCTGTTTGTACTTAAAGTTGATAAGGCACCGGGACTAGATGAGATACATCCACATATACAGAGGGATGTGAGAGTGGAAATTGTGGAGGCACTGACCATAATTTTCCAGTCTTCCTTAGACTCAGGGTTTGTGCCGAGGACTGGAAAATTGCAAATGTTACACTCTTGTTCAACAAAGGGTGTACAAATAAGCCCAGCTACTACAGGCCAGTCAGTTTAACTTTTGTGGTGGGGAGGCCTCTAGAAACAATAATTCGGGGACAAAATTAGTAGTGACTTGGACAAATGCAGGTTAATTAAGGAAAGCCAGCACAGATTTGTTAAGCGAGAATTGTGTTCAACTAATTTGCTGGAGTTTTTTGAAGAGGTAACAGAGAGAGTTGATGAGGGCACTGTTGATGTGGTGTACATGGACTTTCAAAAGGCATTTGACACAGTGCCACACAACAGACTTGTGTGCAAACCTATAGCTCATGGATTAAAAGGGACAGAAGCAACATGGATACAAAATTAGTTGATAGTGAGAGTAGTGGTTAATGGATGTTTTTCAGACTGGAGGAAGGTTTGTAGTGGAGTTCCCCAGGGGTCTGTGTTGGGACCCTTGCTCTTCCTGATATATGTTAATGACCTAGGGTGTACAGGGCACAATTTCAAAATTTGCAGATGATGCAAACCTTGGAAGCATTGTGAACTGTGAGGAAGATGGTGTGGAACTTCAAAAGGACATAGACAAATTGGTGCAATGGGCAGACAGGTGGAAGATGAAGTTCAATGTGGAGAAGTGTGAGGTGATTCATTTTGGTAGGAAGAACATATAGAGACTGTTGTGTGATCACCTTTAAGAGTGATATCTCTTTAAGATCTTAGTATGCTAATGAGTTAAGTACCAAGACAAAGCCAGGGTCACTCTGCAACTGTAGCATGTAGAGGAAGGTTCTGTGAATCGTTTGCTCTATACTGTATATAATAATTTAGCTGTAATAAACCTGTCTGAGATCTTCAGCATAACTGAACTCCACGCATCTCATTTATGTTGCATCAGACAACATAAAGAATGCATTACAAGACAATATAAAATAAAGGGTACAATTCTAAAGGGGGTGCAGGAGCAGAGGGACCGGTATGTATATGTGCATAAGTCATTGAAGGTGGCAGGACAGGTTGAGAGAGTGGTTAATAAAGCAGACAGTATCCTAGGCTTTATTAATAGGGGCATAGAGTACAAGAGCAAGAACGTTATGTTGAACTTGTATAAAACACTGGTCCAGTCTCAACTGGAGTATTGCGTCCAGTTCTGGACACAGCATTTAAGGAAAGATGTGAAGACATTGGAGAAAATGCAGAAAAGATTCACGGGAATAGTTCCAGGGATAATGAACTTCATTTGTGAAGAGTGAAGAAGTTGGGACTGTTTTCCTTAGAGAATAGAAGGCTGAGGGGAGATTTGATTGAGGTATTCAAAATCATGAGGGGTCTGGACAGAGTAGATAGGGAAAAACTGCTCCCACTCATGAAAGGATCAAGAACAAGAGGGCACAGATTTAAGATAATTGGCAAAAGAAGCAATGGCGACATGAAGAAAAACTTTTAACTCAGCGAGTGGTTAGGATCTGGAATGCACTACCTGAGAGAGTGGTGGAGGCAGGTTCAATCAAGTCATCCAAAAGGGAATTAGACAGTTATCTGAAAAGGAAGAATGTGCGGATTATGGGGAGAAGGCAGGGGAGTGGCACTAAGTGAATTGCTCACTCGGAAAGCCGGTGCAGATATGATGGGCGAATGGCCTCCTTCTGTGCTGCAACAGTTCTGTGATTTTGTGTTTCTGTGATTCTGTATGTTAATATTCATAGAATATTTTCATGCTACTTATACTTCACATGATAAAATCTGAAACGTAGACTGGTAAGTATGAATGAAATTCTGGTGACAAAACACAACATGAGAATTAATTTCCAGCCATCTTTGACAATTGTAGTGGTGATTCACATTAATAATAATAACTTTTTGAATGATAAACTAATTGTGGAATCACAGCACTCTGAATGGACATCAGAGAGTGCTACAATTAATGTGATTGAGCAGCCCCAGCACCAATGGGTACAGGTACAGCAGTGGCTAACAAATGTGAAAAATGAAGATGTGTATTGTGTACAGTAGAGTGATAGATAGGGATGCATTGTTTAAAAATAAACTAATTACATGAAACTCATTTCCGCTTAAGTATATTATTTTCTCTAAATAAAGGTACAATAAAAATAATGATACCCAATTTATCCTATAACCCACAATTAAAGATTTCTACATTGACATGCAATAATATTGAATAGTATCAGACACAAGGGGGTTTGGAGTCTATAGAATATGGTTAAAGCTTTATTCATCAACCTCAAACATGAAAGCCATTGTGTGAATCTAATTCCTATGGAGCTGTTGATGCACTGCTTTCCATTCCTTTTAGTAATATTCCTCAACTCCATCTTAGAATCTTTCAATCTGAATTCCGCCCTGCCACAGCATTGAAACAGCCCTAATAAAGGTTATAAATAGCATCCTCTGTATCTATGACTGTGGTGCACTAGCCCCCTCATCCGTCTCAATGGTTTTTATCAAGGTCAAAAATGACATATTACGTGATTGTGACAAAGTTAAACTATCCCTCCACCTCCTTCTCAACCTGTATACAGCCTTTGACACAGTTGATCAGAACATCCTCCTCCAATGCCTCTCCTCTGCCATCAAGCTGGGTGGCACTGCATTCATTCTTCCATTCTTATCTACAAGAAATGCTGGAAATACCCATCAGGGCTGGCAGCATCTGTGGAGAGAGAAGCAGAGTTAACATTGTCAATGATCCTTCACGCTGAGTATTTTCAGCATTTCTTGTTTTTATTTCAGATTTCCAGCATCTGCAGTATTTTGCTTTTTTTTAAAGAGATACAGCACTGAAACAGGCCCTTCGGCCCACCGGGTCTGTGCTGACCATCAACCACCCATTGATACTAATCCTACATTAATCCCCTTTTCCTACTACATCCCCACCTTCCCTCAATTCCCCTACCACCTACCTATACTAGGGGCAATTTATAATGGCCAATTTACCTATCAACCTACAAGACTTTGGCTGTGGGAGGAAACCGGAGCACCCGGCGAAAACCCACATGGTCACAGGGAGAACTTGCAAACTCCGCACAGGCAATACCTAGAATCGAACCCGGGTCGCTGGAGCTGTGAGGCTGCGGTGCTAACCACTGCGCCACTGTGCAGCCATTCTTATCTAGCTAGTCATAGTCAGGGAATCACCTGTAATGGCTTCGCTTCCCACTCCCACACCATAAACTCTGGTGCCCCCCAAGGATCTTCCCTTGACCCCCACATTTTTCTCATCTACATTCTGGCCCTCGACTGCATCATCCCAAAACACGTCAGTTTCCACATGTACATTGATTAAACCCAGGTCTATCTCACCACCACCTTTCTCAGCACCTCCTTTGTCTCTAAATTATCAGACTGCTTGTCCAATATCCAATATAGGATGAGCAGAAATTTCCTCCAACTAAATATTGGGAAGACCAAGCCCATTGTCTTTGGTCCCCACCACAAACTCCATTCCCTAGTCTTTGACTCCATGTATTTCCCTGACACCAAGCTTGAGACTAAATTCTCCTTCAGTGCTCCATGTCAAATTTTGTTTGAATACACACATGTGAAGTGCCTTGACTCATTTTACTCCATTAAAGGTGTTAGAGAAATGCCGGTTGTTGTTTTCTGTAATCTTTGATGCGTATGATCATGCCATACACCTCCAAGCACTCCTCCATTGTCCAGCTGAGTGGGACTGCCCTAGCTTGTATCTGCAGTTACCTATCTATTCACAGCCAGAGAATCTCCTGCAAAAACCTCTCTTCCTGCCCCGCACAATTATCTTTGCAGGCTGTGGCCCACTCCAATACCTCATTTTCATTCTGGTCTTCATGCTGACATCATCTGAAGACACAACATCAGGTTGTCACAACACTGACAACATCCAGCTCTACCTCATCACCACCCTTCTTAACCCCACACTGCCTCGGATTCATCAGGCTTTTGTCCAACATCTAGTACTGGATGAGTCAAAATTTCCTTGAATTAAGTATTAAGAAGACCAAAACCGTTGTTTCAGTCCCTGCCACAAACTCCATTCTCTAGCCACTAATTCCATCCCCCTCTTCTGGTCATTGTCTCAGGCTAAACTAGACTGTTCGCAACATCGACATCCTATTTGCACCTGAGCTGAGCTTCCGACTCTGTATTCTCTTCATCACAAAGGCAGCCTACCTCCATCTTCATAATATCACCTGTCTCTGCCCCTGCCTCAGCCCTTCTGCTGCTGAAACCCTCGTTCATTCTTTTGTTACCTCCAAGTTCCACTATTCCACTGCTATCTTGGACAGCTTCCCATTTTCCACCCTTTACAAACTTGTGCTCGTCCATATCCTGCTGCCTATATCCAAACTTGCATCAAGTCCCGTTCATACTTCACCCCTGTGCTTGCTGAATGACATTGGTTGTCCACTAATGCCTCCATTTTAAACTTTGCATCCTTGTGTCCCAATCACTCCAGGGCCTCACCCTCCCTATCCTTGTAACCTCTCTACAGCCCTCCTAGATCTCTGTGTTCCTGTAACTCCAGTCTTTAGTGCATCTCTCATTTCCTTCACCCCACCATTGATAACCATGCCTACAGCCCTCTTGGACCCAAGATCTGAAATTCCCTCCCAAACCTCATAGGGTCACCAACTTTTTCTCTCTCTCTTTTAAGACACTGCTTAAAACCTACTTCTTGGACGAACAGGTTTGGTCACCTATTTTAGTGTGGCACTGTGTAAATGTTGTCTGATTATGCTCCCGTAAAGTGTCTTGGGATGTTTTACTATATTAAATGTGCTTATTAATGCAAGTTATTGTTATAATGAGAATGGATTCCAACTAGCCTAAGAAAGATTCAATTTAATCTTTACCACACATCCATCAAACAAACCTTTGATGGCTTCAGAAATGTGCCATTATCTTGTACCGACTCAGCTGAATGCAATTGAACAAGTTGGAGAGTTGAGAACTAATAAGCAAACGGAACTATAGTAACCATAATGAATTATCGTAACCATAATGAACTCTCATAACAATAACTGGTTGATGGACCAGCAGGTTACCTGGAAACACAGGAAGAGATAAAACATAAAACATGAACAAAGAGGTTTTATTCCACTCCAGATGTCAACAGAAGCAAAAGGGTGTGCTAACCAGAATGGATATCAACCTTGAGTGATTAATGTCAAACTATAATATCTAGTCTAGTCAGAATGCAGGATGCTTTTCTAAGGCATTTATATCTTTCCTGACGTGTGATGCCCAGAATCTCCCACAATACTCCAGCTGAGGCCTAACCAGTGATTTATAAAGTTCTAGCTGTATCCATGTATAAATCAAATCTACTCTGTACATTCATATGTCTTATGTTTACTCGAAGCATGTCGTCACAGAGAGAAGGAGGTTGACTAGCAATTGGCAACTTAAAAATTTGGCTGTGTGCCAATTTACCCCCAATGTTTCTACAATGCAAATTAAGTTCACAAACCGTCAATATCTAAACCTTTTGCTCATCAGTAGCTTAATAGTAATTTTCAAAATGGAATTGGATATATACTTAGAAAGGAAAGAAATTTAGGGCTATGGGGAAAGAGTTGGAGGAATGGGACTAATTCAATAGCTTTTTCAAAAAGCCAGCACAGGCACAATAGGTCAAATGGCCTCTTTTTGTGCTGCACAATTCTGTGTCTCTCACCATAATCTTGCCATCTATGAGGGAAGTCAGAAGATGATTGTGTCATATCCGTTCTTCAGTATTAACTTCAAGAAATGTGTACAAATCATTAGCTTTTTAATAATATCAGACATGGATTGTGAGCCTCCGTGATATTTCACGTGGAGGCTCATTTAAATAGAGGGGGCAGAACGGCCATCCCCGATGACATAGAGGGGCGGCCGCTCCATCCCCGGAAATGACATCCGGTGCCATCACGCAGGCGCCAGCGCCAATTTTAAAGGGCTTCAAGCCCTCCGGGTAAATTTAAATGTTTAAAGGGACACTTGAATGAAAATTGGAAATAAAATGTTATTTAAGCTTTGAATCCCCTCTCCCACCCCCACACTGAGTTCCCACTTTTTAATATGCCCAATCTTCACCCCCCAACTTCAGCACTTTTGACCCTCAACCCTTTCCCACCATCTCCACAACCAATCGGAGCAGTTTTCCCCGCTCGCCCCCACTCCCGCCCTGCAAATTTCACTCCTCCCCCTTCCCCGCCAGTGTCACGCCTCAGATCTCCAAATGGAGATCCGAGGGCAGGGGGTTCTGGCCGGTGACCTGAATATCGGCGTGGGATAGCTATCGCTACCAGGTAAGTGTTTATTCATTATTTGTAATATAATTAACATATATAGATGAAGGCTCCGCCGCCGAGCTTCGGTGGGGGGCCTCACCGAGGCCTCTCCGCCGCCGGTAAAATACAGTGGGGCCTTCCCAGCAATGGGCCTCTCCTGGAAGAATATTTTGGGCCCCCCTGCCACAACTCCTGACATTGAAGGGCTGGTAAAATTCAGCCCAATGTCTTTCCAAATGGCATTCATTTATTGTCTTTGAACTTTGAGTGCCTATTTAGATGAAAAATAACAAAATGAATTGGGTGGCAGTATTGCAACATAATATCCTTTCACTTCTGGAACCTGGATTTGAATTTAGTCCAGATTGATGGCACAAAATTCTCCTCCCTCTGACAGCTGTCCCAGCCTGAAGTAAAAGAAGGTTTGAAAATTCTCAATTGAGTTCACAGTGTGCATGGATTCAATGCATAAAACTGCCCACAGTGGACTTTAAATTAACACTAAATTACTATCCTGACTAAGCAAAGCCAAAATGTGAAAAGTGGAAAAATCCATACTCACAGGAGTAGGTTTAATAGTACATTTTTGGGGAAGAGGATTGAAAATTGTCCTCTGCATTTCACTTTATTATACTTGGCATTGGAGAACTAATTGCTGACACTGGATGGGAAAACTGGAAAATGTGTCCCATTCCCTTCATTGAAATTCAATATTCCATTCCAAAGGATTGTTGAAGTATAACAGGCTTTACATAGTTGACAATGCTTGACCATACTAAACACTCCCTGCTTCAAATAAAGGTGCCCCAGAATTTTTTTTTTTTAAACTTGCCGTTTGGCAAGTAGGGCTCATTTGATCTTGCCAAGATTCTTTTTTCACTTTCATAAACTGTTATTGAGGAAATATGATGGTTCCAGATAGATGTGATGTGTATGTAATAATGTCATAGTGTGATTCATGGAAAGCATCAATACTACCTGCTACCCAGAGAAGTATTTCTCCCGTAACCACATTCACACTCACAAAACTTACCTCAAGGCATACCATCTGACAAATATTTATTACTTTAACCCACAACTACTTAACCCACAGCTACCTCCAATCTCTGCTATTTTCTTTGGCTTAGATCCCAGCCAAGCTCTTCTGTTTCCAACCATTCTTAGTCGGTTTGCATGACATTGTTCAATGGTGATTTTAACCACTTTTGAGGGGTTTTTTTGGACAAAAACTAGTACAACCCGTCAAAGAATCAAAAAAGTTTTAAACTGAGTGTGTCACCTAGTAAAATTTGGATGATCTTTCTTAAAATGTATCATTTTGAGAATCTTGTAAGCCAATAATATATTTCTGAAAGTGCATCAGAGCAAATTTTAATAAAAAGAATGCTGGCCTTAAAATTTCTTTGTGGGATATTAGTGTCCAAATGCTTTGTGCATTGTTCTGAAATTATTCTTTGGCTTTTCAATGGACTGATTAACTCATTCATTTTAAATGTATTAATGCTCCATTAAAATACCAGTAACAATAATTTTAGACCATTGCATTAAGTATTCCTATGCTAGGAGACTACAGTGTAATTATAAAATCATATAACACAGAAGGAGGTCATTCAGCCAGAATAGGGGGAACTTTCCCAGGCAACAGGAGGTAGGTTTGGATGCATGAGAGGAGTTAAATCCCTAAAAGTGATGTAGGGTTGGGTTCCTAACATCATTCTGTCCTCTTCCAGATTTCACTCAAATGGGAATGAAGGCAAATGAAAAAACCCAGTGCAGCTGTTGGCTATGTCATTAAAATAATCAAATAGTTCATTAAGCATCGTTTTAACCAAGGATTCTGCCTTTAACAGCCAGCAGTCTGATTTTCCATGCTGTGTGGAACTCGCCAGGGTCATCAAGGTGAATACACAGCAGGGAGAGCTTCTTCAGTGAAATTGAAAAGCTGGGAAGCTTTTGATCAATTACACTGAAGAGCTCCAGCCATGGCCAGGTGAGAGGTTGCTGCTCACAGCACTTCTCCTCTGAGAGAGCGCCATTACTGTTTAACAAATAATTGCCAACTTCTTGGAAGTCACTTCACCTGTCTAGCACTTCACTGACCTTCAGCTGCACTTCACAGCTGTCAGCCTTCACCACGACATGGGAGCAGCTTATGCAGCTCCATCTTCCATCTCTGATAAAGGGCAAGAGCAGAGGCCACACCTAATGGCTTCTGTGGAGAGGAGGGAAGGGCTACATTTGTGGAGGGTGAATGTGAGGCATGGGTGCAAGAGGGCAATAGGCTTAGAGTGTTGTGAGCGTTAGCTGTCCAGATGGGGATGTGAGGAGGTGCCAAGTGAGAGAGAGGAATGGAAGGTGTGCTGTTCTGAATATTGCTGTGCAGGAGAATGTTGGGCATGTCAGAGTTTCGGATAAGGCACCTAAAAGGGTTATGCCACTCACCTTTCCTGCCCTCATGAGATCCTGGATCCTCTTGAGGCACTTTCTCTCAGTTGGAGGGACCACACTTCTGCTGCTGATTTCCTCGGTCATTTCCATTCCACCTGCTTGGTTGGAGAAGCTATCCTCTTCCTCCCATCCTTGGGAGAGCTCACCTCACAGGAACCCCTCAGATCCCATAGCAAGACCTCCAGGTAAGAGTAAAAGACCCAGGGAGCAGCCTTCCCAGGTCTCCTCTGCATTCCTGTGGTTGCTGCAGCCTCAAAATTCCAAGTGCTGTGAGCCCTTGTAACCCATGTCGTGGTTCCTTTTATTAGAAATCCTTCCTTTGACAGATCCAGCAGATCATCCCGCCTGTCCTCCCTGATTGGCCGGGAAACCTGGAGGCAGGATGCTAATGCCATGTTTCAGTTAAAGACCGTTCCCGCTGTCAATGGGTTCCCAACCCACAAATGGTCCCGTCATTTGGCCAGGGACTAAGTTGGGAAAACTTCACCCACTGTCTGACAGCTCTTTGAAAGAGCTATCCAGTTATTTTCATTCCCCTGCTCTTTCCCCAAAGCTCTGCAATGTTTTCCTCCTCTAGTATATGTCAACTCTCCTTTGAAAGGTTACTACTGAATCTGCTTCCACCACCCTTTCAGGCAGTGCATTCCAGATCATAACATCTCACAGCATTAAAAAACAATCTCCTTATCTCTCCTCTGGTTCTTTTGCCAATTATCTTTAAAAAGTCTTAACATTATCTTCAAATATTTCAAGACCATATAATTAAACCAGCATATAAATAGACTTGATGATTTGCGACAAAAATAATTTTAAAAATCCACATTTTCAACAAATCATTTGACACTTGGTCAAACAGAAGATCACATTAAATCATTGATTTAAATATCAAATAAAATTGACATGACTTAAAGCAATCTCACTGAAATACTCTGATTGAATATCCATTGCGATCCAGTGAAATTTAGGTGCAAGTCCTGAGGAAACCCCAAGAAATGGTTCATCATTGTGCTTTGTATCTTTTAATTTGGGAAGTGAATTTTTTTTTAATGCAAGACAAATGAAAACACCTGGTTTGAGAAGCTGGCAAACAAAGCTAGGGTGGTTACAAATCAAAAGTGAGACCATGTTTATTTAGTAAGGTCATATTGGGAAGTGTAAAAACCCTACACCGCGGCACAGTGGCGCAGTGGTTAGCACCACAGCCTCACAGCTCCAGCGACCCGGGTTCAATTCTGGGTACTGCCTGTGTGGAGTTTTCAAGTTCTCCCTGTGTCTGCGTGGGTTTCCTCCGGGTGCTCCGGTTTCCTCCCACATGCCAAAGACTTGCAGGTTGATAGGTAAATTGGCCATTAGCAATTGCCCCTAGTATAGGTAGGTGGTAGGGGAATATAGGGACAGGTGGGGATGTGGTAGGAATATGGGATTAGTGTAGGATTGGTATAGATGGGTGGTTGATGGTCGGCACAGACTCGGTGGGCCGAAGGGCCTGTTTCAGTGCTGTATCTCTAAATTGTTGATGGAGATGGGGTGTCTGCAGCTACCTCAGTCAGGGGCTTAAATTATTCATATGATTTCCCAGAACAAAGAGAAGATTTAAAGTTCAAAAGTCTCTCCATGAGTGCTGTTAGAGACAGTTGGAGAAGTGAGAGCCACTGCAGGGGGCCTCATGTAGTTGGGCAATTGGAACCAACAAGTCTAGGTTCTGTCATTGTCAGCAATATCAGTTATTCATGTGGGTATCAGGAATCAGAGAGAAGATTTGGAGCTGGAAATAATTAGTTTAAATTGCTGTCTGGGACATCCCACATGTATCACATTGCTATGGTAACAGATGTTGCTAGGGAGGTGCCTTTTGGGGGTCAGGCTTTTCTATCTGTGTGGCTCCTGTCGGTCAGTCAGTCAGTTGGCTTTAAGAGAAGCAGTTGGCTTTTGGAAAGCTGTTGGCTTTGGGAGCAGCTGGACTCAAGGGCAAAGAGGCTAATGGGAACCAGGGCTATTTCTGTTTTGAGGCAGGCCCATGCTCAAGCTGGGAAATCCAAATTTGTGAGGTGCTGAAGGTGAACTGGAGGATTTGCCTAGCCAAAGCTAGAGGTAGACAGATGAGAAATTAAGGAAATTGAAATTAATTCCTAATAATTATGGTACATTTCGGATTGGTCCCAGGAGAAGTAAACAAACCACCAAGATCCTGTAACGTACAGGGAGCTTCTTGGGGTGTATGTAACGTCAAACAGAAGCGCTCTGTTGAGATTTAGAGTTTAAAGTATTCATCTTCATGTTCTGTTAGTATTTTTAAATTTAAAATGAGTTTCCAAATTGTAGTAAGTTAGTGTTTTGCTTTGGTTAATCTTGTTGTCATGCAGGCCCCCACCTGCCAAGACTGAGGCACACATTATTTCGCCACATGAACATTAAAGCTTAAAATTGTGGCTGGGAAGAAAAGAGGGCCTATCACAAGGAATTGCCAAGCCCCTGACTGGAAAGACATTTGCATGCTAGCAGACAGTCTTGGAACAATGAACTTCCCCAATACACAGAAGAAGTGGTCAGACCAGTTTAGTCACATGACTAACTGACTGTTGGAGTTTTTGAATTTGACCTTGCTGAGAGAAAGAACTCAGAAAGCTCTTTGCTCCTGGACTGAAAAGACCTCTCTCCTGTCTGCCCACATCTCACTCTCACCAGCTTTGGAAACCGTTGAAGACACATGAACCCCAAGAGAGAAAAGTTTCCTACAGTGAACAAGGTTTAAGAAATATACTGGGCCCCAACGAAAAGCAAGACTACTTACAAAGGGACTACAGTGAGCTTGCAGCACAGGAAACAAGAAACTCTTCTGATAATGCCTCAGACCTCTGCATTTTATTTTTCTTCTCTTTTCTGTCCCTATTTGCATGTGCGCATCATATATGCATGCTATCGTGAGGCGCGGCATGTATCCGTAGACGTTAAGCGAATTAGAGTTTGAGTTTAAGCTTTAATAAATTTCAGTTTTCTTCTTTAAACCCAAGAAAGCCAGCTTATGCTCATTTCTTTGCCTTATAATTGGAAAGTGGTGAACAAGCATTCACCAAAGGGGGAGCTCAAAACACAGTGTGCTTAAAATTAAACCCTGCTATAATAAGACCAGTTGAAGACAGTAAAAGACCCCTAGACACCTTTCTTACCTGGTTGTGACTCTTGTACAGTAAAGTTTTTGTTTAAAACGTGAAATCTTGTGGCATCATTCTTTCAGTAATAACTGGGAATTTGAATTTCTCTTTTTAAAAGTTAACGGTCCCTAACTGGATTGTAACAATTACTTTTTATTTTTTTTTAATTTAAAATTATTTCTCCAGGGTTTCCACAGTCTTCCACGAAAATTCAACCCCAAACCCAATCTTAACTTTTTTTTGTCTGTCTGTGGTACAAAGAACAAAGAAAATTACAGCACAGGAACAGGCCCTTCAGCCCTCCAAGCCTGCGCCGATCCAGATCCTCTATCTAAACATGACGCCCATTTTCTAAGGGTCTGTATCTCTTTACTTCCTGCGCATTCATGTATCTGTCTAGATACATCTTAAAAGACGCTATCGTGCCCGCGTCTACCACCTCCGCTGGCAACGCGTTCCAGGCACCCACCACCCTCTGCGTAAAGAACTTTCCACGCATATCCCCCCTAAACTTTTCCCCTTTCACTTTGAACTCGTGACCCCTAGTAATTGAATCCCCCACTCTGGGAAAAAGCTTCTTGCTATCCAACCTGTCTATACCTCTCATGATTTTGTACACCTCAATCAGGTCCCCCCTCAACCTCTGTCTTTCTAATGAAAATAATCCTAATCTACTCAACCTCTCTTCATAGCTAGCGCCCTCCATACCAGGCAACATCCTGGTGAACCTCCTCTGCACCCTCTCCAAAGCATCCACGTCCTTTTGGTAATGTGGCGGCCAGAACTGCACGCAATATTCCAAATGTGGCCAAACCAAAGTCCTATACAACTGTAACATGACCTGCCAACTCTTGTACTCAATACCCCGTCCGATGAAGGAAAGCATGCCGTATGCCTTCTTGACCACTTTATTGACCTGCGTTGCCACCTTCAGGGAACAATGGACCTGAACACCCAAATCTCTCTGTACATCAACAATACACCAATGTAGCCTTATGCATCTGTATTATAGTTATTATAGTTTTCAGCAGTGATATGCTCATTAGCCTGATCAATTATTATTGTATCCATGCAAACTGACTCATTGCTTCTCACTGTACCCAGCTACTGGAATCAATCTTCCAAAATAATTACCTGGCTTAGTAGCAGCACTCTTGCTCCTAAAGCAGAGGCAGTGGGTTCAAGCTCCATTTGAGTACTTAAACACATAATTAACATAACATGTCAAAGCAGTACTAAAGGAGGGCTGCATTTTTGGTGATGCCATCCTTCAGATGAACATAAAAATTAAGAGCAGGAATAGGCCATTCAATACTTTCAGCCTGCTCAGTGATTCAATATGTTCATGGCTGATCTTCTACCTCAGCTATACCTTCCGGCACTATGTCCATATCCCTTGATTCCCTTACTATCTAAAAATCTATTTATCTCTGACTTGAGTATACTCAGCAACTCAGCATCTACAGTTCACTGCAGTAGCAAATTCCAAACATTCACAACTCTGAGTGAAGAAATTTCTTCTCATCTCAGTCCTAAATGGCCAACCCCTTATTCTGAGACTGTGACACCTCGTTCTAGACTTTTCATCCAGGGAAAAGAGCCTCTCAGCATCGACCCTGTCAAGCCCCTTAAGAATTTTATATGTTTCATAGAGATCTCCTCTCATTCTTCTAGACTCTAGGGAATTTAGGCCTAGTCTACTCAATTTCTCCTCATTGGACAAACCACTCATTCTAGGAATCAGTCTAGTGAACCTCCATTGCACTTCCTCTAAGGGATATTCTTCCTTAGGTAAGGAGACAAAACTGTACACAGTACTTCAGGTGGTGTCTCACCAAAGCCCTATATAACTGCAGTAAGACTTCTTTACTCTTGTACTCCAATCCCTTTGTAATAAAGGCTTAAATATCATTGGCATTCCTAATTGCTTGCTGTACCTGCGTGTTAACTTCCTGTGATTTTCATGTAAATCTAAATTGGGTCCTGAGGGAGGAAAGATTAGAGGCCTGGTGCAGGATTGTGGGAGATCTGGGACTGGTGGTGCTTGGAAGATTGGGGCCTAGTGGGGAGAGGGGGAGGTCGGAGGCCTCAGGAAGGAAGGTCATTGCGGGAGGGTCCCGATCACGGAGGCTCCTTAGGCAGGCGCCTGGATGCAACAGGTATGTGTGAAGGCATTTATAGAGTCATAGTGTCATTTACGGCATAGAAGGATGCCATTTACCTCCTAAATCCACCAAGTCCTAGCCTTGGGGAAGCTGCCAGGTTCCTCAATGCTTGGGAAACCCAGCTGACAGCAGTTCAATTTCAAAGCTGAATGAAAATGAGGCTCAGAGCCTTATTTGCATATTTTAAGTTGCAACCTGCCTCCTTGGATTGGGTTGGTCACCCGCCCACCTTCCGGCTTCAGTTAAAGTCAGATACAGGTGGTTTGGGTCGGGAAACAGATTTCTGACACCCCATCCAACGCAAACCTGCCCATTTTTCTCAGTTAAAATTCAGTCCAATGTTTACAGTTGATGAACTTTCATCAGGTTCTGAGGATGAGGAAGATACTTTCTAAATGCAGGTTCTTTGCTGGACTACGAGGAAAGAGAAGGGGACTGGTATTAATAAGATAACTCTCTCAAAGAGCTGGCACAGGCACGATGTGTCAAATGAACTCCTTGAGCTGAATTTAATGAGTCCGCCGCTGAGGACAGAAATGGTTGCTTTTTCTGTCCATCATGTGGACGACCGACTTACTGCAGTCACACAGCGGGTGGTCATTTTGCATAGTGGAAATGTGGGTCCCCCCAATCACATGGCGGGGGCGGGTGGTGAGTCGCTGATTACGGCGTCAGATGACTCTGGTTCAGGTGCTGGCACCATATTTTAAAGAATTCTTTACTCAAATCCCCTTGCAATAAAGGCCAACATACCATTTGCATTCCTAATTGCTTGCTGCACCTGCATGTTAGCTTTCAGTGAGTTATGCACAAGAACACCCAGGTCCCATTGGACATCTATACTTCCCAATCTCTCACCATTTAAGAAATACTCTGCTTTTTAGTTTGTCCTACCAAAGTGGATAACTTCCCATTTTCCCACATTATATTCCATCTGCCATGTCCTTGCCCACTCATTTCGCCTGTCTAAATCCCCTTGAAGCCTCCTTGCATCCTCCTCACTACTCACATTCCTACCTAGTTTTGTGTCATCAGCAAACTTGGAAATATTACATTTGGTCCCCCACATCCAAATCATTTGTATAGATTGTGAATAGCCAGGGCCCAAGCATTGATCCTTGTAGTACCCCGTCAGTCACAGCCTGCCAACTTGAGAATGACCCGTTTATTCCTACTTTGATTTCTGTCCGTTAACCAATTCTCAATCCATGCCAGTATATTACCCCCAATCCCATGTGCTCTAATTGTGCTATTAACCTCCTGTGTGGGAGCTTAATGAAAGCCTTCTGAAAATCCAACTACATCACATCCACGAGTTCCCCCTCATCTATTCTTCTAGTTACATCCTCAAAAAAATCTAACAGGTTTGTTAAACATGATTTCCATTTCATAAATTCAGGTTGACGCTGCTCAATCCTACCATTATTTTCTAAGTGTCCAGTTATCATATCCTTTATAATAGCTTCTAGCATTTTCCCTACTACTGATGTCAAGCTAACAGGTCTGTAGTTCCCCAGTTTATCTCTCCCTCCTTTCTTAAATAGTGGGGTTACATTTGCTACCTTCCAATCTGCAAGAACTGTTCCAGAATCTATAGAATTTTGGAAGATGATTACCAGTGCATCCACTATCTCTACAGCCACCTCTTTCAACACTCTGGGATGTAGATCATCAGATCCAGGGGATTTATCAACTTTCAGTCCCATTAATTTCTCCAGTTTTACATTTTAAGAATACTAATTTCTTTCAGTTCCTCATTTTTGCTAGTCCCTTGGTTCTCCAGTATTCCTGAGAAGTTTTTTAAATCTTCCTCTGTGAAGACTGACACAAAGTATTTGTTTAGTTTCTCTGCCATTTCCTTATTCCCCATTATAAATTCCCTGTTTCTGCCTGTAGTGGGCCCACACTTATCTTTGCTAATCTTTTTCTTTTTACATACCTATAGAAGCTTTTACAGTCCATTTTTATGTTTCTTGCTAGTTTACTTTGATCTGTTTTCTCTTTCTTTATCAGTTTCTTGGTCTTCCTTTGCTGAATTCTAAAATGCTCCCAAGCCTCAGGCTTACTACTTTTTTTGACAACTTTATAAGCCTCTTCCTTTGATCTAATACAATTTTTGACTTCGCTTGTTAGCCATGGTTGGATCACCTTTCCTGCTGGGGTTTTGTGCTCGAAAGGAAAGTAAGTTTGTTGTAAACCATATATTAATTCTTTAAATGTTAGGAGTTATAGCTGCTTCCTGGGAAGTGGGCACACGCCTGCAAGAAACGCTTTTGGTGGTTGCAGACCAGTTGAGCACTGATTGAATGGAAGCCCTTCCTGTTGATGGACTGGCTGGTCTGTGGGAGCCTTGATGGTCACCTGTGTGCAATCTAATACACCCTCTTCCCGGGGAAATCCAGCGATGGTCCCCAAACTGATGGCCCTCTCTGTCCGACTGCCAGGGTTGGTCTGGTAGTGCACATAGTCTCTGGCTCTCATGAACAGAGCATTGGTCACCTCCTTGATGCAGCGGTGGGCTGCTGCCTGGGAAACACCACACATACCCCCGGTGGATCCCTGGAAAGTTCCAGATGCATAAAGGATTAGTGCCACGATGATCTTCGGGGCCACTGGCATAGGATGTCCATCAAATCCCAGAGGTCGCAAGTCGTCCTGCAGAAGAGTGCATAAGTCAGTGACGACCTCCCTGGAGAGCCATAGTCTTTGCTGACAATGGCGCTCGGACATTTGGAGATGTGTGATCCAAGTCCAGTAGACTTTCTGGCATTCTTGGGCCCTTCTTGGCTGCTGTTGCTCTCATCATAAAGCTTCATGGACAGGCGCAACTGCCTCTTGGCCTCTGTCTGAAGTGCCTCATCGTTGCCACGGGGCCCTAAAATTGCAGGGTGCATGAGACTCATGCCAGGTGACCAGTGGGCCTGCAGATTGCTGTCAATGAAGAGACAAGCCTGCCTTGGCAACTGAACTTTTGACAATTCTCTCAGCCGAGTCCCTGATGGCCCTCAGAGCCCAACTTCACTTATAGCCGACCCTCTGTTCCAGAAGCATGAGTGACCAAACATATCACGCAGCAGTTTAGGAACCCTCAAACCCATACTAAACACTTTCAGAGCCCCCGAGATGCTGAACCCCCTTGCAGTGACCCCAAGATCCCGAAACAGCTTGCAGAGCACACAGCAACAGAGTCCGAAAATAGCCTCTGACCCCCACTCTTCCTCTATGCAGCAATGCTCAGGGCTGCCTCCTCATCACGGCACTGAAGCCTCTCGGCTCGTGCCACCAGGTTTTAACGCTCGTGAACCCGAAGGCATGTGAGTGTCACCTGCCATCCATTAAATCAACAGTCAATCATTAAATCAAGGATAATTAGATTTAATTAAATTTTAAAAAGCTGCTCATCGTTTTAAAATAGCTTCCTGTCGCATCGGGATGGCAATGCGACCGTTGTGCTTTCCCGCCACTGACAAAATCTGGAACCGATGTCACAATACCAGATTTCCAGGTGGGTGGTTCCAATACGTTTCTCCGTCCCCCCAAGCCACCATTCCCGTCTTAAATGCCTGCATTAAATTCTGCCCCTTCCGTGCTGTAGCGTTCTATGATTCTTTCTTTACACAATAGCAAAATGCACGTCAAGTTCAAAATACAGATTACAAAAAGAAATTAAAGATCCATGCACTGGATTTATTTTGGGGAATATATTTGCTACATTTTATAAACCGGAATGTTTGAATTCTGTTCGACAAACACTTAATCTAAGCATAATTCCTGTCCAATCCCAGGAAATCATGCATTAAACCATTTCCTATTGATTGATGTTACCTCTTTGAAGATAGCAGTCAGATTTCAGAATAAAAGCTGAAAGAAAATGATAACTTTGTTATGCTCAAAGAATAGTTTAAATTGAAGAATTGTCTGTGACTACATAGATTTCTTTAACTCTGTTCTATAATAACAAGTATTAAACACTGACAGGAAATCAATTCTGTAGATGGTTATCTGACAGAAAATGCCTCATATTCTGAAAGCTACAAAAAGCATTTTATATTCAAAGGATAATCCTTTCTGTTCCAGAAAGAAAAACTTAAATATATTTAATCCTAATAAAGAGAGAGCATCATCTTCAGCTATTCATACTTCTGTTGGTCGATATACAAAATATTGCCAATATTTTGATGAATTACAGCATTGAAAAACATTTGTACGTTCACAATGTAGTATTGTGCATATAAACACTTTCAATAAGACAATTTTAACATTAACAAAACACAATATTTCATAACAATCAATAATAGTCTACACATGAATGAAGGCAAAGCATTTTATATGACTTAGAATAAAGTTACCAAATGTGAAATCTGAAATTTATTGCATGCAGATGAGAAAACAGGATGACTAGTGTTCCTTCTGTCTCTACAGTGACATTGGGGTTTCTATGCTGTCTCAGGTGCCATCTTAAAAATCTCTTCAGTGACGGTGAATTTAACAGACATCTTGGCTCAGAGCTGAAGCTGAGTCACCACTGAATGATAGAACCAGGATGGCAATGAAGATCTACTGACTCAATACAGAAGTAAACAACTGGCCAATACTATTGTTAACAATTAAAGATCAGCTACTAAATTATATTGAAGCAGTCATGGACTATTTTAGTTTTACAAAACAGTCTCTGATGTGTAAAAGTATTTTTGACATTTTTACTGATTCACAGATTCTTGCCTACGTGCTCCAAATAATTTGAATTTCATTTGTATCTCAACCTTTTCTTTGGCCTCCTTATCACGAGAGACAATGGGTAAGCGCCTGGAGGTGGTCAGTGGTTTGTGAAGCAGCGCCTGGAGTGGCTATAAAGGCCAATTCTAGAGTGACAGACTCTTCCACAGGTGCTACAGATAAAATTGGCTGTCGGGGCTGTTTCACAGTTGGCTTCTGTCTTTTTTCCTGCCAACTGCCAAGTTTCTTCAACTCGTCACACTTAGCCCCGCCTTTATGGCTGCCCACCAGCTCTGGCGATCGCTGGCAACTGACTCCCACGACTTGTGACCAATGTCACAGGACTTCATGTCGCGTTTGCAGACGTCTTCAAAGCGGAGACATGAACGGCAGGTGGGTCTGATACCGGTGACGAGCTCGCTGTACAATGTGTCTTTGGGGATCCTGCCATCTTCCATGCGGCTCACATGGCCAAGCCATCATAAGCGCTGTTGGCTCAGTAGGGTGTATATGCTGGGGATGTTGGCTGCCTCGAGGACTTCTGTGTTGGAGATACGGTCCTGCCACCTGATGCCAAGGATTCTCCGGAGGCAGCAAAGATGGAATGAATTGAGACGTCGCTCTTGGCTTGCATACGTTGTCCAGGCCTCACTGCCGTAGAGCAAGGTACTAATGACACAGGCTTGATACACTCGGACTTTTATGTTCCGTGTCAGTGCGCTATTTTCCCACACCCTCTTGGCCAGTCTGGACATAGCAGTGGAAGCCTTTCCCATGCACTTGTTGATTTCTGTATTGAGAGACAGGTTACTGGTGATAGTTGAGCCTAGGTAGGTGAACTCTTGAACCACTTCCAGAGCGTGGTCGCTGATATTGATGGATGGAGCATTTCTGATGTCCTGTCCCATGATGTTCGTTTTCTTGAGGCTGATGGTTAGGCCAAATTCGTTGCAGGCAGCCGCAATTCTGCCCATGAGTCTCTGCAGACACTCTTCAGTGTGAGATGTTAATGCAGCATCGTCAGCAAAGAGGAGTTCCCTGATGAGGACTTTCCGTACTTTGTTCTTCGCTCTTAGACGGGCAAGGTTGAACAACCTGCTATCTGATCTTGTGTGGATGAAAATTCCTTCTTCTGAAGACTTGAACGCATGTGAGAGCAGCAGGGAGAAGAAGATCCCAAACAGTGTAGGTGCGAGAACACACCACTCAGGATAGGAAAGGGGTCTGATGAGGTGCCGCTATGCTGAATTGTGCCTTTCATATTGTCATGGAATGAGGTGATGATACTTAGTAGCTTTGATGGACATGCGATCTTTTTTAGTAGTTTGAAGAGACCACGTCTGCTGACGAGGTCAAAGGCTTTGGTGAGATCAATGAAAGCATCTGTTGTTCATGGCATTTCTCCTGTAGCTGGCAAAGGGAGAACAGCATGTCAATGGTGGATCTCTCTGCTCGAAAGCCACACTGTGCCTCAGGGTAGACACGCTCAGCCAGCTTCTGGAGCCTGTTTAAAGCGACTCGAACGAAGATTTTCCCCACTATGCTGAGCAGGGAGATTCCACGGTAGTTGTTGCAGTCACCGCAGTCACCCTTGTTCTTACAGAGAGTGATGATATTGGCATCGCGCATGTCCTGTGGTACTGCTCCCTCATCCCAACACAGGCAAAGCAGTTCGTAGAGTGCTGAAAGTATAGCAGGCTTGGCACTCTTGATTATTTCAAGGGTAATGCCGTCCTTCCCAGGGGCTTTTCCACTGGCTAGAGAATCAACGGCATCACTGAGTTCCGATTTTGTTGGCTGTACGTCCAGCTCATCCATGACGGGCAGAGACTGGGCTGCATTGAGGGCGGTCTCAGTAACATTTTCCCTGAAGTACAGTTCTAGGTAGTGCTCCACCCTGCGGTCCATTTGCTTGCGTTGGTCAGTGATTGTGTCCCCTGATTTAGATTTGAGGGGGGCAATCGTCCTGATGGTTGGCCCAAAAGCTCTCTTAATGCCATCATACATTTCTCTGATGTTTCCGGTGTCTGAGGCCAGCTGAAGATGACTGCATAGGTGTTGCCAGTAGTCATTTGCACAGCGCCTGGCTGTTCTTTGTGCAGTGCTTCTGGCTGCTTTAAGTGCTACGGATGTCAACTCACTGGGGGCTTTCTTGTAGTTCAACAGTGCAATGCGCTTAGCAGCTATGACAGGTTTCAACTCTTCAAAGTGAGATTGAAACCAGTCTGCATTCTGCTTCACACGTTTGCCATAGGTGGTTATTGCTGAGTCATAGATGGCGTCTCTGATGTGGGCCCACTTGGTCTCTGCATCCCCTGTTGGAGTGTTTTGAAGGGCTTTTTCAAGTGAATTTAGAAACTTATGTAACAGCTGTGGATAAGAAATTCTGCTAGTGTTGATGCGCAGGCGGCCCTTCTGCTTGGAGTGATGCAGCTTCTTTGGTTTGAGTCTAACCTTGCTGCACACCAGGGAGTGGTCGGTGTCACACTGTGGATGCTGCGTGTGATTTGAACGCTCTTTAAAGAGTCTCGCCTTGTGACGATGAGGTCCAACTGGTGCCAACGACGTCATCTTAGGTGCCTCCGTGAAACCTGGTGACAGGGTTTAGTATGAAAGAACGAGTTGGTGATGCAGAGGTTATGATAGGTACACAACTCAAGCAGTCTCTGTCCATTCTCATTCATCCTTCCAATGCCATAGCGCCCAAGGCAGGAGGGCCATGAGTCATGGTCGGCCCCAAACCTGGCATTAAAGTCCCCCAGCAGGAACACGTGTTCAGTATTGGGGATGCTACTAATGATATTATGGAGTTCCTCGTAGAACTGGTCTTTAGCTTCAAGTGAGGAGCAGAGTGTTGGAGCATAGATGTTGAGCTCAGTAGACGCAATGTGGACATTGCAGCACTTCAGGAGACACGCCTCCCTGCGCACGGATCTCTAAGAGAGCAAGACTACACCTTCTTCTGGCAGGGTAGGGATCCTGAAGAACCAAGACAGCATGGAGTGGGCTTTGCCATCAGAAACTCTTTGCTCAGCATGATAGAGCCACCCTCAAGTGGCTCAGAACGCATACTGTTCATCTGAATGTTCACTGCCTCTCGTCCAGTACATCTATCTCAACTGAAGGACTTTTAAGCTAGCAACACTACACATGCAGAGAAAAACAATAAGCTGTAGGTATAAAATTAATTCAATTTGTAACGTTCTCAGTAATTATTTTTAAACAGTTAAAATTACTTTTTTGTTTCCTGTTGTATATCTGAAATAGTCGATGGAAAACTGTGACTGTAATTTTATTCTTGTGGCAGGGTTCCTGCTGACAGGCCTGAAAGCAAGGGGAGACCCTTCTTTAGTGTTCTGTGGGACCAGGAGCGGCATTTTACAGGGGACAGGCAATTAATTGTTTGCCATCGGGGCTCCGGTCCCTATTAGGGAAGGTCACCTGCCCCAGGAACTGCAGGCCAATCGGAGGGCTGGCAGCTCAGCAGTCTCAGCAGTGCCACCAGGAGCCACTGCTGGGACTGCACTTGGAAGAAGAGGGTGCCATGGAAGGATGGCACCCTCCCAACCAGGTAAGTGGGCTCTGGGGATGCCGGGGCCAGTCAGGCAGGCCCCAGCGAGGGAAGGATGGTGTTCATGAAGGCATGCAGTGCCCTTGCCATGGGGGCGGGCATTATCAGTGGGGGGCCCCTCTGTGGGCAAAAGTTCCCAAATAGGAGGGCACTGCACTCCCCCCTCCCCCCCACAGCCCCTTGGGAGACCACCAGGTGTTACCTGGCGGTTTCGCCAAGTGGCGGAGGTCCCACCTGCCGTTGGTAAAATGCCAGTGGTGGCGGGAAGAGGCCCTTAATTGGCCACTTAAGGGTTCAATTGGCCTCTGAGCAGGCAGGCTGTCTGCCACATTCCCCGCTGCTTTCAAGATGGGATGGCGGCGCAAAGATGACGGGTACTCCACCCCACTGCCTTCACTTATCATTTTACAAGCCACCCCTCCTCCCAGTCCATCCCTAGAGGACTGGTAAAGTTCAGCCCTGTGAATAAAAATGTAACCATACATTAATAACGCACACATTGCTTTGTTATTCATGCGCGATCATATCTTTCTCATCCTTGGAATATTGTGTTCCTCTATGAATAATGTTTAATCTTTAATTATCTGTGGGATGATGACTGCAGTGAAAAGAATGTCAGATTTTTTAAAATAGGGAGAAATTCCTCTTAGCCAACAGAGCAATTAGTTCTAAGTAAGGGATCTGATGCAACAGTAAAGTGATCTTGTTTACTCAATAACTTACAAACTTCCAGACTCAACATTGAGTTCAATGATTTCTGATCATAACCACTGCCCCTATTTTTTTGGACAGCAGCTGTTGGTAATGGTTTTGCTATTCCCATTTACATCTTCTCCAGACCCATCTTTTGTTTCTTTACTAGTCCCATTACCATCCACTTTTGCCTTGCGCCATTATCCCTTTTGTTAATTTAATCACTCCTGCTTTTCACCCTGTCACAGACGTTCCCTTTTATTCTTTCCTCCCCTACCATATTTCTCTGACTCTAATTGCTTAAAAGCTGGTACATCTCTAACTGTTCCCAGTTCTGATGATAGGTCATCAATCTGAAACGTTGGGCTGAATTTTACAGCCCCCCCCCCAAGGAGTGGGATGCTGGTGGGGGGTGGCGTAACATGGAGTGGGAGGCTCCGGGGGCCCTTCCCGACCCGCTCCCGCCTCTGCCGCCACTTTACGCAGGGCGGTGGCGGTGAAATATGGCCCACCCACCCCAGGCCAATCAAGGCCCTTAAGTGGCCACTTAACAGCCACTTAAGGGCCTTCACCTGCCTCCAACGGGATTTTACCCGTGGTTAGTTGGGAGGCCAAGACCCGAGAGAAACCACCTGACAAAAGCAGGCAGCTCTCTGACGGCCCGAGGGGTCCTCATGATCGGGCACCTTGTGCCTCCACTGTCCCAAACACCTCCTACAACCAAGACGTTCCCCATCTCCCCAATTGACCACCCTTGCCTCACAGGGGCCTGCTCGATCACCTCCCGTGAGGTAACCAAAACGTACCTTTGTTCCGGGATCCCTGACATCTTCTTCTTCAAACTGGGCTGTAGTGCCAGCAGTGACCACTGCTCCCAGTGGTGCAGCTGGGACAGTTAGCTGCCGGCCATCTGATTGGCCTGCAGCACTATTAGGTGGGAGGTCCTACCTCAAGCGGGTGGCAGTCCCACCTCACATCAATTAAAGCCCAGTGTCATGCCAGATCCCCACCTGCCAAGAATGAGGCACATCAATTTTGTCATGAGCATTGAATTTTAACTGTTGTTGGAGCGAGGTAATGACTTGTTAAACAGATCAGCTGAGGCTGGAAAAAAACATTTACATACTAACAGAGATCGAAGGTGAGGAAGCACATTCGAGGGCCTGCTAATGACGATACAATCCACAAGGGACAGGAATGGTCAGACCAGCTGGTCACATGACTACCTGGCTGTTCCAGGGTTTTCTTTTGAACTGGCCATAGAGAGTTTGAAGGCAGAGTGTCTGTTTGCTCCTGGACTGAGAAGATCTCTCCTGCCTGCTCCCATCTCTTTCTCACAAGCCTCTGAATCCACTGAAGACACATGAACCCCAAGAGAGAAAAGTCTCCTACAGCGAACAAGGTTTAAGAAGAATACTGGGCCCCAACAAAAATCAAGACCTACCTACAATGAAGGACTCTATGAAAAACCATAACAAAAACTCTTCAGACATTGCCTCAAATTTTTCCACTTTATTTTTCATCTGCCCTTTTCTATCTCTATTTGCATGTCTGTATCGCGTATGCATGCAAGAGTGGGCGCATCATTACCTATAGGTGTCAACCGAATTAGAGTTTAAGTTCAAGTTTAATAAATTTCAACTTTTCTTCTTTAAACCTAAGAAAACCTGTTTGTGCTGGTTTCTTTGCCTTATAATTGGAAAGTGGTGAACAAGGATTCACCAAGGGGGAGCTAAAAACATAGTGTGTTTAAAATTAAACCCTGTTACAGTTAGACCAGGTGAACGCTGAGAAGGAACCTTAGACACCTTTCTCACCTGATCATAGCACTGGCTCCCCACAAAATACGGGTCGGTTCCCCAAGCAAGGTGGAAGCGGGTTCACCACCGACCTTTCAGTTGGTGACCAGCTCCCGTCCGCCCAGGGTTAAATCCCAGCTGTTAACTCTGTTTCTGGCGTTTGCTGCCTGACCTGCCTGAATATTTCCAGCATTTTCAGTTTTTTTGTTAGATTTCCAGCATCCCCAGTATTTTGCATTTGTATATGTATTGCTTCCCTCACAGACTCCTGTTTGGCATAGGGCCAATGATATCCATGCCCACTCTTTTGAAAGATTTGTTCATAAAGGGCAAGTGTTTCAATAGAGCTTTGTTGCAATTCCCCAGTTCATGTCAACATTGTTTTCAGGTCTTCATATTTCAGCCATGTCTTTAGAGATGCTATGCCAATGTAGCTACGTAGCAACCTGTCTTCTTAATGTTTTACTCACTGATGTCCTACAAGATGGGCTAGCCTGGGCCATTTTTATTAAATGTTTTCAATTTTCCTGCAGCTTCGCTATCTGTCAGAACTCTTCTGGTTCCCATATCTCAACAGGTTTGGATTAATAATGTCAGACTAAAAGTCCATTGTCATAACTACATATTCCTATTTGTTCAGTTTGTGTGGCCCCAGGTGACTTAAGCCACACACCCACTATTGTAGGATTAGTCTACTGAGCCTCTGCATGACACAAAAGCCTTTAGCAGCCAGCATACTTAGCACGAACTGTCATCTATTATCTGCAGTCACTACGTCATAACAAATAACTTTAAAATGGAGATAATTCAGGTAATTAGAGTTGAGATCCAGATTTTTTTCCTTTAAAGTTGAATATTTTGAGATTGAATTCAAAGTTCCTATCTAAACTTCAATTCTTCAAGCTGCCCATTAAAATCTTGCTTCCAGACAGAGCCCTAAAACAATCTATACGTCTTGTTTCACGAACAACAGATGCCAGCTCGTGAAAATAAGTAACAGGAAGAGAGGAATTAGAGACAGACATAAAGGCTTCACTACAAAGGCTGCAAAGCTAGAAAAAATAGTCTTGCACTCAGTCGTGGTGTTAATATAGAACATTATCTGGCAGAGTTGCTGATTGAATGCAGCAAATTAATTCAAATTATGCCAGAAGAAAAACTAATTTACATCCATTTGTAATAGCTTTAATATATAAATATTTATCTGTAGACAACACACTACAAGCATATGACCACATTTTTCTGCCAACTCAGTAATTTATTCACAATCTCATTCTCCTTAATCAAAGAATAAAAAACAAATGATCTTTGGAGAGTATTAAAGTAATTAACAGAGAGATATTTAGTTCAAACACTTCATCTACAGAAACAATAAGTACTTATCAGAAAAATATAAAGTCCATTGGAATAAATACCAAACAATATACAAGAGTATGCTTATTCTGCAAGGAGAAAACAGTATAATCACATGAGAGCAACAAATCCCAAATTAATTTGGGGTCTGCAAACACCACACCAGCTCATCAAATACAACTCTTTATTTTAGCAGCATGTCAATTATAAAAACAGATTTAATACAAATTAGTTTTAAGTACCATTCAATATTGAATAAAGATCTAAGCAAAAAAGATTAAGGGATCATAACATTTGGTATCCATGCCTAAAACCTGGGTTTGTTATCTTCCAATCTGTTGTAGATGTACTGTTATTTGGTATTATAAGGTCAGGTGAAAGAATTTACAGTATTAAAAAAAATTATAATTTTACACCAGAATGATTTCAATTGGTAATTATTATATCAGTGAAGGCTGATTAATACTTCTGTTTTTGAACTACCCCAGTAAAAATAAAGCATTTCTAATTGGAGTAAAATTGTTTGGTTTGGTTTTTTTTTATAAATTAATCGTATTCATTTTCTTTGTGATGATTTATACATGACACTTCAGCAAACAATGTTGTATCAATGGAATGTTACATCTATGTCATGACTGATTTTAAATGTCCTGTACCCAAATTAGCACACTTTGCCTCCAATTATTTGATTTAAATGGGCTGTAAATAGCATTATAATTTATACTAATTAGCCACATGCAACTATGAGTTAGTTGCTTTGAGGCTGAAGATTACAGAATATGAATGATGGTGTCTTTCTACAGACACTGGTCTCAAACCACTACCTGTGGAATGCAATGCAGGGCCTGCAAACCCAGTTATGCTGCTGGCTGCAGCATGTACAAAGGAGCTCCACACAAGAACACAAGCACAGAGCTCCACTTGCTGGCTACTTTAATTCTTGTGTTAGGAAAGAGCTTACAGGAATATGAAGGCTCTGTCAACATTCAAAACATCCAAATTGAGTTTAAGCGCTTACAGATGGGATGGAGCATTTTAAACATGACTTCACATTGAGCAGTCATGCAATCATTAAGTGATGTAAAACTATGTCTTGGGTTTAGTAAACTCAAGCATCAGGTTGCCTACCTGACACCAGAGCTATAAATCTATTTTGCACTAACATTAAAAGCTGTCCTTTGTCTGAATAAAAAATGATGGTAACCACAAAGCAGCACCAGAGCAATTTGAAAGAATAGACAAGATTGAGATTTCTGCAAACCATCTATCCCAATACTAATTTATTTTCACTCGTATGTACTCTGACAAAGAACTCGCATGCTTTCATAGCTCATAGAACAAAGACCCTCTCAAACCAAAAGCTCAAAGAAAGAAGAGCTTTTATTTACATTGCCACATCTTTCAAGCATCCCAAAAGTATGTTACAAACAACAAATTACTTTTTAAGCGCAGTTCTCTGTTATTACATAAGTAATTATGGCAGCCAATTTGCACATAGAAAGGTCCTACAGGCAGCATATGAATGATTCATTCATCTCCTTTTGATAATGTTGATTGAAAGATTAATGTTGGTTAGAAGATTGAGAGGACTCCCTGCTCTTCTTAAAATATTCCCAGGGATCTTGTACATCCCACTGAACAGGCTTCAGCTTAACAACTTAGGATGTCTTTCTGCAAAAAATGTTCTTTATAAATGCTATTGTTGAAAAACGCCATTTCCAGCAATGTAGTACTCACTCAGTACTACACTGAAGGTCAGCCTAAATTATATGCACAGGTCCTAAAATTGGATTGGAATCCACCAGCCTTAAGACTCAGATGCAAAATCAAGTTACCACAAACTGAATAGGAGACTGATGTTCTTTTAGAGAACTCCAATATTTTGTTCGATGATATATCATGTCACTTTGTGAGTCTGGTTGTATCATTGTCTTTCTGGCATCTGTGAGTCGTAATAATGTGATAAGCCATCATTTCAGATGAAAGCGGTGATCCCCAAAAGGCACTCTTGCTACCAATTAAGTTTTAGCTTTGCTCTTTTGGTAGTCCTCTTGCCTCTACATCAGAAGCTATGGGTTCAACTCCAGGACTTGACCACATAATCTAGGTTGACACTTCAGTATCACACTGCATTGTTGGAAATGCTGCCTTTTGGATGAAATGTTGAACCAAGGCATTGTCTGCCTGTTTAACCAGATGTAAAAGATCACATGGTAATATTTGCAGAAGTTCAGGGTGTTCTCTTGATGAACTCTTCAACAATAAACAAATTAGTTGGTCATTTTCTTCTTTATTCTTACATGGGATGTGGGCATCACTGGCTAGAACAGCATTTGTTGCCCATCCCTAATTGTCCTTGAGAGGTGGTGGTGAGCCACTTCTTGAACCACTGCAGTCCATCTGGTGTGGGTAGACCAACAGTGCTGTTAGGGAGGGAGTTCCAGGATTTTGATGCAATGACAGTGAAGGAACGGTGATATAGTTCCAAGTCAGGATGGTGTGTGACTTGAAGGGGAACTTGCAAGTGGTGGTGTTCCCATGCATCTGCTGTCCTTGTCCTTTTAGGTGGAAGAGGTCGCGGGTTTGGATGGTGCTGTCAAAGGAAGTGTGGTGAGTTGCTGCAGTGCATCTTGTAGATTGTACATACTGCTGCCCCTGTGCGTCGGTAGTAGAGGGAGTGAATATTTAAGGTGATGGATGAGGTGCCAATCAAGATTATTGTTTTGTCCTGAATGGTGTCGAGCTTCCTGAGTGTTATTGGAGCCACATTCATCCAGGTAAGTGGTGAGTATTCCCTCACACTCCTGACTTGTGGCTTGTGGTGATGGACAGATTTTGGGGAGTCAGGAGGTGGGTTACTCACTGCAGAATTCCCAGTCTATGAAATTCCTAGTATTTATGTGGCTGCTCCAGTTCAGTTTCTGGTTAATGCTAACCCCCCCACAATGTTGATCATGGGGTATTCAGTGATATTAATGCCATTGAACATCAAGGGCAGATGGTTAGATTTCACCTTGTTGGAGATTGTCATTGCCTGGCACTTGTGTGGCGCAAATGTTACTTGCCACTTATCAGCCTAACCCTGAATGTTGTCCAGGTCTTGTTGCAGATGGACATGGACTGCTTCAGTATCTGAGGAGTTGCGAATGGTGCTGTACGTTATGCAATCATCAGTGAACATCCCCACTTCTGACCTTATGATGGAGGGAAGGTCATCGATGAAGCAGCTGAAGATGACTGGGCCTAGGAACTACCCTGAGGAACTCCTGCAGTGATGTCCTGGAGCTGAGATGATTGACCTCCGACAACCACAACCATCTTCCTTTGTGCTTGGTATGACTCCAACTAGCGGAGAGTTTATCTTATGTACTGTTTCTGAAACTTTGTTGTGCACAAACTGATGGCTGTGCCTTTCTATATAACAAGGACAATGACTGTATTTCAAAATAATTTTATTGGTTCTGAAAACCAGCATGTGATAAAATGCTACATCAATGCAAGTTCTTTTACATAAAAGCAAGTCAGACAGATGTGATTAACTAAGAAAGATAGTGATGTGTTAGTCATAGATATATTGCATTCAATGTGGATAGTTTTATTTTAGTATTGCAACCACCTGTATAATCAGGCGATCTTCAGGGTTAATAAATGCCATTGGGTTGCTCACTGGTG
The DNA here is from genome assembly GCF_036365525.1 of Heterodontus francisci. Lineage (NCBI taxonomy): Eukaryota > Metazoa > Chordata > Chondrichthyes > Heterodontiformes > Heterodontidae > Heterodontus > Heterodontus francisci. The sequence continues at coordinate 110,272,385 of NC_090372.1, read as the reverse complement.
GCTATAATTCATGTGCATACAATATACAACATCCTAGACTCCAGGGAAGTCTGCAATGGCACAAATGTTTTGCTATTTTTCCAATTGTTTCTTGTATACTTGTGGAAATGGATGAACCTGTCAGCCTCCCAGAACAGTTCATTAGTTAACTCTTGAATACAAGTAGACATGGTACCTTGTCTAATGTCAGACAAATCACTGCCTGGTGACTAGATCAGAAGCTATTAATTTTCTCTTACTTTCATAGCCACAGGGAGAGCAGTGTCCCGTACTGCACCCCCTTCCAAAAACTTCTCTGGAGAACCTGAACCTTCGTATGCAATACTTCTCATGTAGGTCTAAGTTTGACAGGTCGAATGATCTAAACTCCACTTAGGGTTAAACCTTCACTGGGTTAACCTCCTCAAATACTCCCAAACCTCCCTCTCATCACATTTCACTTCTAGTAATCTGGTAGCTTCTGCTTTTGGCACAACTATCTTAGTTGCTTTCTTGTGCTAGGAACCTTTCAGTCTGCTGGCTTTGTTTAAAGCCTAGTGAAACTGTGATGTGTAATGCCAGAATAGTACATTGCTAAGTTATTTTGCAGCAGGACTAGTTGGTTTCACAAGCCCCATCCTGATAATTAGTGCATTTGTTGTTTGCAGTTTATCAGTGCAAAATATTTACTGTTATGTTAAATCTATGCTAATACTGCCGAAACTAGCTAATGACTCAAATTCTCTTTTGTTTCACCAATCATTCTGGGACAGATTTGGGCAGGTTAACATGGGAAACTGTGTTCTTAAAAATCTTCCCATAAAATACTGGTTCCCTTTAAGTCCACCCCAATCCCATTCTGTCATTTTCAAATCATGTCAAGGAAGCATGGCGAGCCCCTATATTCCATTCCTTCCATTTCCACACCAAATAAATATCGTTACTATAACTTTTGCAAGGTATCCCTGTAGTGGATATCACATTGAGGAGGCCATTTTGTGTGTTGGTATTTTTTGCCTGTATTTTGAAATTAGGAAGAGGAGGGTGAACGCAAGGAACAGCCTAGACAGAAGCCTTTAAAAGTCAGGAAGTAACTCACATGAAGGATGGAAATTTAATCGGCCCCTGGGAGACGGGCTAGGAGGCAGGGTTCCCATAGAATCGCGATGGAAGGCAGGGGACGGAGGGCCCGTCGCCCTCCTGTCACCCTGCAATTAAGTCGGGGCAGGAAAGGCCGAAGACGTTCTTCCTGCCAAGAGGCCAATCAATAGCCACTTAAGGGCCTCTTCCTGCTGCTATCAGAATGACTCCAGTGGCAGGGGTGGGAGGGGGGGGGGGCTCCACCACACAGGGAGGTCGGCCTGTGAAAACAAGGCAGCTCCCTGTGGGGATGGGGGGTGCCTCCTCCATTGGCAATCTGTGGCCTACAGAGGGCCCCCAATGGCAAAGGCTGCCCCTTTGCAAACAACACCACCCCCCTGCCTTCAATGCCCCCCCCCATCATCAGGGCCTGCCGGACTGGCCCCCACAACCCTGCCACAACTACCTGGGGTCCAGGGGTCCAGTGATTGGCCTCGTCCCACGCCTTGTGTAGTACTGGCAGTGTCCACCACTCCCGGTGGTGCTGCCAATACTACTGAGTTGCCGGCCCTCTTAAAGGGATGGGGACCATGGCGCCAGGCTGTTAAGTGCCCAAGTGCTGCTGAATTGCAACAGGGCGGGGGGTGGCTGGTGGGGGGCTCCAAAGGGCTAAGGCATGGTTTCCCTCTCCCAGCGTTGGGATCCCTGCCAGCACAACTAATTTCAGCCCAGGGAATCTACTAATCGGCCATGTTGTTCTCTCACCTTTATTCTCATAACCTGCCAACAGAGCAGGCAGTATTACAAAATAATCAGCTCTGATCATATATGACATTCCTTTCCCACTTGAAAGAAATGATTTCCTCACAGCACAATATGACTCAACCAATCTCAACAATACCTTTAATATAATAGGTTAGGTTGCATTTTTGTTTTTCCAGTAATCACATCTAATACATATATGACCGGTACAACCAGAATACATTAAAAGGGAAAAAAAACATTCTTTTGCCCCAAACAAAAAGCAACATGACAAGAATTAATGAAAAGAACAATTTCTTTCCGAGATTAACACTGCAATATGTGTATGTATCTTGTGTTTTATGTACTATTTTCATACACACAGGGCTGAATTTTAAGGGAACCTTTGGGATGGGAACGGAGGCATAGGAGGACATCAAATGGAGATGGAACACATCAGACAGGAAGTCTGACGTCGTGACTTCTCATCCCAATGTTTTCCATGGCAGCAAAGATGGAGGGTGGAGGTCTGACGGGGACGTTGTGGGCAGATAGTTAACAGGCAAATTGAAAGCAAATTTATGCAGCGGTTGAAATATTATAAACTGTGCACAATTTTCATGGGTCTTCAGAGGCTCGTCTCCTTCAAGGAGGCGATATAAAGGCGGGAGAGGATGGTTGGCTGCAAGGGGAGGATATAGGGAGGACAACCATCGAGAGCCTGGCTGAGCAACAAAAGGACAACTGTGCATATCAGGAGTGAGAGGAAGCTTGGCTGAGCTGTGGGGAGGGTCATATGTGGGATCGCACAGTCAGCAACCCATCAGTGCATCGAGGAGGTCGCCAATGCCCTTTACAGGAGGGCCACCCGAGGTCTCCTCTCAGCCATTTTGTCACTTTATGCTAGCAGCTCCTCCTCTCACAGGCCTTCAGCATGTAGAGCTCAATGCAGGGCTGGCAGCCCTTTAAACATGGCACCAGCACCTGCCGAGGCGTCACTTGACACCGTACTCCACACCTCCGGTCCTGACCCTGTCCACGCAATTGGTCGGGTTCACAGTTCATTAGGGTTGATTGGCCAGCCACCGCTGAATCGCATGCGGCCAGCTGCTCCTGCCCCCGGCATGCCTTATGTCTGCTTCTGGTCCGGACCTTGGAATTGGCGTCTTCATTATAAAATTCAGCCCACAGTATCTAACTGCCCTGCTTCAAGCATTTCAGCATACTATTTAGTCAAATGGCCGTTTATTTGAAAACAAAATAATAATAAAAAATCTAAACCTCTCTTGGAATGGAAAGTAGGCTAGGCTTATACTCCCAATTTCCCAATTCCTCTTTAACTTCTTGCTTCTTCCTTCCCACATACTCTTAATTAACCTATCTGGCTTCTTTCTTTTTCTGTCTGGGTATCTTCTCCCATTTCCATTTCCATGAGCTTCATTCTGCTCTCTCAACATCTCTGGATGTGTCAAACCTGAACTTTAACCATTAACTCCACTTAATAGTTTAGACTGTGACATTGACTGATTAGTCTTAATCAAAGCCTCTGGCTCGCTAATGGTAGATACTGTGATACTGGCAAACTTTCACTTTCTTTGTGATTTTCACTTGCTTCCTGACTTCTACTTTGGACTGCAGGAGGAATTTGAACTATCGAAGGGCTATCATGCTTCCCTTTTGTCAGAATTCCTCATTCAAGTAAATGATCTACATAGTACTGATGGAGTCTCTCTACAATCTTCACTTGATAAGTGAATGCACCAAGTCTGTTTACAACAACTCCAAACACATACTTCTCTTTACCATTTGGTGATTTTTTACCATGACGTTCTGACCAACACTGAACTCTCTACCTTTCTTGCCTGGTACATCATAACTCACCTTTATTTTGTCTTGCTTTTCTCTTACATTGCTATTGATGTCAGGCTTAGGCAAACTAAACCTTGTTCTAGGAGTGTGTTTAAATACTAACTCATAAGGTGAGCAACCTGATGTAGACTGTGGGGTTTTCTGTAAGAAAACAGAAAATCGTCTGTCCTGTGTTGAAGGGAAACATGGCGCTGCCTAGCTTGTCACCTAGCAAATACTTTTGCAAAAATCTTCACAATCTGCACACTTCTTTCTGCAGCACCATCCTATGCTGGGTGATATGGTGGCATCAGAGTGTGTTTGACTCCATTCTTATTCAGAAATATTCTGGACTCTACTGATGTAAACTGCAGGCTGTTGTCTGACACCAACACCTCTGGCAATCCATAAATTGCAAACCAACTTCTCAAAACCTGAATAGTTTTGGCACTTGTGGTATTGGGTATAAACTCAACATTTATCCACTTGCTATAGCTATCTACTGGAGCAAAGTACTCTTTCCCTTCCACTTCAAAGAAATTGACATGTGCTCATTCCCATGGTTTTCTTGTGTTTGAACATGGAATGAAAGGAACTTTGGGTGGATCATTTCTTATTCTGAGACTCACTGCACAACTTTTCACCGATTCTTCAATAGCTCTGTCTAACTTGGGATACCAGAAATAGCTTCTTGCTACTGCTTTCATATGAACTATCCCTGTGTACTCTTAATGTAGTTTCTCTAACAATTTCTCTCTCAAAATTTGGTGGAATAATGACCTTTAAACCCCACAGTACAGAAACTTGATCTACACTCGGTTCATTTCTACATGTGAAATACTCCTGTAGTTTCTCATCATCACATTGTTTAGGGCACGTTAGGCCATTCATGACATAATTTAACATTTTACTGAGAACCACATTCCTGCAAGTTTCTTTACCAAGTTCCCTGGCAAACACTAGCATGTCATTTGTGTATGTAAAGTAATTCACAAGTAGCTCAGTGGCTAAGAATGAATCAGACTTCATGGGAAGTCTTGAAAGAACATCCACATTAGCATGATCTGCTGATTTACAACATTTGATACCGCACTGATGGGCCATCAAAATAAACGTCCACCTCTGAATTCATACTGCCACTAGGAATGGTAGCCCCTTCTTTGAACCAAAAATGACCGTAAGGCCTTGGTGGTCAGTTAATAAAGTGAATTTCCTACCGTATAAGTACTTGTGGAACTTTGTAACACCATATATGTTGGTTAATGCCTCTTTCTCAACTTGTGAGTAATTTTTCTCTGACTTCCTTAATGTACGAGAAGCATATGCTACAGGCCTCTCCATACCATCTTCCATTATGTGAGATAACACCACACCTAACCCTTTTGGTGAGGCATCACATGCAAGAATCAGTTGTTTCTTGGCATTATAGTGAACCAAAACAGCATCATTAGTCCATACTTTCTTCACTTCTTCAAATGCTTTCTGGCACTCTGCAGACCACTCCCAAGCAATTCCATTTGTGAGCAGTTTATACAGTTAGCTAAGTCGGGGATGAACTTAGAATAATACCCAACAATCCCTATGAATGTTCTAAGTTCATCTTTATTCTCTGGTCTCTTTGCTTTCAAAAGTCCCTCAACCTTCTCCAGCATTGGGTGGATACCTTCACCATCTATTTGGTGACCCAGGTATGTTACACTCGACATTATGAGGCAACACTTGTGCTTTTTTGCTTTGATGCCATACCCTTGAAGTCGATCTTGGGCTTCATTCAACCTTACAATGTGCTCTTCCTGTGTCTTATTACTAATTAGAATGTCATCTAAGAATCAGCATGCTCCTTTCATCCCACAGAGGACCTGATCCATGATGCTTTAGAAAACTGAATGCTAAGAAATTACTTGCTCTTGTTGCAGGTATGCATTTGATAGATTTATCTTACTGAACACCTTCCCATTGGCTAAATTAGAAAACAAATCTTCAGTTGTAGGAACATCACCACCTGCAAGTTCCCCTCCAAGCCACACACCATCCTGACTTGGAGCTATATCGCCGTTCCTTCACTGTCGCTGGGTCATATTCCTGAAACTCTCTTCCTAACAGCATTGTAAGTGTACCTACCCCACACGGACTGCAACGGTTCAAGAACGCAGCTCACCACCATCTTCTCAAGGGCAATTAGGGATGGGCAATAAATGCTGGCCTAGCCAGTGATGTCCACATCCCAGGAACAAATAAAAAAAAGGCAGTAAGTATCATTTTTGATCAACTTATTTACCATTCATTTATAATCTGCACAAATCCAAATGGACCCATCTGCTTTTTTAACTACCACAATGGGTGCAGCCCATTCACTGTTCATCATCTTAATTGCCCCGATCTTTCTAATCTATTCAACTCTTCATTTACTGATTCTTACTGGGTCTAAGGCACTAGCCTAGCCTTGTAAAATGTCAGCTGTACATTGTCCTTTATCTTGACTCAAGCCTTTTGATGCCTAATTTCATCATTTAGTCCTCCTTGCTCAGAAACCACTTGGTGCTCTCTTAACATTTTCTCAGTGTCAGATGTGGTCTTACTGATCCCTACTGTAAATAACTCAGACCAGTTTAACTATATCTTCTTTAGCCAATTCCTTCCCATGAGGGAGACTTTGTTCCCTCCAACTACTACTAATGGCAAGTAATAGGATGCATTATCATGTTCCACAATAACACTAACTTGACCTAACACAGGAATACTGTTATTGGAATAACTAGTCAGTTTCACACCAGTTTTGCATAAGGGAATGTGACTTAGAGATTTTTTTGTACTCTCCTTCCAAGATAATGGATGCAAGCTGCAGCTGTATGAACGATGAAAGCAAATTGAGAATCTTCTACTTTCATTTCTACTGTGGGTGCTGGATTTATATCTTCAGTCCTATTACTTTCATCTTCCATGTGATGTTTTTGTTGCTCTTTGATGGACCAACTCTTGATCTCCCTGCTGAATAACATCAACTTCTGTTTCTATATCTTTCATATGCACAGTCAAGGACTTCCATGGGAATCAGGGGGAAAACTCTTCGTTGGCTGGAGTCATACCCAGCACAAAGAAAGATGGTTGTGATTGTTGGAGGTCAATCATCTCAGTCCCAGGACATCACTGCAGGAGTATAGCAGGGTAGTGTCCTAGGCCCAATCGTCTTCAGCTGTTTCATCAATGACCTTCCCTCCATCATAAGGTCAGAAGTGGGGATCTTCACAGATGATTGCACAATGTTCAGCACCATTTGTGACTCCTCAGATACTGAAGCAGCCCATGTCCAGATGCAGAATGAACTGGACAGCATCCAGGCTTGGGCTGATAAGTGGCAAGTAACATTCACGCCACACAAGTGCCAGGCAATGACCATTTCAAAAAAGAGAGAATCTAACCATCTCCCCTTGATGTTCAATGGCATTACCATCAATGAATCGCCCACTATCAACATACTGGGGGTTAAAATTGACCAGAAACTGAACTGGACCAGCCACATAAATACTGCGGCTACAACAGCAGGTCAGATGCTCGAAATTCTGCTTTGAGTAACTCATTTTTTGACTCCCCAATGCCTGCCCACCATCTACAAGTCACAAGTCAGGATTATGATGGAATACTCTCCACTTTCCTGTATGGGTGCAGCTCCAACAACATGCAAGAAGCTCAACACCATCCAGGATAAAGTGGCTTACTTGATTGACACCCCATCCACCACTTTCAATATTCACTCCCTTCACTACTGACACAGTGGCAGCAGTGTGTACCATCTATGAGATGCACGGCAGCAACTCACCAAGTCTCCTTCGACAGTACCTTCTAAACCTGTGACCTCTACCATCTAGAAGGACAAGGGCAGCAGATGCATGGGAACACCACCACTTGCAACTTCCTTTCCAAGCCACGAACCATCCTGACTTGGAACTATATCGCTGTTCCTTCACTGTCGCTGGGTCAAAATCCTAGAACTCCCTTCCTAACGGCACTGTTGATGTACCGACACCCCAAAGACTGCAGCGGTTCAGGAAGGCGGCTCACCACCACCTTCTCAAGAACAATTAGGGATGGGCAATAAATGCTGACCTAGTCTGCAATGCCTACATCCCATGGATGCATACAAAATAAATGTATGATTGGGGAAAGGGAACAGCACAGAAGAATGCCACTGTGATTGTGCCAGCACTTTGAAATTGCTATCTAGTTAGTCCCACTCCCCTGCTTTTTCCTCATAACTCTACAATTTTTCCTCTTGAAGTATTTATCCAATTTCCTTTTGAACGTTATTATTGAATATTCTTCCGGCACCACCCTCTCAGCCAGTTCATTCCAGATCATAACAACTCATTGTGTAAAAAAACAATGGTTTTAATCTCCCCTCTGGTTGTTTTGTCAAGTAACTTAAATCTTTGTCCTCTGGTTACCAACCCTCCCCTGCTGGTGAAAATAGTTTTCCTTATTTACTCTATCAAAATTCCTCATACTTGTCTGCTTTACTTAAATAATTTGTCTGTTGGTTTATACCTTGACCCTCTGTCTGATAAGTTCAATTTACCTATCAAAGATGAGGAGAATCAAGTTGCTAGTTTACTGACTGATCGTTCTTGGTTATGATCCCTGCACTTTCTTATTCTTGACATAGATATTGGACAGGGAAAGGCACATCCTGGACCATAGAGGATCCAAGGTCCATTTACAGGAATGGTCAGCAATGCTGAGTAGCATATCAAGCGTAAATTCCAAAAATGTAACTGCTTCTGAAAAGAGAAAAGACAGGTTAACATTCGAGGTGGTGGACCTTTTGTCAAAATCTTTATCTTTCAGATGCTGATGGACCTGCTATTTATTTACAGCATTTCTGTTTTAATTCCACCCAGTGTTAGGTCTCTTTATGACAGGAAACAAAGCAAAGGAAATCAAAGCCAGCTTATCGTAACTGTGTGAGATCGCCAACATCATTATCTCTTGCTGTAGTCAAGTCACGGATCTGTTCCTACATTCTTCCAGCCACTGATTTAAATAATGAGACACCTTTTTTAATTTCTAGCAAAACCTCAAATATCCCTCAGCCTTACAAATAAAAAGCTATCAAAATGTGTTTGAGGAGATTGGCATTTTATGTGTCATAATAATTATATGGACTTGTTACTGTGTTCTGTGATTTTTAATTAATTGAGGTTTGGCTATCTGCATAACATTTTACTGGTCAAAATGACTGGTATTTAGGCAATGCATTATGCAATAAATAAAATTACAGAAATATAGATACAAAGCTGCACTTACAGCGCTAACATTGGTAATAATTCAAAGAAAATTTTGTTATATCTAATATAAATTTAAAATTGTGCTGTCGATGCAATGATGTTGTAAATTTAAAATGAAGCCATAGCAGTTTGTTAAGACACTCTCACTGTACAGATTGAGGCTTGAATGTGTAGATATAAGTGTAGCCTAAAATTACTGTGTGCAATATCAGCAGATGAACATTTAATACATTTGTATAACATTCTTCTGTTCGTTATTTTAGTGGAAGCATTAAGCCATCTGCAGTAAACAGCTCCCCTAAAATAGAAGAGCAATGTCATTTGATACAAGGTTTAATTTTCTAGAATGTGCACTCTAACCATAGACTCATCTAGGGGGAAACATGGAACCTGTTCCCAAGATTTTCCCTCCATTATTTTTACCAGTTGAAAATAAAATTGATAGATTAAATGGGGGAAATTTTATAGAGTCGTCAGCAGTCTCAGCCGTCAGCTAATGAAAAACCCTCATTGCCTCCTTTGGGGAAGGCACGCTATAGGACGAAGCACTCAGGCAATTAACAGGCCACCGGCCGACCTTCCCCGGGATCAGGACCCTGGGGACAGAAAGTCCCGCCCGCCGAGAGCTGCCGGCCAATCAGAGACCAGAAGCTCGTTTGCTCGGCAGCGCTACCGGGGAGGCAGTGGCTGCTTCTGGAGCGGCACCCACCAGAGTCCCAGGAGTGCAGAGCGACCCAGGCCAAGGGTAAGTGATGGCTGGTGGGGAGCATGGGGGAAGGGGGTGCAGGCGTATCGGCAGCAAGGGCAGGAGGGTGGCTCTCAGGATAACACCCCCCTTCCCGATACCGGGTCCCTCGATCAGGCACTGAGTGCCTTTGAATGAGAGACCACCTACCAACCCCCTCCCTGGGAGAACACAAGCAGCCCATACTTGTTTGCATCTCGTGCTCCCCACATGATGACAGGTCCACCTGCTGCTGGACTAATGCCAGCAGAGGCAGGAAGAGGCCCTTCATTGGGCATTAATTGCTCAATTAATAATTTTAAATCTGAATTTGATATATTTTGCTAGACGTGGGTATAAAAGGAGCCAAGCCAGGTGGATGGAGTTAAGGTACAGATCAGCCATGAGCTCATTAAATGGCAGAACAGGCTCAAGAATCTGAATGGCCTATCCCTGTTTCTATGTTCCTAGATGCACAACTATGACTTCCAGCCATGTGCTCCTGTTAGAAAAGATGAGATTTTGTAAAATTGATCATATTATATGTTAATCTGTTGATACTGCTAATAGTCATTTCTAAATATTTCTGTATAAACTATGAATGCTTACGCTATTAGATGAATCAGATGTAGTTCAATTGTATAGCTAATAAATTAGAAACATCAACTTTAGGCCACAAAATACCTCTGGTCCTGATCTCAGTAGTTATGGCACAGCTTAAGGGATCAGTGAGAGGGCAGTTCATTAGCATATGCAATAAATGCCTTGGGTGGATTTTGGCACCCGCCTGCCTGCCCCATGTCACAGAGACTGTAGTGTTGCTCCACCCATGAGGAAGGGTGCCCAGATCCATCTTCTGACCCCAGAAATTGTCCTATCTGCCCCCAGAGTAAGGTGGTTGACCTCCAATTTCTTTTTTACCAAAAACCTTGTGGTGTTCTTTGGGGGCCTAATCTGACCTGAGCCCCACTCACACTGTAGGGAAAGGGCAGGGCAATGGCATAATTGGATTGCTCTTTGAAAGAGCCAACATAGGCATGATGAGCTGAATGGCCTCTTTCTATGACTCTGGTGGGGTCCACATGTGGTCTTGTGGAGGCTAATACATTTCCACTCACTCAATACACCGGCCACCACACAAATATTCGGTCCTGACTGCAGATTAGGACGGGAACTCCCAGTTTAGGGAGTCCTTGTCTGTGACCTTACCTACTGGCTATCACTTACCTTATAAGGGGCAGATGAACTTTCGATCCAACAGCAGCCACAGAAAAAAACTCTTGGAAACAGCAGAGACCTGGTATAACCTGAGTTCCCTTGGGATTACACTGAACTCTTGCAGGAGACCAGCAGAATCCCTACGTAATTTCATGCCTAAAAAAACCCCAAAAAATTCCACTTTCAAATTTTACCATGAACTCCTTGCTGAAAATTGAAGATGTATTCTATGTAGAAGCTGAGCTGGGATTCTAAACCTCATGCTTTACTTACAAAAGTGTGCTTCTGACCTCTGAAGTAGGATCCAGTGGTATAAAGCAGAAGACAATGCAACTGAAATTACAGGGGTGATGCTAGTACAAAAGCTTTAACATGTTTATGAAACATTGATTTGTCCTCTATTTTAACAAAGGCATTAATTTGTATATTTTTGAGTGAGTTAACACATTATTCAAATTGTAGTAAAAAGGACCTTAGCAGAATTTCAACTGAAATATGATTTGTAAAATAAAATGATTGAGCATCTCAAATATTACTGCAAAAATATTACAATTTCCCAAAATAAATGGCAGTCAAAATGCTTTTTTTTTAAATGTATCAATTTTTTGTAGGTAATTTTGTATTATTTTTAAACTGATCATTCTACAAAAACGAATGGCACAGGGATTGCAAGCAATGTAGATTCATAAATACACTGTCCTTTCCACATATACTTGCAGATTGTTCCTTTTCAAATACTAATCTAATTCCTTTTTTTAAATGTGTAGTCTGTCTCAGTAGTCACTTATGCAAACATATTTCATGTTCTAATAATTCATTAAGTGAAAAAAATCTAATTTTCTCTTCATTTCTTTGGTGATAATTTTGAATCTATACCCCTTATCTATTTATCAACCAGTGGAAAAAAATATTTCACTGGAATCCCAGTAGGACGTGTCCCCTGCTGCTGAGGATGCTGGAACTCATGAGAATCTGCACTCCCAGAACTCGCCTGCCAAGTATCAACTGCCAGGGATATTTGTATTGAGATCATTGGTGAAACATTCTCCTCAGATTAAAATGGTACACTAAATTGCATTCCATCACAACATCTCCTAAGCCTTCCTACCAATTTCAATCATTAGATACCTAAACACCTGTTTTTCTGGCTCTCATTAACAAAAATGATACATCATCCTTACCAGACTTTATAAGGGCTCATTAAATGAAGACAAGTTATCGTGATTAAACTAAGTGAGTCCAATCATAACGGTTGCTCTGTGTTCACTTTCTATGAGACAAAACAGTTTAATGACTACCTTTAGTCCAATTAACCTTTGTAATACAGGTTCCTTTTGAATATTTATCTCCGTTAGTGGTTCTTCCATATCTTCCTCAGCTATTCCTCCTTTTGCCTTCCTCTATAAAAAATGAAATACAATTTTTCATAAATATTCTGCTGTTCCATCATTTCAATTAGAACGATGATTCATTACATCTCTAAGTGCTTACAAAACCTCTTACTGTTTTCTTTCTGCTTTCTGCTCTCTGCCAATCTTCTTTCATACGCCTTCCAATTTTTCCTAATCTCCCTTAACGTTCCTTTCTATTTTTTATTTGTTATTTTTGTAGTTTTCTATATTATCCCCCTTTTTGTTGATGCTATATTCAATCCTATCCAATTTACTCTCTTAAGCTCAAATGATATTTTAAATTCTTTCCTCTACACATCTGTCTAATTCCCATATGTGCAGGCAGTTTCATTGAGTGTACTGTCTCACTGACTATTGTTGCAGGAATTAAAGTCCAAATGCCTCGCAAGTGCACTTTGTGCTCCAGATTAGTGGTTATTTTCTGTCCCACTTAAAATAGCACAGATAAGCAGTATAGCCTGGTAATTCTTCTCTCGCTGTGAAAAGACACGGCGCATAGACAGTTTCGTTTTTACTTCACATATTGTTAACACCTTAGTGAGACTGTTAACGTTAAAATATGACATATGAACCCCCCAGACCAATTTAAAGAATTGCACAAGATTTCACATTTTAAGACTTTTATTATAACAACTAAAAGAAATCCCCATTAACTAAAATGTACTTTGTAAGTGGCCGATACCCCAAATTACAAAGAAAGTTATTTTCTTTACTTATTAATACACTTGAAAACCTCACACCATACTCAGCAGGAGAAGTGATGGCATAGTTGTAATGTCACTAGACTACTGATCCTGATACCTCAGCTAATGCTCTGGGGTCATGGGCTCGAATCTCACTATGGCAGATGGTGAAATTTAAACTCAATTAATAAATCTGGAATTAAAAGCTGGTTGAATGGTGACCATGAAATTGTTGTTTAAAAACTTATCTGGTTCACCAATGTCCTTTAGGGAAGGAAACCTGTCATCCTTACATGGTCTATGTTTGACTCCAGACCCACCGCAAAATGTTTTGACTCTTAAATGGCCTGGCAAGCCACTCAGTTGTATTAATCTGCTACAAAGTGTAAGAAAGGAATGAAACTGGACGGACCACCCAGCATCGATCTAAACGACAACAGAAAACCTAGCCTTGTCGACCCTGAAAAGTCCTCCTTACTAACATCTGGGAGCTTGAGCCAAAATTGGGAGAGCTGTCCCACAAACAGGTCAAGCAACAGCCTGACATAGTCAGACTCACAGATTCATACCTTGCAAACAATATCCCGGACAGCACCATCACCATCCCTGGATAAATCCTGTCCCACCGACAGGACAGAACCACCAGAGGTGGCAGCACAGTGGTATACAGTCGGGAGGGAGTTGCCCTGAGAGTCCAAAACATTGACTCCAGACGCTACGAAGTCTCACGGCATCAGGTCAAACATGAGCAAGGAAACCTCCAACTGATTACCACCTATTGCACCCTATCCGCCCCCCCGCCCCCGCATGATGAATCAGTGCTTCTCTGTGTTGAACACCAACTAGAAGAAGCAGAAGCAGGCCTCATGGCGTGGCATATCCCCCACTCTGCAATTACCATCAAGCTGGAGGACCAACCTTGGTTCAATGAAGAGTGCAGGAGGGCATGCCAGGAACAGCAGCAAGGGCACAGAATGTACTCTTGGTGGGGAACTTCAATGTCCATCACCAAAAATGGCTTGGTAGCACCGAGCTGGCTGAGTCCTCAAGGACATAGCTGCTAGCCTGGATCTTCGGCAGATGATGAGGGAACCAATCTACCTGTCGCAGATGCATCTGTCCATGACAGCATTGGTAGGAGTGACTACCACACAGTCCTTGTGGAGACAAAATCCCATCTTCACATTGAGGATGCCCACCATCATGTTGTGTGGCACTACCATGGTGCTCAATGGGATAGAATTCAAACAGATTTAGCAACTCAAAACTGGGCATCCATGAGACGCTGTGGACCATCAGGAGCAGCAGAATTGTATTCAATCACAATCGGGTAAACTCATGGCCTGGCATATCCCCCACTCTACAATTACTATCAAGCTGGGGGACCAACCCTGGTTCAATGAAGAATGCCACACAAGTGCCAGGCAATGACCATCTCAAACAAGAGAGAATCTAACCATCTCCCCTTAATGTTCAGTGGCATTACCATCACTGAATCCCCCACTATTAACATCCTGGGGGTCACCATTGACCAGAAACTGAACTTGACCAGCCACATAAATACTGTGGCTACAAGAGCAAGTCAGAGGCTGGGAATTCTGTGGTGAGTAAGTCACCTTTTGACTCCCAAATGCCTGTCCACCATCTACAAGGCACAAGTCAGAAGTGATGGCATACTCTCCACTTGCCTGAATGGGTGCAGCTCTAACAACACACAAGAAGCTCGACACCATCCAGGATAAAGTAGACTGCTTGATTGGTACCCCATCCACCACCTTCAATATTCACTGGCTTCACCACCGCGCACAGTGGCACCAGTGTGTATCATCTACAAGATGCACTGCAGCAACTCGCCAATTCTCCTTCAGCAGCACCTTCCAAACCCGCAACCTCTACCACCTAGAAGGACAAGGGCAGCAAATGCATGGGAACACCACCACCTGCAAGTTCCCCTCCAAGCTGCACACCATCCTGACTTGGAGCTCTATCGCCATTCCTTTGCTGTCGCTGGGTCAAAATCCTGGAACTCCCTTCCTAACAGCACTGTGGGTGTACCTACACCCCAAGGACTGCAGCAGTTCAAGAAGGCAGCTCACCAACACCTTCTCAAGGGCTATTAGGGATGGACAATAAATGCTGGCCTAGCCAGCGTGACCCACATCCCATGAATGAATATTTAAAAAAGTACGTTACACAGTCCTCTTTGATGGCAAACTCTTCATGGTTAAAAGTCCCAAACCCCTCCCAGTTGCAATGGGTTGGATCTCCCAGACCTTTCTCAAAATCAATGTCCTCTTTGTTCACTTCGCCAAGCACTTTCGTGCCCTGAATAAGGCGATTCCTTGCGATCCTGTTGGTCATTTCCTTCTCCGCAAACGTAAGCTTTCGAAACAGGTTCAAGTCTTCGCAGCCTTTCACTATCAGTTTTATCTGAGAACAGGTTTTCCCTCTCTCTCTCTCCCTTGAGGCTGCCACTGCAGGTCGTCTTCCTTACAGCCTGCTCGGAGGCTTCAACAGCTGGCCTCCTTTCTAACAACTTGTCTGCCTTCAGAAAATCTGTTAAATTTATTGGGAATCAAAAATCAATAGCCCATTCTCCTTTTCCAATATGCTAAGTCCACAAGTCTGGCTACAGCAGAGCCACCCAGGATTTCTATTGTTTCCAGGTGTTAGCAGCTGCCATACACATTTGCCTCCTCAGAATCACTGACTCCTTGTTTACGATCTGAAATTCTGGAAGGGTGAAACTATTGTTCTTCAGGTGTTATACCCCTGCAGTCTCTGATTTTCAAAGAGGTCTTTGATCTGGGCTATTTATTGTCCTGGTAACCAAGATTTCTGTCTTGTCTTTAAGCAGAGTTTTTTTTTAGAGATACAGCACTGAAACAGGCCCTTCGGCCCACCGAGTCTGTGCCGACCATCAACCACCCATTTATACTAATCCTACACGAATCCCATATTCCTACCACATCCCCACCTGTCGCTATATTTCCCTACCACCTACCTAAACTAGGGGCAATTTATAATGGCCAATTTATCTACCAACAAGTCTTCTGGCTTGTGGGAGGAAACCGGAGCACCCGGAGAAAACCCACGCAGACACTGGGAGAACTTGCAAACTCCACACAGGCAGTACCCAGAATTGAACCCGGGTCGCTGGAGCTGTGAGGCTGCGGTGCTAACCACTGCGCCACTGTGCCGCCCACAGAGTTGCTGCGAGGTCACCTGATTTCTCCTTAAACATTTTAAAAATCACAGTTTTTAAAACATAATCATGTTACAAAGTCCAGTGTTCATAACAATATGGAGTGTTGAACATTCGGAGTGGACACGAAGGCAGGCAGCATGGATAAAGCTAAAGGCAAATCTGATAAATATTTGAAGGAGCAGGCCTCATGATTTTTGCCTATGGTTCAATAGAAAGGATTTGGAAAAAAGAGTTACTTTTAAATAATGCAGAGTAAAACGTCAGCAGGAATTTTGTCCAGCCTTTGGGGATGGGAATGGAGGTAGATGAGGCATAAACTTGGGATGGGAGACATCTGAAGTCCGACGTCTTGATGTCCCTGCCCAATTTTATCGATGGTGGCAAACATGGAGGGTAGAAAACAGACATCGATGAGGTGGGCAGGCAATTAAGGTACTTAAGAGGTATATTAGCAGTGATTTTATTAGTGGTTTTAAATTTTATTAACGACGTTTGGCAAACATGGGGCTTCAGAGTCGCACCTGGTTGAAGGAGGCAATGTGTAGGTGGGAGCTCATTGCTGGCTGCAAGGAGAGACCATCAGGAGAGGCAGCATCCACTGCCAGGCAGGGTGGAGAAGGGTGCGCATCAGGCATCATCTGAGGATTAGGGGAAAAGGTGCCAGAACTGAGGGGGTTCCATTCCAAGGGGTGAAACAGGCAACTGCCACCTCATCAGAGGTATCAAGTTCAGCAAAGGTAAAGGGACACTGTCAGTGAAGAACTTGTACTTAGGGAAAGGCCACCTATCATGGGCCTCATTCATCCATGCTTCGGGGACCCCCATGAAGTGGAGGTGTAGCAGAGCGGGAGGGAGGTTCAGGCACCTGCAACGGCATCGCAATGACCTGTGAGCCACAGAAGGGTCAGCAGCAGCCTCCAGACAGTGGGGAAGGGATGGAGGAGAAAGGGAGGTGGCTCCCCTACGCAGAAGGAGGTACCCGACAAAGAGGGTCTATCGGTCAAGGCTTAACTACCTACAGAAGTCCAACAGGAAGTGCCAATAAAGACTCCACCTCTCCAGGGAGGCTGTCAATGACCTATGTGCTATGATGCAGGATGAGCTGTGCCGCAGGGGACTTGGTGGAAATCCAATGCCAGTGGCCCTGAAGGTCACCGTGCCACTGAACATCTACACTTCTGGATCATTCCAGGGATCCACTGGGGACATGTGTGGCATTTCACAGTCTGCAGCCCATTGGTGCATCAAGGAGGTCACCAATGCCCTTTTCAGGAAGGCCGGCGACTATGTACACTTCCGCACAGATTGCAACTCTCAGGCTGAGAGGACCATCGGGTTCGGGGCTGTCACTGGATTCCCGCAGGTGCAGGGTGTCATCAACTGCATGTATGTGACCATTAAGGTACCTGAACACCAGCCAGTGGCCTTCATCAACAGGAAGGGCTTCCAATTCCTCAATGTACAACTGGTTTGCGACCACTGTAAATGGATCCTGCCTGTCCATGCACGCTTCCTGGGAAGTTGCCACAATGCCTATATTTTGGTGCAGTTCAAGGTGCCAGAACTTTTCCAGCTTTCCACACACCTTCCAGAGATGGATCCTTGGAGACAAGGGCTAGACACTGAGGATGTGGCCCTGATGCCTGTGAGGAACCCACAATTGGATGCAGAGGAGAGGTACAACACTTGCAATGGGACAACGCATGTGACCATAGAGCAAACTATTGGTCTGCTGAAGATAAGGTTCAGGTGCCTAGACTGGTTTGGTGGAGCCCTTCAATATGACCCAGCAAGGGTGTCACGTATCGTGGTGGTCTGCTGTACACTGCACAATCTGGCACTACAGAGGGCGGAGGCATTGGGCAAGGAGCAATGTGAGAATCATGATGCCTCCTTGGACAATGAAGATGCGGAGGAGGAAATTGGCCAAGCATCACCAGATGAAGGACCCCAGGGACAACAGGAGAGATGCCATGAGATACGTACAATGGAGGCTCGCGATGTCCTTGTATATTCACGTTTCTTTGATCCTTACTGCCAGTTGTGCATTGACCAATAAAGACTTACCTTTGTGCAGCCCTGCCGTCACTTTCTTTCCTTAAGGGAACAAATCTCTTCCAATTTTGGCACAAGTTCCTGGATGGGATAACTTTGTAGGGTTGACTGGGTTGAGTGTGCCTTTGTTATGTCTGGTACCTAAGTCGATGCTGGGTGGTTAATCCAGTTTTATTCTTATTCGGCTTCCTTGTCCTGGTTTGTTATAACTGAGTGACTTGCTAAGCCGTTTCAGAGGGCAGTTAAGAGTCAACCACATTGCTGTTGGTCTGGAGTCACATATAGGCCAGACCGGGTAAAGGCAGCATTTCCTTCCCGTAAGGACAGTGGTGAGCCAGATGTGTTTTTATAACAATTTGTTAGTTTCATGGTCACCATTACTGATACTAGCCTTTTATTCCACATTTACTTAATTAACTGAATTTCAATTCCTCAGCTGCCATGTTGGGATTTGAACTCTTGTCTCAGGATCATTAGGCCAGGCCTCTAGATTATGAGTCCAATAACAGAACCACTATGCTACCATACTTCAAATGCTAATGAGGTGAGCTTTAATGTTGTTTCTACATAAACAAAATAATAATCAATTCATTAGCTTGTCTCAGCAATTGATAAACTGGCACTATGTTAGAAAGTCTCTACACCCTTCTGGCTGGGATCGCAGGGTAATATAAAACAGAAACGGAGACACAAGAATGCAGTAAAGTCTTCAAGAAGGTCAAGCTTTTACTAGGCTCAGAAGGAGAAATGCAGGAAAGTAATTGGTGTTACTTTTTTTAAACCAAGCAAGACGACCCACACATGTAAGGAAGCGAAGCATTTTCATTATTTTTGTATTATTAAACAAAGACAACTAAATAAGTCCAATCAAAACTCTTACTCGATATGTTCACTTGCTGTGATTATTCATATCTGGTCTTGTCTTACCAAGTGGTTTTATGCTACAACAACATTTTGAAGAAGTGCATGTGAGGACACACATAAAAGGCAGACCTGAAACTTTTGAGTGCAATCCTAGCAGTTACATCAGCTTTACACCTTTCAGCAATATTCCTGCGAAGCTGTGGAGGTGCACAGCAGCCTGGGAGGTACCACACAGGCCTTGTCCACAGGCAGTGGTCTGCACGGAATGTCCTCAAGGCCCTATGGGAAAAAGAGATGGTGGATCCTGTCGGATGGTTCCCTGAGCTGACTGCCAAAGTCATTTGGCAGAATGCCTCATCACCAGAACTTTCACACAAGCACCAAGACATATCAGCTGCTGCTGGAGGACCATCAACTCGGTGAAAGACGCTCTTTGATCTGCCTAAAACTTGCTGGTCTTCCAGTGCAAAGAGTTGTCCATGACCGAGTGTTGCAGACTGGCACATTCCAAGGTCCAGGACTACATGCTGAGCGATGCACTAAAGCTTGGGGCAGCTGCTGCAAAGGCTCAATGGGGAAAGACCACTGTGTCAGGTCCTCCCGCCATAGTGAACTGAGGGGCTGGAACCTGTGTAAAACCACTCGGGCTGTATACACCATATTATGGTTTTGCTGTGTAATGCAAATGTACATTGTATGTAAAATGGAATGGAAGGGTTGTGAGGCAACTCACATTCTGTATTGAAGAAAACTGATTTCTTTTGCACTTTCTGGAATGTCAACTTGGAACTGTTTTGTAATTTTTTTTACAGATTATTTTAAATAAAGTGTATTTTTGGAAAAAAAACTTAGACTTTTCTGGAGGCTGGTATGCATCACCTCACTGGGTGTACAGACCTCCTGTATTACACAAGGGTCCTGAATGAGGCGGGAACACCAGGGGTAGGGAAATTCTGCCTCTAGTTCTACTCCAGCTGTCTGCTCTCTGCTGACATTTGCCTTGCAAAGATAGGTAAAGGTTCTGTCTCTTACTCAGTAGGCCAGAAAATCCCAGAAATGGTACAACTGTCTCCCTGCCAGTTTCCATGGAATTCTGGCAGTCTCCTGCTGGAGTTCTGCCATGAGATCGGTAGAACCTCCTTGGATTTTCAGGGCCACGATATCTAGTTTGTATGTTAAGGAGAATATATTGTTGCATCCACGTGGCTATAAGTAGATACCGGGACACTATTTGGCCAACTCCGAAATATAAGGGGCATGTAATCTGCTTACTGCAGTAACTGAGGCCATTGAATCTAAGAAGGTATCTAACGTAAGTCCCTAAACTTCTAACAGGGCTGACAGAGAGCTATTTATTTCTGGGATCAACCAGATGGACAGCAGAATCTTTCCTGGTCCTGTTCTTGGCTGCCACTAGTGTAGTGTAATTTCACAGTGTTTTAATGAGTTGCTCCCTCTTCACCATGTTTCCATAAATGGACTTTTGCGCCCTACACACTGGAAGCTCATCTCTGGAGAGAGCTTGAACCTACAACTTTGACTCCAAGGCAAGGGTGCTTCCACCGATCCAAGATTGACAATACATTATCAACGAATTATACTCGAACTGAGCGATATTTCTCATGAAGCAACTATTCTTTACAGACAGTACAGATGTAGCAAGGTTAAGTTTCCAATCTGTATTACACCTATCACTGGCTGTTTCTAGTAATAAAGCTATCCTTTCATCTCAAGAATGTAACCTTTCCCCTTCAATTATTGGTTATCATTGGGACTGGGCAGTTTTGATATACTTTGAGACGCTCGAGTTTCACTTCTGAAATGAATTATCATTCATAGTTGTTGTTTTTACTCTTCAAATGGCTTCTACCACTCCTGAATTTATTTAACTTTGCACATAGTATACTTTCTCCGCACATTGCTATACGGTACCTTCTTCTCTGTAATCTGAAGGTTGAGGTATTGAAATAACTGTTGTGCTGCATTTTGTGGTCTCTACTATATTTTCATCAAACTGCTTAACCCTTCTTAATCCTTTTACTTTACGGGCAGAATTTTCTGAGCCCATTGGAGCAGATTCCGGAGCATGTGGGTAGGAAAGTCCCAGAAATTGACATCAGGTTGCGATCCCACCCTCTTGCAGCTTTCCTCGAGGCGGGTTGCGAGTCCAGCGGGGAACCCCCTTAGGTCTGGTGAGAAAGCAATTGAATCAATTAAAAAGGCAATTAAGAGCCTCTTAAAACATCAATTCCTTCTTTCCCAACAGCGCACAGATTCCATGCTGTGTCTGCACCTAACGAGGGTCACCGATGCGAGTGCACATTGTGAAGAGCTTCTTCAGTGAAACTGACAAGCTGGGAAGGCTTTGATCAATTACAATGAAGACTTCCAGCCCTTTCCATTGAGAGGTTGCTGTTCACAGCACTTCTTCTATCAGAGAGTGCAGTCACTGCTTGACAGGTGATTGGTAACTGCTTAAAAGGCACTTCATGTGTCTATCACTTCACTCACCTTCAGCTGCACTTCCCGCTGCCAGCCTTCAACATGGCATGGGAGCAGTTTACATAGCTCTACCTTCCATCTCTGCTGAGGTACAAGAGCAGAAACCACACCACTGCCAACAGCAGCAGGAGCAACAACAGCAGCACCACCAGCAGCCTTCTCTTCAACCACATGCCCCTCCACATGGCAAATGGGATGAACCGCGAGATCCAGCTGGAATGAGGCTATAGCCCTAACACATAATTTACATGTACAGGATCAGCTCTCTTGACATGTCTGAGAACCAATGCCAGAGGAGCCTCAGGTTCTCATGGCAGGTGCTGTTGACATCTGCAGTCTCCTGCAACAAGACCGCCTTCCCAGTGGAGAAGGTGGGACACATTGCCAGTGGCCAACAAGGTGCCTGTCATTGGAGGGCCACCTCCCACCCCCCCTCCGGGTCTCTGCCTCTCACCAAGATGCGTGCTCTCTTCTGTAAGGAGAGAAAGCAGAGAGATGTGAGCGTGCATCATGGCTTGTGTGGAGAGGAGGGATGGGCTACATTTGTGGAGGACCACATGAGGCATGGTGCGAGAGGGCAATAGGCTGAGGGTTAGTGTGAGTGTTGGCTGTTTGAATGGAATGTGAGGTACTTGCAGAGACATGAATGAATGGAGCTACAAGGTTTGTTGTCCTGAGGAGTGCTGTGCAGGAGAATGCTTGAAAGGTCAAAGTGTGGGGGTTGGCATTTGAAAATGTTATCCAACTCACTTTTCCTGCCCTCCTGAGGTCCTGGATCCTCTTGGAGCACTGTCTTCAGGTTGGAGGGACCACACTTCAGCTGCTGACTTCTTCGGTCACTTTCATCCACTCATCCTTGATTGGAGAGGTTGTCCTCTTCATCCTGTCCTTGGGAGAGCTCACCTCACTGCAGCCCCTCAGATCCCACAGCAGGTCCTCCAGGTAAGACTGAGAGATCCCAGGGAGCAGCCTTCCCAGGACTCCTCTCCATTCCTGTGGTTGCTGCAACCTCAAACATCCAAGTGCTGGTGAGCCCTTGTAACCCATGTCATGTTCCTTTAATTAGAAATACTTCCTTTGACAGATTGGACATGTCATCCCACCCAACCTCCCTAATTGTTCAGGGAACCCAAAAGCAAGATGACAATTAGTTTGCTCTGGAATCAGCAATGGCAATGGTCTTATCATTGCAGCTGGGACTAAGTGGAGAAGATTCCCCTCCACTTTTTGAAATCCACTCACAAATTTTGAAGATTTTCTTGAGCTTTGACCATCTAACCTTCTTTAAACTGCTTTTAAAACATCCCAAAACTATCTGTTTGAGATTAACAATGGCCTGAATTTTGCAGCAGTAATGATGGCAAAACTGTCAGTGTTCGCCATCATTATCATATGAAACTGACAACAATTTCTGGCCCCTGCACAGTTAAATGTGGAAATCCAGAAGTTGCTGTCAATGATTCCCTGGTCCTCCACAGGGTGCACTGTAAAAGTCCCTGCAGACAGCAATCTTTAGAAATTATTGAACTGAAACGAAATCAACTTTAGCGTTCTGATATGTGGCTGAATTTACCAGCCCTTTGCAGATGGGCTGGGAGGTGGGAAGGTTGGAAAAGTGCTGCAGAAGGTGCTGTGTAGTGTGCCCAACACCTTGCTGCTGCCATGCCATTGTGCTAGTGATGGGTTAAGGTGGCAGATGGCAAGCCCACCCAGAACCCAATTGAGCCACTTAAGTGGCCAATTAAGGCCCTCTTACTGCCGCTGCAGGCATTTTGCCTGTGTTGCGAGGGCCCACTACTGTGTGGGAAGACCACCAGATAAACCCTGGAGACCTCCCAGCGGGTTCAGTGAGGGCTCTCCTTTTTGGGTACTATTTAGTCCACTGAGGGTTCCCCCATGGCAACACCGTCACCTGTCCTCAGCAACCCCCCCCCCCCCCCCGCCCCCCACCTCCCCCCCCCGCCCCCGACCTCATCTGACTGGTCCTGTTGCCCCTTGACCCCACTTACCTGGCTTTGAGGGTGCACAGCCAGCAATGCGCCGTAATCGCCCAGGTGAAGTCCCAGCCAGCAATGGCCACCACTAACGGTGGCACTGCTGAGGCTGCTAAGCTGCTGGCCCTCTGATTGGGCCAGCTGCTCTGTGAGGGGGGGCAGCATCCTTAATGGGGGAGGCAGCCACTTAATTGACGACAACTGGCAAAATGCGGCCCCAGGTCTCGCCAACCGCCAGAGTGGGGTTGGACCCTGCTTTCGATCTCAGCAGTAGGTCTTCTGCCGCCTGCACAGATTTCTAGCTGATTTTTAAAACCTTCCAAACAGTTATGCTTTGTTAATGAGTTGTAACTGGGTTTTTAACAGCATGCTAAATCATAACTAATGCCGCAAAACTTCTTCGACCCCGGAAAACTAATTTTATATTTGTGCAATGTCAAATTTTTCCATTATGATAAAAAATTAAAGATAACAAAAAATGTTTTTTGAAGTTTTTTTTATGACGTTTTAGCTTCTAATATGTCCTAATCATTTATTTCACTCTACAAAATTTATAAAAAGTGAATGATAATCAGTGCATTTTACTTCCTGGTTTGCTGTCTGAGAATTCTTCAAAGTGATTGGCTCTTACTATGCTTGATTGTTTCTGGATGCCTGGAGATCTCCTTGACTTGGGGCCTGATTCAAATTAATGTCAGGAAAGGGGAACGAAACCCAATTCCCCATTCATCAACAGTCCCACACCTTAGCTTCCCTCTTACTGGCCAATACAATCTCCTCTTGGAGGAAAATGTAGCTGGTCTGATTAGTAAGTTTGCGGACGACACAAAGGTTGATGGAGTTGTGGATAATGATGAGGATTGTCAGAGGATACAGCAGGATATAGATCAGGTGGAGACTTGGGCGGAGAAATGGCAGATGGAGTTTAATCTGGACAAATGTGAGGTAATGCATTTTGGAAGGTCTAATGCAGGTGGGAGGTATACAGTAAATGGCAGAACCCTTAGGAGTATTGACAGGCAGAGAGATCTGGGCGTACAGGTCCACAGGTCACTGAAAGTGGCAACGCAGGTGGATAAGGTAGTCAAGAAGGCATACGGCATGCTTGCCTTCATCGGTCAGGGCATAGAGTATAAAAATTGGCAAGTCATGCTGCAGCTGTACAGAACTTTAGTTAGGCCACACTTAGAATATTGTGTGCAATTCTGGTCGCCACACTACCAGAAGGACGTGGAGGATTTGGAGAGGGTACAGAGGAGGTTTACCAGGATGTTGCCTGGTCTGGAAGGCATAAGCTATGAGGAGAGGTTGGAAAAACTCGGATTGTTTTCACTGGAACGACAGAGGTGGAGGGGCGACATGATAGAGGTTTACAAAGTTATGAGCGGCATGGACAGAGTGAATAGTCAGAAGCTTTTTCCCAGGGTGGAAGAGTCAGTTGCTAGGTTTAAGGTGCGAGGGGCATAGTTTAGAGGGGATGTGCGAGGCAAGTTTTTTACACAGAGGATGGTGAGTGCCTGGAACTTGCTGCCAGGGGAGGTGGTGGAAGCAGATACAATAGCGACGTTTAAGAGACATCTTGACAAATATATGAATAGGAAGGGAATAGAGGGATATGGGCCCCGGAAGTGCAGAAGGTGTTAGTTTAGGCAGGCATCAAGATCGGCGCAGGCTTGGAGGGCCGAATGGCCTGTTCCTGTGCTGTACTGTTCTTTGTTCTCTTGGCCAGCATAAAATAAACATTTCACACCAAATTTATCAATTAAACCATGCCATATTGCATACAAACATCAATTAATCACCCTTGTGCATTCTTTAGTTCCTGTCTTCTGTATGTGTGTTTGCCTCCCTAGTTCTCCTACCTAGTGCTGCAAATTTTGTCCTACCTCTTTTTAAGTTTATATTTTTGGGGATTTAATTTTTGTCTTCGTCAAGGATAGAGATAGTAATCCTGGGCTGTGGAACAATTCAATATTTGATGATGGGCAAAGAGCAGCTGCCTACAGCTATGATGCCTCTTTTTTAAATCACTTTTTAATATTTATTTTCCATCATCATTGATTAACTTACACACAATTTAACTGGACTCCCTCCTGTGTGATTCTCTTTTATGATGATAAACATAAGGAATAAGTTTAAAGGTGCACTTCATGAAAAATATTTGTTAAACTTTTCATAATTAATTCTAAAACACAAACACCATTTAAAATCTTATCACCCTGTCACTTACAAATCGAGCTAAGAGGCTCACTTAGCTCTCCTTTATTATTTGTCACCAACTGAGAAGATTTGCCATAAACTTTTTCATGAAGATGCCGGCCAAGATTTTATCCCGGCAAAGTGGGCACCGACGGCTGGTCGGGAAGTTGGGGGGAGGCCCCGCCTGGGCCCTCCGTTAGATCCCCATTGCAATTCCACGTGGGCAGCCAATTAACTGCCCGCCATCAGGAACACTGTCCCTTTAAGGGATGAGTGCCTGCCTCCTGAGCTGCCAGCCAATCGGAAGGCCAGCAACTCTGCAGTACCAACATAGCCACCAGGAGTGGTGGCCACTGCCAGTACTGCTGGAGGGCTGCAGTGCCAAAGAATGGAGGAGACCCCAGAACAGGTAAGTGGGGTCAGGGTCACCAGTCAGGCAGCCCCCAGCGATAGGTTGGGGAGGTGGGCTGTTGGTGATGTTGGGGGTTCTTGCTGGATGGGCAGGCATCGCTGCGCGGGGGGGGGGGGCCCCTCCAGGGACCATGGATTTCACCCCCAAAGGAGGGACCCCACCCCAGGCCCATTCACCTGGCAGTGCCTCCGTGCGGCGACAGGCCCCTCCGTCTTCCACAAAATTGGAGCACAGTTGGGAGGCTGCACATCGGTGGTCATTAATTGGCCACTAAAGGGCCTCAATTGGCCTGGAGCGGGAAGACCATCCTTAGCCTTCCCTACC
This sequence comes from Heterodontus francisci, assembly GCF_036365525.1. Classification (NCBI taxonomy): domain Eukaryota; kingdom Metazoa; phylum Chordata; class Chondrichthyes; order Heterodontiformes; family Heterodontidae; genus Heterodontus; species Heterodontus francisci. The sequence continues at coordinate 110,245,860 of NC_090372.1, read as the reverse complement.
CCCGACAAAATGGCAGGGGCCCCCCCTCGCCACCACCCCCCACTCTCCACACTGCCTCCGTTCCGGTCTCCAAGATCAGGACAAAATCCTGCCCACCGGCTCTTTAATTCACCACCATTTTGAGTTTAATTAATTGAGTAAAGATTTCCAGTCATTTAATAAATAACTAAGTAGCACCCACTTACTGATTAAAAGCAACAAATCTTGTGACAGACATAATGAATTTTAGCTATATTACAAAAACATATGGGGCTGAATTTTACTAGCCCCTCGACGCTGTGGGTCAGCGTGAGGAGGGCCCGTAAAATTCAGCGGGGAGAGGCCGCCTCAATCCCTGACATCAAGAAAGGCCCACCACATATTACTGGTGGCGAGCGGACCTCCTGCCACCTGGCGGCAGGGCCTTCATCTAAATATTCAAATTAACATAAATTAGATTTAAATGAACCTACCTGCAGGCAGCGGCCATCCCAGGTTGATTTTACGGCTGCCAATCGCACCTCGCACGTCTTCAGAGCTCCATACTCTGTTCCGAGGCGAGAACCTGGTGGGGAGGGGGGAGGAATAAAATTTTCAGGGCAGGAAGGGTAGGGGAGCGGGGAAAACAATTTTTATTGGCTGTGGGGGATGGTGGGAAGGGATTGAGGGATAAAGGGAAAACATTTCGGGAGGAATGTTCGGGAGATCAAAACATGTTTATTATGGAGGAACAGGTCAATTTGTATGTAAATTACCCCATTGGAGGGTGGGAGACAGAATTTAAAGTAGAAATAAAATTTTATTGTTATTTTGCAGAGACCGGGGCCTTTAAATATTGAAATATTACTGAAGGGCTTGAAGCCTTTTAAAAATGGCGCCTGCGCAGTGGCACTGGACACCATTGCCTGGGATGTGGCGGCCACCCCCTCTACATCATCAGGGGTGGCCACTCCTCCCCCTCTATTTAAATCAGCCCCCACGCGTAATATCGCGGGGGCTGTGCAGCGGCACTTCTATGTTGGAAGGCCGCCGAGTTCAAAGCATGGTGCGTGCTAATAAAATCCAGCCCATGGACTTTTTCAGCTCTAAAATATACATTCTCAGGTGCAATAGCAGTTTAATATTATAAAGTCCTTCCCAGTAGTTAAAACAAGCCACTTTTGAAATGGGACACCCTTAAATGACATACTGTTAAGATCTGAGAATAGATGAGATGTGCATAACTTCTCTTTTTTAATGCCCAAACACAAGCTTGTCATGAATTCATCCGCTCACTCAAAAGGGACAAAAACACAAATACTCCCTTTATCATTAGTGATTACATTTAATTAGAAGTCACTCTTTGAGACATTGTGTCAACATCCAGGAATACTGAGTGATCTAACCGATGCACAGTTTCTCACGTCCCAGCCTATTTATAGAACATTCTGTTGTAATAAAGGCAGCTTTTCACATAAGCTTGGTTTTAAATGTAAGCTTTCAGCTTTCATTAAGTGAAAAGAACAATATACTTTTATTCATCTCTTTTCAAAGAGAATTGATTGCTTTGAAAAATATTTCATTATTCTAATGCATATAAGGTTATTTATGATAAAAGACATCTGTTAAAAATTATTTTCTAAGATACGGCTATCCGCCTTTACACTTTCTGCACCCTGGTCAAGTAACTTCCCTCAAACTGCAGAAATTGTAGCACAGCAGAGAGGGTGAGTGCCATTTCTACTGTAACACCATGTATTGGTATAGAATCTATGCTAGCACAGGCATGAATTAGGAATAAAATTCATTGTATGACAGCACTGAATAAAAAATTAATACATGAAGTCAAACTCCAGCAACCTACATAAACATTGGAGTGTCACTGTGCTTATTCCAATATAGTAACTGGAGCCTAACATTCCTCCTGAAACTGACTCACGTCATCATTTAAACAACAGCATCATTGAAATCTACTTATCAGTACAGATTTAAACTTCCATGAGGCACAATGTACATCCTCTGTAAATAAATGTCAGTATGTGTGTGAAGTGGGCAACACAACTGGACATTCCACTCTTCTCTGAAACCCAGACTGCCAGCATGTATATGTATGAGCAGACAGTCCAAGAGTCAGAGCAAACTGTAGTGCTGTCACCATGGACAAAAATAACCTCGCTGGACAAGCAAAGCAGTATTATTTAATCTGGTTCACTCACACAGCACCCTAAGGCATCCTCAGGATCCTAGCATAGGGTTTAAAAATACATCCTTTGACGTTTATCCCATTCCACCCTCTTGACTAGCAAGATCCGTAAAGCTTTCAAGGATCCACAGATTAACCTTTTGAAAATAGCTCCACGCGGGGACCATTTGTGAGCAAATGCATTTTTGAAAATAACTCTTGAGTCACAAATTTTAAAAAGTGGCCTATTGTCATTACAGGCAGAAAGGATTTAATCATTTTCAACAGTACAAAAATACAATAATTAGACATGATTACAGACTTAGAAAGAAATGTCAGCCAGTCAGAGTCACCAAGGGGTGTAAAAGTTTTAAATGGCTTTCCAATTCAAAGTAATAGCAGAGCCCAGAACTTACAAGAGCTTCAATACTGAATTTTAATGTTCTCTGCTGCAAAAAGGTCATATTAAAGGAGAAGTTGCGGGAGGAAAACAAGCACTCAACATACAGGCAATATTCACTCCCTGTTGTCTTATGTCCCTTAGTGTTGCCCATTAGTTCCTTTATGTTGACATGTACTTTCTGCTGACAGGCTGTCATGCCGCTATTGGAAGCAGACATTTTGAATATATTCACTTGAAAGATATTCTTGGTGAGCATCTCCACCAACTAGAATGGCGATTGACTTAAGTTTTATTTGAAGATATCAATACAATTATCTGTTTTCTATCATAGTACTGTACATGCCAAAGCTTCCTGTGTTTACAAGTAACAAATATTAAAATCCAGTGCAGCTTTCCCAACTGAATCCCAGCTGCCAATCTGCCTTCAGGTGAGGAAGCTATTGTCAATCTCCTTTCATCTTCTCGGACATCTGCACATAAAGTTTTTATTCTTTTCATCATGTAGCTTCGCTGTTCCTTCTGTGCAACTTTTGCTATTTTCTGCAGTTTCTACATGGACTTTGGTACGTTATCAATATTTTTGTGCACTTCTGTTGTAATTATGGAAAACAGTCATATTTCCATAAAATTCTAACCCAACTATTCCAGATTTTTGAAATTTCTTAAGAGTAGAAACACACAAAGCTGAATTTCTAGCCTTTGTAAGTTTTGGTATTAAATGTAGGCATGAGCGCAAAGTGGTAGAATTGAGGTAGCAAGCATTAATGGACTCGGCATCCTGTTCTGATGAAAAGTCATCAATCTGAAATGTTAACTCTGCTTTTCTCTCCACAGAAGCTGCCAGACCTGCTGAGTATTTTCTGTTTTTGTTCCACTTTCAGCATTGTTTTGACTAATCCCTCTTCCCATCCAAAAATCAACATTCATGAAAAAGTACATTAAAAATATGATCTTTTTCCTTATGAAGACCTCATTAAAAATGTTTAATGAGGAAGCTGTGCAGCATTCTGCAGCTTTTGATGCAAATTAATAAGTTAATATGTTACTCCAATTCAGACTTAGTGAGTTTTAACAATTGGAAATACTTCAAAATATCATCACAGGTTTACAGACATGAGCTTTTTTTGTTAGCAAATATATTGGTAGACACATATCAGTGAAGCAGGAAGAGAAGGAATAGGTTGTCCAATAATACAAAGAGCATCACAAGAAGGAGAGTCACTGTGGGTATTATTACAGGCAATGGGTCCACCAAATACAGCAGAGCTCTTCTGAGTTGGCTAATGGAAAGTCCCAGCATCTAGAGTCCCTGACTCTGGCTTCTTTCCCTTGGCATCATTGGTCCCATAAGGGGCATGTGGAAGCTCCACTCCTGAGAAAACCAACCAGGAACACCCAGAGTCAGCGGGAATCAGATGTAACTAGGTCCCTCTCCTTTTACAATGGGTTGCATTGGCCTCCTGCCAAAGTTACAGTTGGGAGTCTGGTGGTGCCCTTGAAGAGATTTGGAACTTTGGTTTGTTTGTGGCCTCTGCCTAAGACAATAAAAGACCAACAGATGTGAGTACTTTTACAGAATATTTATACTACACTTGCATTGACAAAGCAGTTGAAGTTAGATATGACACCTTGACAACTGCAGCATCTTTTTTTTAGCTGACCTGCTCCTATTGTAAATTGCGTTTGCAGTGCTTTATTACATACATTCTGAATGCAGAGCGAGCAAAATAAGCTTCAAAGGAAGGAGCCCCTCATCAAATCTTGCTTTGTACTGCAACATCTCTGACATAACAAGCTTTAATGGTTAATAAAGACCGAACATGCTGGAAACACACAGCAGGCTGACAGCATCTGTGGAGAGAGAGAGAAACAGGGTGGACGGGAGTTGGCCACCAACGTAAAAGTTGGTGCCGAGCCCACTTCCGCCTTGCCTGGGGATTTGTTCCATATTTTACGGTCCCCAGGCTTTAATTGTGCCGAGGCAGAACTTCCACCGCTTGAGGTAGGAAGTCCCGCCTCATTGAGCTTCCGGCCAATCAACGGACTGGCAGCTCTTAGTCCCAGCAGCGCCACCAGGAGTGGTGGCCACTGCTGGGACTGCAGCCCAGCTGAAGATAGAAGAAGACGTGGAGCCGGGAGGCAAGGTAAGTTTTGGCTGCTGTGGGTAATCGGTCAGGCCCCGGCGAGGCAAGGGTGCTCAGTTGGGACCAAGGGGGGAATGTTGGGTGCTGGGGATATTTGGGGTAGCAGGGGCAGCCCTCCATCAGGCACCCTATGCCAATGAGCAGCCCCCCACCCCCCCGGGACATTCGGCAGCCGCCTAGTTTTCCCAGGCAGCTTTTCCCGGCTCCAGGCGTCCGCTTGCCATGCGTAAAATCCGTGTGGAGGCAGGTGAAAGCCCCTAAGTAGCCGTTAAATGGCCACTTAAGGGCCTTGATTGGCCTGGGGCGGGCGGGTCATTTATCGCCGCCCACCACCCCCACCCCACCCCCCCTCCCACACCACCGCCGCCCTTTACATAGGTAGCAGCTTGTCGGGAAAGCCTCCAGGAGACTCCTGCTCCATTTTATGCCAAACCCCCCCCCCCAACCCCCTGGCACCATCCCGCTCATTGGGGTGGGCGTAAAATTCCGGCCAGAGTCAATGTTTCGGGTCTGTGACCATTGATCAGAACTGGGAAACATTAGAAATGTAATAGGTTTTAAGCAAGTGAAAAGGGGAGGGTAGGGAAAAGAACAAAAGGGAAAGTCTGTGATAAGGTGGAAGACAGGAGAGATTAAGTGACTGAAGAGTTTGTGGTACAGGGCCAAAGGGAGTTGTAATGGGACAAGAAAAGAAACAAGCAAACAAAAGATGTGCCTAGCTGCTCTAGGTGTGAATGGCAGAATGATGAACAGCTACCATCCAAAAGCATAAACAAGGGTAAGACCAAAACATGCAAAGAAGAGGGGACAAAAGGGGACAGAGATTATGGTCTGAAATTGTTGAACTCAATGCTGAGTCCAGAAGGCTGTAAAGGGCCTAAATGAAAGATGAGGTGCTGTTTTCGAGCTTGCGTGTTGCTTCACTGGAGCACTGCAGTAGACCGAGGACAGAGATGTCAACTTGAGAGCAAGGCGGAGAATCAGAATGACAGGTGACTGGTAGCTCGGGTCATGCTTGTAAACTGAATGTAGGTGTTCCACAAAGCGGTCACTCAATCAGCATTTGGTCTCCCCATTGTAGAGCAGACCACATTGAAAGCAGTGAATATAGTACACTAAATTGAAAGAAGTACACATAAATTGCAGGTTCATCTGGAAGGAGTGTTTGGGGTCTTAGACAGTGAGGAGGGAGGAGGGAAAAGGGAAGGTGTTGCACCTCCTGCATTTGCATGGAAAGTGCCACAGGAAGGGGAGGATGTGTTGGGGGTGATTGAGGAGTGGACCAGGGTGTGGTGGAGGGAACGGTCCTACCTTCCCCCATTTCACCTGCTTAAAACCTATTACATTTTGAACATTTCCCAGGTTTTATGAAAGGTCATCGACCTGAAAGATAATTCTATTTCTTTCTCCACAGATGCTGCCAGATCTGCTGAGCATTTTCTGTCTGTATTTCAGATTTCCAGCATCCATAGAATTTTGCTATTATATTAATGTTTTTATGGTTCCCTTATTAATAGAGTGAATAATTAATGCACCATGTCTGCACACCTCACTATAATGTGATTTTTTTTTAATACGGCTCCTGAAGACAAATAGAGAAGGTCTTCTGTAAATGGAGCAGATTAAAAGCTGCCTATTCAGTCTGCATGAATCAAATTAAAAACAAGAATAATTATCAGGATTCTCCAAGGAGGAGGCTTAGTGTTAAGTAAATTAAAGCTGATTTTTCAGATGGTATATGCAGCTGATTTCAGCAATCATTTTATCTACATAATGCCAGTGAATTAATTTTATTGGAACCTAAGGACCATAGATTTCTGACGTTGAAACATAAAAAGCATACAAATGGCAAATTAATTTGCATTTCAAGTGTGTTTGTGTGTGTTTGGACAGGAAGGTATGTTTTTGTGTATTTGAAATTGTAGGGGTATGTGTGTGTGTTAGTGTTTTTGCGAGTGTATGTTTGTAGGTGTGTATATGTGAGTTTGTGCAACTGTGTGTGTGTAAGTGTGGGTGGAATTTAATGGGCTCCCCCCAGAAAGAGGTAAGAGGTGGGAGGCCTGTAGAATTGCGACGGAAGGCAGGGGGCAGAGAGCCCATCGCCTTCCCATCGCACCACTTAAGTCAAAAGCAGGAAAGGCCGAAGATGGCCTTCCCACCCAGAGGCCAATTGCATCCCTCAATTGGCCAATCAGTAGCCAGTATAGGGTTTCTTCCCTCCGCTTCTAGAATGAATCCACTGACGGTGGAGGGGCTCTGCCAAGCAGGGAGGTTGTCCAGTGAAACAAGGTGGCCTCCCTGTGGGCTGCCTCCTCCGTGGGCAACCGATGGCCCACGGAGGACCCACGGTGGCAAAAGTCACCCCTCTGGTAACATCCCCCCGCTCTCATTTCCTTCCTTCCCCCATTCCCATCATCGGGGTCTGCCGGTCTGGCCCCGCCTCACTCACCTTTGGTCTGGGGCTCCAGCACTGGCCTCTTATAGTACAGGCATTGCCACCACTCCCAATGCTACTCAGCTGCCAGCCTTCTGATTGGCTGGAAGCTCTTGGAGCTGGGATCCCTTTCACCTATGGTGCAGGACAGTTAATTGCCTGAGCACCATTGAATTGCACTGCAGAGATCTCTGAAGGGCCGAGGCAGAGTTCCCCTTTCCACAATTCAATTCAGCTCTGTGCATGTGTTTGTGTCACTGTGTTGTTTGTGAGTGCGTTTCTGCATTTTGTGTGTGGCTGTGTACGTACAGCTACATATGAGTGTGTTTGTGTGTGAGGGTATTTGTGTGAGTTTGTTTATGTGAGTGAGGGTGTGTGTGAGTCTGTGGGCTGGATTCCATAGGCCAGGCGGCGGTCAAGAAAACTGGTGGCCTGCACACTCAGGCCGCACGTCACAGAGCCGCCCCAATCTTAAATGCGGCGGCACATAAACAGGTCCGAGCCAGCCGCCCGCACTCCCCTCCCCCCCCCCACCACCACAATGATGTAGAGGGGGCGGTCGGGCCATCCCCAGCAATGGCGTCTGGTGCCACTGCACAGGCGCCAGCGCCAATTTTAAAGGGCTTGGAGCCCTAAATGATAGTTTGGATTTTTAAAGAGGCAGTGTGTTAAAAATAATTTTTAAAACCTGTCCAGCCCCTCTCCCAACCCCCCCCCCCCCCCCCCCACAATAGCCTTACATTTAATTCCTTGCCCACTCACCCTCCAAAATACCTACCTTGACTACCCCCCCCCCCCCCACCCTGCAAAGTTCACAAACTCTAACCCTCAATCCCTTCCCACCATTCCCCCAACCAATCCAAAGAGTTTGACTCTGCTTCCTCCCTCCTCCACTGAGAAAAGTACCTCCTCCCCCCTCCCCACAAGAGTCACGCCTCGTTTCCCCAGATGGGGATCCGAAGACGCGTCGATACCGGCTGCCAGGATGAAGATCTCAACCTGCTGTCTGAATTGCAGTGGCCGGCATGTTAATGAATGGTAAGTGCCCATCTGTATATTGTAATGCGGGTCCCATCGTCAAGCGGCATGGGGGCCGACACCAGGCCTTACCGCCGCCGCCGAGATTGGGACAGGCCCTGCTGATGTCAAGGTCTGTGGCGGGCCTCAACCAGAGCAATCTTCATGAGCCCCCCCACCCCAGCACCGTTCCCAATGTGAGGGCTCCATAAAATTCAGCCTTGTGTGTATTTGTGTGTGTGAGGTGTCTGTGACTGTGAGTGAGAGTATATGTGTGTTTACATGTGAGTGAGAGTATATATGTGTGTGTTTGTGTGAGTGCGGGTATGTGTGTGTATGAGTGAGGGTATATGTGTGTGTGTGTGTGTTTGTGTGAGTGAGGGTATATATGTGTGTGTTAGTGTGAGTGAGGGTATATGTGTGTGTTTGTATGAGTGAGGGTATATGTGTGTGTGTGTGTGTTTGTGTGAGTGAGGGTATATATGTGTGTGTTAGTGTGAGTGAGGGTATATGTGTGTGTTTGTATGAGTGCAGGTATGTGTGTGTGTGTGTGTGTATGAGTGCGGGTATATGTGTGTGTGTGTGTATGAGTGCGGGTATATGTGTGTGTGTGTGTATGAGTGCGGGTATATGTGTGTGTGTGTGTGTATGAGTGCGGGTATATGTGTGTGTGTGTGTATGAGTGCGGGTATATGTGTGTGTGTGTATATGTGAGTGAGGGTATATATGTGTGTTTGTGTGAGTGAAGGGAGATGTGAGTGTGTTAGTGTGAGTGAGGGTATATGTGTGTGTGTGTGTGTATATGTGAGTAAGGGTATATATGTGTGTTTGTGTGAGTGAGGGTATATGTGTGTATGTGAGTGAGAGCATATGTGTATATATGTGTTTGTGTGAGTATGTCTTTGGGCCATATTTTCTGTTTGGGCATAAAACCAATGTTCCGCATCATCCACCCTTTATAAAACCATTCAATTCTCATTTCCATTGAAATTATTCTTTTCCAATAGATATCCAATTCCCTTTCAATAGATATTGGCCTCAAAAATTGGCTCACTACAGTTCGTGCTGCATGTGCCTAAGGAGTCAGGAAACATAGACCTTGTCTGTTCCAGTCAAAAAACAGTTATCCAACTTAATCCTACTTTCCAGTTTTTGGTTCGTAGCTCCGTAGGTTATACTACTTCAAATGAATATCCAAGTATTTTTTTAAATGCACTGAGAGTTTCTGCCTTGACCTTTCAGGCAGTGAGTTCCAGAACCCCACCACCCTCTGGGGAAAAAGAATTCTCCTCAACACCCCTCTAATCTTGCTACCAATTACTTTAAATCTATGCCCTGGTTATTGACCTCTCTGCTAAGGGAAATACGCCCTATCCACTCCACCTAGACCTTTCATAATTTTATACACATCAAGTAAATCGCCCCTCATCCTCCTCTGTTCCAAAGAAAACAACCTCAGCCTATGCAATCTTTCCTCATAGCTAAAATTCTCCATTCCTGAAAAACATCCTCATAAATCTCCTCTCCAGTGTGATCACATCCTTCCTGTAATGCGGTGACCAGAACTATAGGCAGTACTCTAGCTGTGGCCTAATTAGTGTTTTATACAATTCTAGCATAACCTTCCTCCTCTTATATTCAATGCCTCGGCTAATATAAGAAAGTATCTCTTGTGCCTTCTTAACCACCTTATCTATCTGTGGACATGCACTCCAAGGTCCATCTGTTTCTTTACATTTCTTAGTATCCTACCATGTACTGTGTATCCCCTTGTCTTATTTGTTTTCCCCAAATATATTACCTCACAGTTCTCCAGATTGAATTCCATTTGCCATTATTCTATCCACCTGGCCAGTCCATCGATATCTTCCTGCAGCCTTCAGCGATCTTCCTCACCACCAAGCACACGACCAATTTTTGTATCATCTGCAAACTTCTTAATCATGCCCCCTACATTTAAGTCTAAATCATTGATATATACCACAAAAAGCAAGGGGCCTAGTATCTTATTACCTTTTGCTTCCTGCCACTGAGCCAATTTTGGATTCAACTTGCACTGCCCTTGGATCTCATGGGCTCTTTTATTTTCTGGCCAGTCCATCATATGGAGCTTTTTCAAAAGCCTTGCTAAAATCCATGTAGACTATATCAAATGAGCTACCTTGTTCCTCCTTGTTACTTGCTCAAAAAATTCAATCAAGTTATTCAGATATGACCTTCTCTTAACAAATCCATGCTGACTGTTCTTGATTAATCTGTGCATTTCTAAATGACAATTAATACTGTCCCTCAGAATTTTTCCAAAAATTTTCCCACCACCAAGGTTAGGCACTTGGGCAGTAATAGTAGGGGATTTCAGCTACCCTACTATCACTGTCCCATTGGGCTGGATTTTACAGGGTCCCTGACGTTGGGCTCCGTGGTGGGCCGGGCCAGGCCCGATCTTTCCAGCGGCGGCGAGGCTCCGTGGCGACAGGACCTGGATTAACATATGGTAACTAAATTAAATTCATACATTTAAATACACTTACCTGCGATCTAACGGTCGGGCCGCGATCTTCAGAGCAGCGGCTGGCGCTGCCACACCTTCACTTTCCTGTCTGGGGATAGCAGGTGCCGCAGTGGTGGAGAAGGGAGGAACATGAGATTTTTACTGCCGGAGGGGTGGGGGGAACGGGGTCAAATTTTCATCATTAGTGTAGGGGATGGTGGGAAGGGGTGAACTGTGAACTTAGTTCAGCTTGCAGGGTGGAGAAGGTCATATTTGAAAGGTAAGTGTTTTGGTGGGGGGAAGGACAGATACTTATTTTTATTGTTACTGGCGGTGGGAAAGGGGTGACAGAATTTTGATTTGAACAGTCGGGGTGGGATGGTTGCCTTTAAAAATTTAAATTAGCTGGCAGGGCTGGCTGCCCTTTAAAACTGGTGCCAACTTCTTTTAGTTGGCTTTGGTTCCCTCTCAATTCCGTTCCGTTAGATGTAGTAACCTCGTAAGACCTAGGCTCACTGCATATTTTGAATATCTCTGAGGGTAACCACGTTCTCATTGTGGGGTGTATGACCCTGATCTTTTATCCTATGTGTAGCTGAGGTAGTTCTGCCCCTGTGTGTCGATCGTGCAATATCTTCATTCTCCCTTGCATTTCGAGCAGTGTCTCCTGCATCTCGGAGAATTTGGACAGATGATGCCTTGGCAGAATTGTTCTCACTTGTCTGCCAAACATGATCTCTGCTGGTGATGGTAAGCCCATATCCATAGGTGTAGCTTGAGGTGAAACATGGCAAAACAAAAATCTTGTTTCGTTGGCTTTTACTTCAGGATAAGCGATTTAACTGTGCGAACCATTTGCACGGCAAGGATCCAGGGTAATGTGGTGAGGACATCACATGGTTTACACCCCATTTGACACACATATTCCTGAAAGGTCTGCCCATTTACTGTGGCCCATTGTCAGAAATAATTTCTTCAGGTGTACCAAATAGACTGAATATGACACTCAATGTGTCTGCGACGACTGCGCTTTAAGTGTCTTTTACCTGTCTGACAATTGGAATTTTGGAGAAAGAATCAGTGACTAAGATAACCTCGTCTCCATTCACAGTAAGTAGAACAGTGGTGATTTTGGACCAAGGGACTGAGGAATCTCGTGAGGGTGTAGACATTGTTGTGGCTGTGGCTCTGATGTGCCCCGCACATCCTCACTAACTTTTCAATGTCACTGTTGATCCCTGGCCAATAAACAGTGTCTCATGCCAGTCATCTCATTCTCTCTATACCCATATGGCCTTGGTGAAGTTGTGACAAGATGTCCTGTCGGAGAGCTTTGGGCACAATCACTTGTTTTCCTTTGAAGGTGACGCCTCTCGAGATACTGAGTTCATCTCTATAAGGCCATAAGCATCTGAAGGTTTCTGGCACCTCTTTTATTGTATCAGGCCATCCTTCTATGATGACTCTCCATAGTGCCTTCAGTTGTGGGTCATTGGCTGTTTCTGATTGCAGTTGGTCACATTTGTGACCAAAATGCAATAAATTGATTTTGCACACATCTTCCACCTCGATGCCCATGCTGTTTACTTATAGATCCAGTGGAACTTCTTCATTCTTGTTCGGATTTGGCAATCTGCTCAGTGTATCCGAGGTGACCATTTTGGTACCCGGTTTGTAGCAGATGTCGAAGTCATACCCCTGTACTTTCACTAAGAGTCGCTGTAGTCGAGGTGGTGCGCTTGTCAATGGTTTGCACCAGATCATCTCCAGTGGCTTGTGGTCAGTTTCCACAATGAACTGCTTACCAAACAGGTAGGGGTGAAACTTTGTGATCCCAAACACCAGAGCATGTGTTTCATGCTCTATGTTTGAGTAATTGGATTGTGTTGAGGATAAACATTTGGAGCCAAATGCATTTGGTTTGCCATCCTGCAGGATGCACGCTCCTGGCCCTTTCTGTGAGGTCGACTTCCAGGATTGTCGTCTTCCTTGAATCATAGTACTGCAGGGTACAGGTTTCTGCTGGCAATGCTTGATTGAGAGACTCAAATAAATGCTGATAGTTCTCCTGCCATACATAAGGTACGTCTTTCTTTAAGAGCTCTCTCAGTGATGATGCTTTGTCAGAAAAATTTGGAATGTATGGTGCCAAGAAGTTGAAAAATCCAAGACAACTCTGGAGATCCTCCTTGTCTTGTGGAGTAGCCATATGCCTTACATCTTCGACTTTGCCTGGGTCAGGATGGATTCTGAAATCTGAATAGATGGAGCCAAAGAAATTGATCTGATTTACATTCACCTGGCACATCTTGCTGCTAAAAACGAGCCCTTCACAATGAGCTACTGTCATCAGTGAGTGAATATTTTGATCATGCTCTTCTTTGGTTTTGCCCACTACTGCAATATCATCGGTAATGCATATACATACAGGCACGTTTTCTATAATTCTGTCCATTTGCTGCTGAAATGGATCTTGACTGACAGATAAGCTGAAAGGTAGTCTCTGGAAGCAATATCTTCCAAATGGTGTTCTGAAGGTGGTGACTTTGTGAGATTCCTTCGCTAGGTGTACCGATCAATATCCATGTTTAGCATCCAACTTGGAGAAGAATTTGGCTCCTGTGATTCAATTCCTCTAGTGTTAGAATCTTGGGAGGGAATCTCTTTAGGGAGAGACTTAGACGTCTCCGACCTAGACAAACCCTGATTGCTCCATTCCTCCTCAGTGCGCATGTAATTGAGCTGCACCAGTCTGTGTGATGATGCACACGACGGATGATGCCATTGCATTGCATGTCATCCAACTCACACTTAAGCTTTCCTTGTACATGCATGCTGTATTTTCTAGGTTGCGGGGGGGGGGGTCGATTGACAGAATTGCATCCTCTCTGAGGTGCAGTTTAGCATCGCCTTTGAAATCTCCTATGGCACCAAACCTGTCGGGTACATTTATTGCAAGTCGTGGACTGACTCAATGCGAGTACCCTTGGTCTCTTCTGCTGTAATGGGTACCTTGGTGGATAGTCACAATGTTGAGGTCCTTACATGCTGGTAGTCCTTCCACTGCTGGTCCGATCATGTCTACTAGGTAAAATATTTGTGGTTTCCATGCCGACTTTCCATAGCTGCATTGCGTTGTTAGTGTGTCACTGCAAGGGATGGGTGGCCCATTATATGCAGTTAACTTTGCAGTTGTCAGTTGTGTCATTAATTTCCAATAACTCCGGCCCATATCCTTCAGGATTCGGACTGGTAGCATATTTGCACTGGCTCACATGTTAGTTCTGAGTGTGTGTTTTCCAACTTTCTTTCGGCACATGATATTAATAGTAGCAAAAGCTTCCAGTTGTTTGACTTCATCAACACATTGTGTCAGGTTCACAATGTGAAACATCTGCTCATCTTCTAGCTGAGAATCGCTCCAGTCTGAGTCTTGTCTCAGGTCTATTTCGCTGTGGACTTCATGTACTGTCTTGCATTTACGCAGGTCTCTGGAGCTCTCCTTGCTGCTGTGCCTGTCTTCTGTTTGTTTGTGTCCTATTGTGACATCTGGCTGTGTCTTTTGAGCCAGATTTCCTGCCTGGGCGGGCCCAGTGTCATTTTGCACTGCACGCCTTGCACAGATCTTGAAATACAGGACAGCTTTGTGGTGAGTGGGACAAACCACATTTACCACACAGCTTGCTTGTTTTTTGTGACCTGGTTACCATTCTGATACTGTCAGCTGCACCTAGTGGTTGCAGTTGCTGTTGTCCATCTACAATGGCTTCGTATTTCCTGCAATCTTCATCTTCTTAAACTGCATTTAAGAGCATGTTTGAAGGTGATGAGATTGTAAAATCTCTGTACAGTTTTGAGATTTTTTTTGGTGTGTGGGGTAAATTTGTGTGACCTCTCATTTCAGAATTTTTCCCATAAGGTCTTTTTGAAATGCTTCACCAGCTCCATTATTCACTGTAACAGCTCAGTTTCTGGAAAATCACATTTGTTGCCCTTACTACAGCATCTGCTGACAAATTGATCTTTTGATTCCTGTGGCTGTTGCCTGTAGGACATCAATTCCAGGCGATGAATTCTAAAATTCACTCTTACTCAAAGCTGATCTTCTAGCACTTTCCACATCTTTGCGGGATCTTTCTGATCCTCTTCAGATAAGCCAGAGGTATTGATTCTGTATTACCCCTCATTTCCAATTGCTGTCAGTATTTTCACAGCCTGCATCTCTGGTTCTGCAACCACTTGGTCCATGAAGCATGACTGCATTCTTTGTTTAAAAAGTTTGAACTCAGATAGGATATCAATTGCCTTCCAGTTCATCCTGGGAAATTTGATATCCATCCTTCTGCTGTTCTTTCACTTTCTCTATATTTAACTTTATTCAGCTCTGTGTGTGCCTTCAGCACTATGTTTTCTATTTGTGGCTTAAAGCTTGTTTTAAAACTTGTTCGATTAACTTTGCACTGTTCCCCCTTTAATTATTTTCTTCAGGTTGGCTGCTTTGACAGAGTGTAACAGGTGCTTGACAGTGTTCTATATTTGTTTTCTCTTTCAGCACTTGGCTTGCATGTTTACACAGCTGTTCAATAGGCAGTTCAAGGGTTTTCCCCTTCGCAATTTTTTGCTAGAGTTTTTTTATCTTCTGCACGCTTGACATGTTTAATAATGTTTTTCAGCTTGACTGCTTTAATGGAGACTCAGGGGTGTCCCATGGCTTATTTTCCACTATCAAACTTTGTTTTTATTGGCTTTGCCATGGCTCTTTAACTCAGCCATGACATTAGCATCCTGTTTCTGAGTTCCCCAACCAATTAGGGAGGCATGGGTCAGAATGGCTCACCTGCGCATGGATTTTAAAGGCTGCAGCAAAAACAGAAATGGAAAGGAGACCTGGAAAACTGCTCCCCGAGTTTCTCACTCTTAACTGGAGGTCCTCCTGTGGGACCTGAGGGACTGCAGTGATGTGAGCTCTCCTAAGGATGAGAGGAAGAGGCCAACCTCTCCAATCAAGCAAGCTTGGATGGAAGTGGCCGAGGAAGTCAGCAGCAGGAATGTGGCCCCTCCAAACTGGAGACAGTGCACGAAGAGGATCCAGGACCTCAGGAAGGTAGGAAAGGTGAGTGATATAACCCTTTCAGGTGCCAAGCTCCACACCCTGACTTTCCCAGCATTCTTCTGCACATCACTCTTCAGGACAACACATTTTGCAGCTCCACTCAATCCTCTCTCTACAGGCACCTCCTTACATCACCGTCTGAACAGCCAACACTCACACTCAAACTCATCCTATTGTCATCTCACATCCATGCCCCACAGTCACCCTCCACAAAGGTTGTCCTTCCAGCTGATCCGTACAAGCCATTGCTCAAACTCGTAACTCTCAGCTTTCTCTCCTCGCATGAGAGAGCACACGACCTGTGGGAGAAGCAGAGACCTGTGGGTTGGCCCACCAGTGACAGGCACCTTGACGGCACTGGGAAGGTGGCCTTGTTCTAGCAGGTTGCAGATATTAGCCTGAGCTTCTTGAGGCACTGGTGCTCAGACATGTCGAGAGAGCTGATCGTCTGCCTATAGCCCCTGTGTTGAGGGCCTTGTCTCCTTGGAGCTGATCTCTGTGTGCATCTCCACTGCCCTGTGGCTGAGGAGAAGGCAGCCGGTGCTGCTGCTCATGTTGGTGTTGCTCCTGCTGCTGCTGCTGTTCCTCTTGCTCTTTGTCTGACATGTAAGGTAGAGCTACATAAGCTGCTGTCATACCATGGTGAAGGCTGACAGCAGGGAAATGCAGCTGAGTGAAGTGCAAGACAGGTGAAGTGACTTCCAAGAAGTGGCAATCACCTGTCGAGCATTAAAAGCACTCTCTGAGAAAGAGTGCTGTGAGCAACAGCCTCTCATCTGGGCTGGAGATTTCAGTTTCACTGATCAAAGGCTGCGCAGCTTGCTAGTTTAGCTTTTCTCGATATACACGTGCCTTGGTGACCCTGGAGAATTGCTGACAGCTCAGGAAATTGGTCCACTGGCTGTTAAATCCAGAATACTTCGTTAAAACAGAACTTAATAACCTATTGGAATATTTAAAAACCTTACCTGACAGCTGCATGGGGCTCCAGCTCACCTTAAAACTTGCCCACGTGAAACCCAGGAGAGGAAGGGATAATATCGAGTTCCCGACATAATGTCACTTTTAGGGGATTTAACTCCCGCACACACTTGAACCTGCCTCCCCTTGCCTGTAGAACTTCTGCCCAGAGTATCAGGAGTCAGATACACAGGTAGGGAGAGGCTGATCTTTGGATCTCAATCACGGAGAAACAAGGTGCTGGAATTTTGCGGCAAGGCCGCAAGTCCAGATTCCGGGCCCGAAATGAAGGCCACTTCCGTTCAGGCATGCAGCGGCCAGCCACACGTGACCTTAAGGTGGCCGGCCAATTAACTCTGGGGAGACACGGGCTGCCCACTTAAACAGCAGGGACAAGAGATAAGGCAGTGGAGGTGCCGTCGGGTGATGCTGTGGCAGGTGCTGGTGCCCTATTTAAAGGGCTGCCAGCACTGTGTTCACAGCTGGCTGGTATCAAGGATCATCTGCCTGCTTGCTTGTTTTCAGTGGGCCTTTGCTTGCCCAACCGTTGTCAAGGAGCCTTTGCCTGCCCAACAATCTTCAAGGAGTCTCCGCCTGCCTGCCTTCAGGGAGCCTCTGTCTTCCTGTTGTCAGGGAGCCTCTGTGTTACAAGCTTACAGGACAATAGTCTTGCTTGTACTGTGTCTATATTGAACTGAACTTGTGATGGCTGCCTGCAGTGAGTCCTCATAGTAGAGGTCACATGACTACAGCAAGCCAGGAAGCATATTAGTTCAGGATTGCATTTCTATCTCAAACATCCCTCTTTGATACAAAAAATACACAAAACATTTTGCATGCATTATCATTTACACTGTGAGTTGCCTAAGTTATCCACTATGCACATAACTATTCTCATGCATTAGCAGTTCATTATTCTCGTCAGTCTGTGCACATGCATTGCATACATAATCTTTAAATCATGCCGGTCTCTTAATGGTGCGCATGCACATTGTCATTGGCTGTTCATCTGGGTGATTATCCTTCTCTGGGGAGTGTCGTTCCTGTGTCATTTGTTGTTGCTGTGGTAACCGTTGTTCTATTTCCGTTGTTGGGGTGCAGTGAACCTCTGGGACTGATGGTTGTTCTGTGGTCTGTGCAGATGGTGAGTTCACATCTTCCTGATTGGCCACCTGCAGTGAAAGAACAACTTCTCCAGTTGTGTGTATGTGTCTGTGTTTGCGACGGTATATCTGGTCAGTCACTTCCACTGCGTACGATCGAGGTGACAACAGCTCTACACAGGTCCCAAGTTGCCACTTGGGCTGACTCATGTTGAGAGTGTTGAAGGTTTGTACCCTGTCTGGCTCTCCAATGCTCAATTCCGGCAATGGTTTGGCAGTTTCGTCAAAATGTGTGTGCATCTGGCACACACATGGCATAGTGATCGTGTGTCTACCATGGACACATGGAGTTACACAGTAGGGATAGTTGGGATGTCTGGGAAGCCCCTAACCCTTAAATCTATCTGTTCTCTCATGCAGGTCAGGGTTAGGCCAAACAGGTGGAGAGACCAGGGAACAGCAGCCACCTGTGAGAAGGAGGAGGGATCCTCGAAGGATACACTGTCATATCATTCCCCCCACCCTCCACCAGCACAGGTACTCTCATATCGGTGGGTATCTGCTCATGCGTAGATTTGGGGACACAATCTGGTGAGCACAGCACAGACACGCCCAAGCAGCTGACAGAGGCTGTGACAGCTAAGGCCACTGACAGTCGAAGGACTGTGGGAAGCCAAGCCCATGCTGAGCCCCAGGCTGATGATGAGCATCTGAAGTTGTCAGCAACACAACAAATACTGCAGCTACAGCAAGAAGTAAGGGAACATCCGCTGGAGCTTCCAGAAGCCAGGCACACCCATGTGCAGATGAGGGAGGATTCCATCCAGGCCATGATGCTGCCGTATCTCTGATGGGTACGCACTTGTCTTCCTCCATCGAGAGATTGGCGAACCTCATGGAGAGCCTGATCCAGCAGACCAATCACTGGATGCCGGAGATGCGGGCAGACATGCATACGCTGCCCTTGTCCATGAGCTCTATGCAGCAGTGGCTGGGTGAGAAGGGGATAAAGCGCCTGGAGTCTCCATCAGGTCCTCACACTTTTCAGGTCAGCAGAGAGGTACAAGTGTGCCTTGCAAGGGAGAAGGAGTAGCAGCCTTCTGCATCTGGGACTCCTGTCTGGGCACTCCTGGTGTACGGGAGGCGGTGGCGTAGTGGTATTGTCACTGGACTAGTAACCCAGAGACCCAGGGTATTTCTCTGGGGACATGGGTTCAAATCCCACCACAGCAGAAGGTGGAATTTGAATTCAATTAATAAAATATGGAATTAAAAAGCTAGTCTAATGATGGTCATGAAACCATTGTCGATTGTAGTAAAAACCCATCTGGTTCGCTGATGTCCTTTAGGGAAGGAAATCTGCTGTCCTTACCTGGTCTGGCCTACATGTGACTCTAGACCCACAGCAATGTGGTTAACTCTTACATCCTCTCTGAAATGGCCCAGCAAGCCACTCGGTTGTACCTAACCGCTACAAAGTCAATAAAAAGGAATGAAACCGGACGGACCACCCGGCATCGATCTAGGCACCGGAAACGACAACGGCAAACCCAGCCCTGTCGACCCTGCAAAGTCCTCCTTACTAACATCTGGGAGCTTGTGCCAAAGTTGGGAGAGCTGTCCCACAGACGAGTCAAGCAACAGCCTGACATAGTCATACTCACAGAATCATACCTTACAGACAATGTCCCAGACACTGCCATCACTATCCCCGGGTATGTCCTGTCCCATCGGCAGGATGGACCCACCAGAGGTGGTGGCACAGTGGTATACAGGAGGGAAGGAGTTGCCCTGGGAGTCCTCAACATCGACTCTGGACCCCATGGTCTCATGACATCAGATCAAATATGGACAAGGAAATCTCCTGCTGATTACCACCTACCGCCCTTCCTTAGCGGATGAGTCAGTACTCCTCCATGTTGAACACCACTTGGAGGAAGCACCAAGGGTGGCAAGGGCACAAAATATACTCTGGGTGGGGGACTTCAATGTCCATCACCAAGAGTGGCTCGGTAGCACCACTACTGACCGAGCTGGCCGAGTCCTAAAGGACATAGCTGCTGGGTCTGCGGCAGGTGGTGAGGGAACCAACAAGAGGGGAAAACAGACTTGACCTTGTCCTCACCAATCTGCCTGCCGCTGATGCATCTGTCCATGATAGTATTGGTAGGAGTGACCAACGCACAGTCCTTGTGGAGACGAAGTCCCGCCTTCACATTGAGGATACCCTCCATCGTGTTGTGTGGCACTACCACCGTGCTAAATGGGATAGATTTTGAACAGATATAGCAATGCAAAACTGGGCATCCATGAGGCGCTGTGGGCCATCTGCAGCAGCAGAATTGTACTCAACCACAATCTGTAACCTCATGGCCCAGCATATCCCCCACTCTACCATTACCATCAAGCCAGGAGACCAACCCTGGTTCAATGAAGAGTGCAGGAGGGCATGCCAGGAGCAGCACCAGGCACACCTCAAAATGAGGTGTCAACCTGGTGAAGCTACAACAGAGGACTATCTGCGTGCCAAACTGCGTAAGCAGCATGCGATAGACAGAGCTAAGCGATCCCACAACCAACGGATCAGATCTAAGCTCTGCAGTCCTGCCACATCCAGCTTTGAATGGTGGTGGACAATTAAACAACTAACTGGAGGAGGTGGCTCCACAAATATCCCCATCCTCAATGATGGGGGAGCCCAGCACATCAGTGCGAAAGATAAGGCTGAAGCATTTGCAACAATCAGCCAGAAGTGCCGAGTTGATGATCCATCTCGGCCTCCTCCTGAAGTCCCCAGCATCACAGATGCCAGACTTCAGCCAATTCAATTCACGTGATATCAAGAAACGACTGAAGGCACTGGATACTGCAAAAGCTATGGGCCCTGACAATATTCCGGCAATAGTACTGAAGACCTGTGCTCCAGAACTTGCCGCGCCCCTAGACAAGCTGTTCCAGTACAGCTACAACACTGGCATCTACCCTGCAATGTGGAAAATTGCCCAGGTATGTCCTGTACATAAAAAGCAGGACAAGTCCAACCCAGCCAATTACCACCCCATCAGCTTACTCTCAATCATCAGTAAAGTGATGGAAGGTCATCAACAGTGCCATCAAGCGGCACTTGCT
The DNA here is from genome assembly GCF_036365525.1 of Heterodontus francisci. Classification (NCBI taxonomy): domain Eukaryota; kingdom Metazoa; phylum Chordata; class Chondrichthyes; order Heterodontiformes; family Heterodontidae; genus Heterodontus; species Heterodontus francisci. The sequence goes on along the minus strand of NC_090372.1, from coordinate 110,224,926 downwards.
TAGCAATAACCTGCTCAGTGACGTTCAGTTTGGGTTCCGCCAGGGCCACTCAACTGCTGATCTCATTACAGCCTTGGTTCAAACATGGACAAAAGTGCAGAACTCAAGAGGTGAGGTGAGAGTGACTGCCCTTGACATCAAGGCAGCATTTGACCGAGTATGGCATCAAGGAGTCCGAGCAAAACTGAGGTCAATGGGAATCAGGAGGAAAAGCCTCCATTGGCTGGAGTCATACCTTGCGCAAAGGAAGATGGTTGTGGTTGTTGGAGGTCAATCATCTGAGCTCCAGAACCTCACTGCAGCAGTTCCTCAGGGTAGCGTCCTCGGCCCAACCATCTTCAGCTGCTTCATCAATGACCTTCCTTCAATCATAAGGTCAGAAGTGGGGATGTTCGCTGATGATTGCACAATGTTCAGCACCATTCATGACTCCTCAGATACTGAAGCAGTCCGTGTAGAAATGCAGCAGGACCTGGACAATATCCAGGCTTGAGCTGATAAGTGGCAAGTAACATTCGCGCCGCACAAGTGCCAGGCAATGACCATCTCCAACAAGAGAGAATCTAACCATCTCCCCTTGACATTCAATGGCATTACCATCGCTGAAACCCCCACTATCAACATCCTAGGGGCTACCATTGACCAGACAATGAACTGGAGTAGCCATATAAATACCGTGGCTACAAGAGCAGGTCAGAGGCTAGGAATCCTGAGGCGAGTAACTTGCCTCCTGACTCCCCAAAGCCTGTCCACCATCTACAAGGCACAAGTCAGGAGTGTGATGGAATACTCTCCACTTGCCTGGATGGGTGCAGCTCCAACACTCAAGAAGCTCAACACTATCCAGGACAAAGCAGCCCGCTTGATTGGAACCCCATCTACAAACATTCACTCCCTCCACCACCGACGCACAGTGGCAGCAGTGTGTACCATCTACAAGATGCACTGCAGCAATGCACCAAGGTTTCTTCGACAGCACCTTACAAACCCGCGACCTCTACCAACTAGAAGGACAAGAGCAGCAGATGCATGGGAACACCACCACCTGCAAGTTCCCCTCCAAGCCACACACCATCCTGACTTGGAACTATATCGCCGTTTCTTCACTGTCGCTGGGTCAAAATCCTGGAACTCCCTTCCTAACAGCACTGTGAGTATACCTACCCCAAATGGACTGCAGCGGTTGAAGAGGGCAGCTCACCACCACCTTCTCAAGGGCAATTAGGGATGGGCAATAAATGCTGGCCTAGCCAGCGACGCCCACATCCCATGAATGAATAAAAGAAAAAGATAGCAGCTCCTCAGCCCCTCTGCCAGTGACACCAGCGCCTCAAGTAGCCACAATGACAGAGGAGGGACCTACATCTGGGCAGGAGCCTCTCAGCATGTTGGGCCCCTCCAGGCCTCAGGCAGCCCGAGCACGGCCGCCAAGGTCATCCCAAGACACAGGGCAGCAAGGTCATCAGCCTGTCTCCACCTCAGCTTCAAGCACAGGGGAAGCACCTCCTATGAGCCAGCGTAAGAGATTTGAGAAGAGCACCTAGCTGTACTTGGGGTTCACGGGTGAAAACAGTACATAGATGTTAAGCTTCATGTTTGTTGTGCCATTCAATAAAGGGTGCATGTATTGTTGCTACATCTTCTTCCAATTCTTGCTGTCCATTGAGACACCATCTACAACCTGGCTCCCTCACTGGACTTGAAGCAATGGGCTCAGCTACGTTTGGTTAGCTCCTCAGCCTTCCAAAGTCTGATGTGCATCTGGGTGCTGGGTGATGGAGTGCAAAATGAAGCAGGCAACAGCAAGGCTGCATAAAGGTAAGGGTTATTGGAATGTTTCGAAAAGGTAAAAGGGTCATAAGAAACATCTATGTATAAGCACATCCCGCGCATCCCTTGTGCATATCTATTGTGCCTAACCTGCGGTACCTGGAGCCCTTTATCTTGCATTGCCTGGTGAGCAGCCTCCTGCACATCCTCATCATCGGAGGAGGCATCAAAATGTCCTAATTTTTCAATGCCTTCCCCCTCTGCAGCTCCAGTTTGTGCAGTGCACTGCAGACCACCAGGATACATGAGACCCAAGTTCTGAAGAAGGGTCACTGACCTGAAACGTTGAGTCTGCTTCTCTTTCCACAGATGCTGCCAGACCTGCTGAGTATTTCCAGCATTTCTTGTTTTTATTTCAGATTTCCAGCATCCGCAGTATTTTGCTTTTATTTACATGAGACCCTCGCTGAGACATACTGAAGGGCTCCACCGGATCGATCAAGGCACTTGAATCACATCTTCAGGAGACCAAATGCATGCTCGATAGTCTCACGTGTTGCCTCGTGGCAGGTGCTGTACTTCTCCTCTGCATCCACGCGGGGGTTCCTCACAGGTGCGAGTAGCCAGGTCTTTCGTGGGTTGCTCTTGTCTCCCAGCATCCAGGTGCACAGGAGATGGGAAGAGCTGTGGCACCTGAGACTCCCAAAGTATGTAGGTGCCGTGTCTGCTTCCCGGGAACCATGCACACATCTGAAGGATCTGCTTTCGGTGGTCGCAGACCAGTTGAACATTGAGTGAGTGGAAGCCCTTTCTGTTGATGAAGGCCACTGGCTGGTCCAGGGAATCCTTGATGGCCACATGTGTTCAATCAATGACACCCTGCACCTGGGGCAAATCTAGCGATGGACCCGAACCCAATGAACCTCTCCGCCTGACTGAGTGGATTGGTGCAACCAATGACCCTCTTGAAAAGGGCATTGGTGATCTCCTTGATGCACCGATGTACCACTGACTGGGAGTTCCCACAAATGACCCCAGTGGATCCCTGGAATGATCCAGAGGTGTAGAAGTTGAAAGCCACAGTGATCTTCAGCGTCACTGGCATTGCTTGTGCACCAACCCCCATGGGTCTCAGTTCATCCTTGAGCATGGCACAGAGATCAGCAAAGGCCTTCCTGGAGAGTCGCAGTCTTTGCTGACACTGCCACTTGAACATATGGATGTAGACTCTCCTGGGCTAGTCTCTTCTGTGCACAAGAGGCTGTTGCTGATCCCCTCTGCACCCTTCTCTGGCGTGCCCACCCTGAGGCTGGCCCTTTTGTTGGTCCTGAGGTGCTGATCTGCCTCCACCTGTGCGTGGAACTCCCTCCTTCTCAGCTGCTCCTTCTCTGTGCGGGGCCCAAACCTGGGTGGATGAGGACCATGGCAGGTTGCCTCTCTTCTTGTGAAAGGCCATCTATTCAGTTGCCCCCTCCCCCAAACTTTCTCTGATTCATTTCTTTGGAGCAAGTGCCAATGGCACCCTGGCAGCATGCCCCTGCAGTGTTGGTATATTTTCTCCCTTCTGCCATTGTTTAGCAATGTCCTCTGTCCACCAACCTCCCTGGCATGGCACACTGGCTTTCTCAATGGCTAACTGAGAGAGCCAGCACTGAGCTTGTCACCTCCTTTAACCAGACAAGGCTCTGACACCCCACAGTCACCCATGCGCCATTAGTAAAATCCAAAATGTGCCATAAAATTCCAGTTAGTTGGCCTCTTAAATACTTTAATTGCTCTCCTGCCTCATCGATGTGCAAAGTCTGCCCTTCATGTTGACCGCCATTGGTAAAATCCAGAAACAATGTGAAGACATCAGATTTCCGCTCCAACGTCTTCCATTCTAATTATTGGCATTTCCACACAACTCCCCTCCCCACCAACCCCACCCCCCCCACTGCCTCCACACCAAACCCCCCCCCACCCCACCAACGTCACCTCACATCCAAGCCCATTCAAAAAAGTCTGATAAAATTCTGGCTAGAACATCAAGACTCTAGTGGAGAATTAGAGATTCAGGCCTCTGATGGTCAGGTAGAGAGAGACGGAAGTAAAAACAGAAAATGTTGGAAATACTCAGCAGGTCAGGCCAAGGATTACTGCAATGTTCCAATGAAGCTCAAGGAAAGTTTGAGGAACAGCACTTTATCTTTCGATTAGGCACTTTACAGCCTTTCGGATTCAGCGTTGAGTTCAACAATATCAGATTGTAATCTCTGCCCCCATTTTGTTTCCTTTCTCTTTGGTCTTACCCTTTTTCTCTTGTTTTTGATTTTGAATGGCAGCTGTTCATCATTCTAACATTCAACCTTCTCTAGACACATCCTTTATTTCTTTACTTGTCCCATTACCACCCGCTTTTGCCCTGCACCACCAACTCTTTTGTCATTTAATCTCTTCTGTCATCCACCCTATCACTGACCTTCCTTTTTGTTTTTTATTCCACCCCCATTTTGTTGCTTAAAACCTATTACATTTTTAACTTTTCCCAGTTCTGATGAAAGGTCATCAACCTGAAACGTTAACTCTGTTTCTCCCTCCACAGACGCTGCCTGACCCTGCTGAGTATTTCAGCATTTTCTGTTTTTAGTTCAGATTTCCAGCATTCACAGTATTTTGCTTTCGGAGAGAGACAGAACTTTAGTTAAAGAAAGGAACTAGTATTTATAATGCACTTTTCATATCCTCACAATCTCCCAAAGCATTTAGCAACCAAAAACTTAACTTTTCAAGATGTAGTTCCTGTTGTTTTTTAAGCAAATATGGGAACCAATTTGTCAATGTAAGATTCCACAAAAAGAAAATGAGATAAATGACCAAACGTTGTTGATTGAGGCATTTTCTTTGAATAGAGAGAGAGAGAGAGATACAGCACTGAAACAGGCCCTTCAGCCCACCGAGTCTATGCCGACCATCAGCCATCCATTTATACTAATCCTACATTAATCCCATATTCCCTACCACATCCCCTCCTACATTAATTCCATATTCCCTACCACTCACCTACACTAGGGGCAATTTACAATGGCCAATTTACCTATCAACCTGCAAGTCTTTGGCGGTGGGAGGAAACCAGAGCACCCAGCGGAAACCCACATGGTTACAGGGAGAACTTGCAAACTCCACACAGGCAGTACCCAGAATCGAACCCGGGTCGCTGGAGCTGTGAGGCTGCGGTGCTTTTAGATTCGCCCAAACAGACAATAGGGTTTCAGTTTAATGTCTTATCTGAAAAATAATACTTCTAATAGCATTCCCTCAGTTCTACACTAAATTATCAGAGGAGTTATTTGCTCAAATTCTGTAGTGGGATTTGACTTCTAACGTCAGGAGAGAGCTAGTACACTGGCTTTAAACTACTCTGAGTTTCAGTCAGAAGGTGACAGTCTGCTTTCCACAGTGAAAATAAAATGACTATTATAAACATAAGTAATGTGTGAGGTATGAAGTTTCTTCCTCTGTTGAAACAGGTGAATGTGATACATATAGATTGTAATTTTAACAAGAACAGATTAATCATCACAACCAATTTATTACCAGAATCCAGCCCGTAATATCCCAAGTGTTTTAATAATTGACCTGATTGAACCACTTACTTTAGAAACAATTAGATGGAACTTTCCTGTGCAAATGTTTTTGTTTGGGAACACTACCTTTTACTAGACAATGATGCTAAATACAATCTATTGAGTCTGGTGTCAAATCCACACATGCATGATCGTGAAAAGAGATGTTTGAAAAAGGTAATATAAAAAGAGTTGACAAGATGATTAGCCTTGCATAGTTCTCCTTTCACTCGATCTGCTTATGGACCCATGTAACAGCATAGGTTGCACAGTCCTAATGCCACCCCTAAATATGTGCTTTTCATAAGCATCCAGCATGTCACCAATTTCCCCCATTTTCAAAATATGGATTAGAAATCTTGCTTTCATTGGAAGGAAGCAATATGACAATCTAGACTGGAATGCAGAATATAACTGAAAAGAAATTTGAAATTGACTTTTGATAAGTATTTTGTAAAGAGGTGCAGTGAAAGAAATAAGATAGCACGTGGTGAAGAAAAGGTCATTCAATCATTAAGCATGGCTCATTTTGGCATGATTTATTTTGAAACATTCTCATGAAAAAAATTCAATTGATTTATAAGTTAAACAATTAAGCATTGAGTGCTAACATATAAAACCACTCATTTGGTGCAAATTACTATCAGTTTTATTTATCTTCTTGAATTGCATAATTGAAATTAGGTAGATGATTATTTTAGTGTTCTTTCTAGAAACTGTGTATAACTGTTGTGCAGATACATCATCAAAGGTGCCCTTCACCAAAAAAATTTCTGAGCACAGCAAACCTACATTTAATAACTAAAGGTTAATGGGGCAGATCTTGACTTTGTCAATAGTATAAAATGGTTGCTATTGAGTCAGCAGCCCATTTTACATCCTTCCCTATTTTTATTTACATTCAAGTAAAGAATTATTGGGTAGATCTTGACTGTGCATTAATGGAATTAAAAATCAGTAGAGATGTACAATTGGCTGTCAATTTGTAACCACTTGTTTTACACTATTTAACAAAGTCAGGATCTATCCTGATATATATTAGTGAATTATGAGATAGCAATCTGATTGAACGGTTCAGATGACATCACAGATTATAAGACCTGATGTTGATATTATCATCATTCTCAAAAGTGGATTATTGTCTTAAATTTAATTACAGACATGTTGGATAGTGAATTTTCTTTTAAATTGTCTTTCCTACCATTGCACCATGTCTTTGTGGTGTTCCTCTGCAAGACTGTGTATCACTTTTTTATGCTTCAGTTTGCTAAAGAAGCTGAGGTGTGGAGAAATTAAAATGACAAAGAACAGAACTTTCAAAACATTAATTAAATAGCAATAAATAGTCATTAAAAAGTGGGAAAAGTTAAGAAATATTAATTTATTAACCTTTGGCAAGCTACTTATAAATTTCTACTTTATACTCAGATTTTCAGCAGACAAAAGATTAAATGCACATTCTGCATAGAATTATTTTGACTACCTTGATGTGATACTGTTTTTCCAGAAAGTGTTCTTGCTTTCTGTTTTGATTGACATTTTCTATGATATAGAGAACTTTTAATGTTGCTTGAGAATGAAAATTGTAACTTGGGACACAGAAAACATGTTGGTAATTTTATGACACCCCACCTGTAACATTTGATAATACCTGTGGTTGTACTGCAATTCCAACTTACCCATCTCACCTCTTTGAATTTCAGGACATTTCAGGATTAGCGAGCTGCCTCTTGGACCGCGACTAACACCTGCAGGTCACCAGTAATAGACAAATGAGGCTGGTGGAGCAGTCTCCTGTGGTCCTGCAACTTCATGAGGCTGGACTCCTATATAGTGGTCACAGAAGGAACAAGTGGTTTCATCCCCCATCCTTAGTTTACATATACAGGCAAGGTGGTAAAGGCAAAATAATACAGGTGATCTGAAATTCAGCTCGATGTTACAATGGGGAGTTAGGATACCAGAGAGTGATTTCCCACAGGCTGAAAGACCTTTTCTCATTCATGCCTTCTATTGCGCAATGTAATGTTAACACTGCAATCGGTCAGCTGGGGCCTTGGGCTATAATTGTTGCAAAATACTCCTAAATGCATAGAACTGTTTTTCTATCCAGTTTTTCTGCAATTGTTTGATTTGTTTTGATGTTATTTGAATGAGAAATGTTTGTATAACATTGTAATGCTACAGTACTGCCTACAACATCAAATGAAGGCTGAAGAATGATAGGGAATGATATAAATGGGGATTGAGATAATGGTGGAATTTTGACCTCATATTTTGAAATGTTCATTTATGCTGACAGCTCATAAAAGCCAATTTCAATACAAAAAATGCTCATAAGTACATAAATATGTTCAAAAATGAAGATCTTCTACCAAGGAGGAAATAGGTGCAAAATAAAGACTTCAGACTTGTACATAAGTAAATTAGTATTGGATTTTACATTGAGCATTACACAAGAGGTTCTGGATATGTCATGGAAAATAGTAAAAAGGAGGAACTCAAATACTGCACAATGATGCCCTAAATCACAGTGCTGTGGTTAATGGCTGCAAATGATGTATCATCTGACTCAGTGCTATAAATACAAAAAAATCTTATTTATGGTATCAACAAGTGCTATAATGTATTTGTGCTAAACATATTGGGAACAAGTTTCTTTGACAATTCTGGCAGTCTCTTGGGGGTCTCTGATACACCTTGTTCCAGCCTTGTACTGAAGTTTCCTGTGGCGTTGCTTGGAGTTATTGATGCAGAAAGATGAGTACTACTTACACTGAAAGGTCCCACATCCTCACCCTTACAGGGACCCAGTACAAGTTTGGTGGTCAGAATGCCTGAATAGAAAAAGCATTCCACCACCTTAATGGGCAGAATCAAAGATAGAATCAAGGCTAGACTCATTGATGAAGTGGGTTTCAATAGTAGTGAAAGTAGGAAGTGTGGGGTGTGTCAGCAGGAGGAGATGGTGGTGGAGTGATGTGCGGTGTAATGATTATAGGAGTGCAAAGGGATATGAGGGCAAGAACTTTAGTGAGTAGTGAGGCTGGAGGTGGTGGAGATGTGAATAGAGAGTAAAACAGCAATATTCTTACCTTGACAACTCTGGTGAGGTCATTGATTTTTTTCTGTATTGCTGCAATGTCTTGGGAACTATGCTTCTAGTATCAACACCTTCTTCTGCCTTTTCCCACTAGTGGCAATTCTGCCCCCCACCCCAATTTCTGCCCCCAACCCCTCCCAGAGGGAATATGATTACCATCCTCTTGTGCACCATCTGAAAACAGGGCTTTAAACGCTGCAGCAGAGAACCTACATACCCACATGGAACCTCATTGCCATTTATTTACTTGTGAACTTTCCTTGAGGTTACCCTGTTGTCTGTAGCCAGAGTACACCTTCCCTTTAAGAGCTGTTGGCTGCCCTTAAGTGACATCAATGGAGCTCCATTTCCTGCATCCACAAATAAATGCACAGCAAATGAATAGCATAAGTAGTGCTGGCTACATGCAATACATCCCACCAGCTCCAACACCATGCACCCGTTTTTGGACACAATTAAATTTCTCAACGATTGACTTAGTATTCTTGGTACTGATGGTAACACACTGGGCTGAATTTTATTTCTAGGCTGCAGGTCCCGATGTCGGGACCATGAGCGAATGTGGTATCCGTTGGGGCTATCAGTGAGCGACCGAATACAATTGAGTGGTGACTGGCCAATTAAGGATGAGAAGTCAAGAGGGCTGTCCACCGAGAGGATGAAGGCGGCAAATATGATGTTAGGTGATACTGTGGAAGCTCCAGGTACCATACTTAAACACTGACAGTCCCTACCTGTCTGCTCCTAGCCTCAAGAAAGCCCCTGCATTCAGGAGTGCCAGGCATCATCTTGGAAGACTGCAGTCAAAATGGCAGAAGGAAGACTCCGGGTGGCCCCACGGTTCAGCAAGGCCTCCCTCCAGACTCTGCTCCAGGCTGCAAGGGAAAGGTGGGAGGTACTCTTTCCCAGGGATAGGAGAAGGAGACCAGCCCACCTGACCAAGCAAGCCTGGACAGAGATAGTGGAAGAGGTCAGCAGCTGTGGGGTCACCCCCAGGACCTAGTTCCAGTGTCAGAAGAGGGCCAATCAGACAAGGTGAGTGATCCATTCAATTCCGATTCTTTGTGCCCAGCTTGTATCAAAGCAAGCGAATGTGTTTGGGGGAGAGGGAGTCACTGATGGGGTCTGAGGCATGGTCGCACCTCAGTTAGAGGTACCTGTCTGTCAATGAAATCCATCGCATAATTCCTCAAGAGTGGCTGCATGTAGGAGGCATATGTGATCCCCTATCCTGGCTCGCTGGACTGTCATCATCAGAGGTTCTGAGACTTTTAGACGCTGGCAGACTAACCTTGTCCCTTGTCTGCAGGAGAAGACTGCCCACAATAGGAAGGAGAGTGCCAAGACCAGCAGTGGAGTGACTTATCTCCCTGTCCTCACCCCAATGGAGGAGGAGGCAGGGAAACAAGGCGGCCGCGCCATAACTGATGGCGAGACAGGGTGTCCACCCAAGAGAGTGAGTGTGTCTGGTATCAAAGAGCCATGTAGCGCATATGTTCCCTATGGCAGCAATGAAGAGGTACATTTGAGGTGAGACGATGTGCAGACAATAATCCTTCTAATTCTATGATTTCTCATGCAGGTCAAGGTAACTGAGAAGCTCAAGGAGGCCCAGAGGCGGGGAACAGTTGTCCACTTCCGAGAAGGAGGAAGCAGCCTCAGAGGATCCACTGTCACATCATTCATCCACATCCTCTGTTATATTATCTCTTTCTAGATTAATACAAACAAAGCTAATGGGCAGCCATGGAGGTTGACTGCAGAGCTATAATGAAGACTTGTTATTGCTTCAGCTTATACATGCTAACTGACTATGCAAGAGAAATTAATCACGTGATATTGTATCACTTGCTGCAATTACATGCATATAAGCATAAACATATATTTAAATGATTATATTTAACATACTACCAACTACATTATAACAGCACCCTCCACCAGTGCAGATGCTCTCACTTTGGTGGGTCGTCATGCGCGTTTCAATTTGGGCGCACAACCTGGTGAGCACAGCACAGATGCGCCAGGACAACTGACAGAAGCTGTGACAGGCCAAGCCACTGGCAGACAGAGGACTGTGGGAAGTCAGGCACATGCTGAGGCCCCAAGCTGATAATGTGCCTCTGATGTCAGGTGGCAAAATATGAAATGCTGCAACTGCAGTGAGAGGTAAGGCAACATCTGGCAGAAATGGCAGAGGCTTTGCGTAACTAACGCGGACGATGGAGGAGCCCATCCAGGCTTTGGATGCTGCACTGTCTCTGCTTATTGCAACTCACATGGAAAGCCACATCCTGCGGATCAATCAGTGGCTGTTGGAGATGCAGACAGACCTGCACGCCATCGCATTGTCCGTGAGCTCGATGCAGTGGTGGCAAGGCGAGAGGGAGACGAGGCACCTGGAGTCTCCACCAGGTCCATATCCCTCTCGGGTCAACAGGGTGGTAAAAGTGTGCCTTATAAGGGGGGAGGAGCGGCTGCCTGCCACAAGGTGCTCTTGGTGTGTACAGAGGCACCAAAGCCCCTCTGCCAATGACGCCAGCGCCTCCATCATCCTCGCAAGTGAGGTTGTGCCTGCCCCTGTGCAGGACATCCTCAGTATGCTGGGGCCCTCCATGCCTCAGGCAGCCTGAAGACGGCTGCCAAGGTCATCCCAAGCCAGGGGGCAGCAATGTCAGCAGCCTGTCTCCACCTCAGCTGACAGCGCAGGGGGAACACCACGTAGGAGTACCCAGAAAAGAGTAAAGAAAAGCACATAGATGCACATAAGAGCATAAGAACATATGAAATAGGAGCAGGAGTAGGCCATTCAGTCCCTCAAGCCTGCCCCGCCATTCAATAAGATCATGGCTGATCTGTCCCAGGCCTCAACTCCTCTTTCGGGCCTGCTCCGCATACGCCTTGACTCCCCAAGATTTCAAAAATCTATCTACCTCATCCTGAAATACATTTAGTGACCTAGCCTCCACAACTCTCTGAGGTAGAGAATTCCAGAGATTCACCACCCTCTCAGAGAAGAAATTCCTTCGCATCTCAGTTTTAAATGTGTGCCCCCTTATTCTGTAACTATGTCCCCTAGTTCGAGATTCCCCCACTAGTGGAAACATCTTCTCAACATCTACCCTGTCAAGCCCCCTTAAAATCTTATATGTTTCTCTAAGATCACCTCTCATTCTTCTAAACTCCAATGAATAAAGGCCTAACCTGTTTAGCCGTTCTTGATAAGACAACCCCTTCATCCCAGGAATCAGCCTAGTGAACCTTTTCTGAACTGCCTCCAATGCTAGTATATCCTTCCTTAAATAAAGGTACCAAAACTGTACGCAGTACTCCAGGTATGGCCACACCAACACCCTGTACAGTTGTAACATGATTTCCCTGTTTTTAACCTCTAACTCTAACCCCCAGCAATAAAGTCCACATATAGGATCACGGGTGATAATGCTGCAGAAAAGGGATTTGTTGCGATGGTTATATGTAATTTTTCTGTTGTGCATACGTTTTGCGAGTTCATTGCAAACCTTCCTCCTAAGGGGCTGGTAGCGAGGGAGCAAGCCCCAAGCACTGAAAGCTTCAGCTTTGCCACTCTGCGAAGTGCACCTGGGCATTGCAGCGTGAAGGAAGGAGGCAACAATAAGGCTACTTAAAGGTACGGCTTTATTGTTGTGGTTGCACAAGGTGGTAAGGTTCAAAGGAAACATGAATGCATAAAGGCATCTTGTGCTTCTCTTGCAAGTAAGACATGTTGCCTTTCCTTGCTGTGCCTGGGGCCCTTCATCTGTCACTGCCTGGGCAGATCCTCCTCCTCATTCTCATCATCGAAGGAGGCATCTTGATCCACGATATCCTCCTGGTCAAAGCCTCACCCCCTCTGTAGTTCCAGGTTATGCAGTGCACAGCAGACCACCATGAAATCTTCGCCAGGGTATACTGAATTGCTCCCCCAGATCCATCCCGGCACCTAAATCTTATCTTGAGAAGACCAATGACTGCTCAATGGTCGCTTGGGTTGAACCGTGCATGTGTTGCACCTCTCTGCATCAGTTGTGGGTTCCTCAGTAGGTGTCAGTAGTCATGTCCTCAATGGGTAGACCTTGTCTCCAAGGATCCATGCTTGAAAGCGAGCAGGGCACGGAAAAGGTCGGGCAAGTGGGACTGCCTTAGTGTGTATGCGTCAATGGCTGCTTCCCGGGAATCATGCACCTGTCAGATCCATTTGCGGTGGTTGCAGACCATCTGTACATTGAGGGACTGGAAGCCCTTCCGGTTGATGAAGGCAGCAGACTGATCCATGGGAGCCTTGATGGCGTCAATCATCCTCTGCACCTGGGGGAATTCAGCAATGACCCCGACTCCTATAGCCCTCTCAGCTTGTCTGTTTGGATCAGTGCAGAAGTGTACATAGTTGCCAGATCTCCTGAATATAGCATTGGTGACCTTGATGGAGCAATACGCTGCACACTGGGGGATTCCGCACATATCTCCAGTGGAACCCTGGAATGATCTGGTAGCGTAGAGGTTCAGTACCATAGTGACTTTCAACACTACTGGCACGGCCGTCCACCAAGTCCCATGGGCCTCAGCTCATCCTGTATCATGGCACATAGATGATGGATGGCTTCTGTAGTGTTTGAGAATTGCATTGTACACATTGTTCACTTGAGGCTACCATGCACGCATAAGCCAGCAGAGGGAACTGAAAGAGAAAGTGAAAGTAAAACAGAATAAAGACTCCATTATGTTCAGCAGTATGCTGTTTCAGTCTTTGCCTCATATTTCATACTAACCTTGGCTAAACATCACTCTAGTCCCGAGAACATCACAATGATGATGAGGTAAAGAGAAAACAGATGGTGAAAAACTTTAAACATTGCTTTCAGCTATGAAAATTTTGGAAGGTTTTTGTCTGCTTTTCTGAAGACCGCAGGAAGCTTGTACAGTGTAGTTTCACACACTGATCTCTCAAAAATATCGATCCAATCAAAAAAAAATCTTTTAATCTCGGATCATTGCAGAGACTCTGGATCTCTGATCATGCATTATTACTGCATTGCTGATCAACATGGCGTTCTCTATGCCCAATCTACCACCTTTTGATGTGAATTCACAGCCATCATCTGTATTCCCAAGTTGGCAAAAGTGGCTGTGACATTTCAAAGGCACAATGGCAGGTTTCGCAATCACAGGTGACAAAAGGGAAAAGGCTTTGCTTCTACACTATGGAGGTGAAAAATTAGAAGATATCTTTGAGACACTTACACCTGAGCAAAATGATCATGACTTAGCAAAAAAATGTGCTGACAACCTACTTCAGACCTAAGAAAAACACCATATACGAAACCGTTGTCTTCCGACGCACTAAGCAAATAACAAATGAGACAATTGATCAATATTGCACGTAATTGAGGCAACTAGCAACTTTGGTGATGTTGAACATGTGAAATGGGAAATCAAAACACAAATACTCGAAGGCTGTCTCTCTAGTCAACTAAGCAGAAAGGCTGCTAACAGTAACTATCACACTCAAAGTTCAACTCCTGTGAACACCTTTCGTTGCTCAAGTACCAGGAAACCACCTGCAAAGCAATAATCTCACAAACAGAGTTGCGACTTGTCCAAAGAATGTTTCCACTGTGGCGGTACTTACCCACATCGCAGAGTGTTCTGCTACTGGTACACAGTGTAAAGCCTGTGGAAAACCCAACCACTTTGCTTGTGTTTGTCATTCAACAGCAAAATCAACTACTGAGACCAATACCAACAGAAGGGTGCCACATATGCGTACCACAGCAAAATGGTGAGAGAATGTAGCCTAAATAGTGGCGGATGACCCTCAGACACAGTAAACCGCCACATGTGACAGTGACCATTGGCCACTCAGATGTTGATGCTCTCATACAGACAGGAGTATCTGTCAATGTCATGGGAGACAAAACATTCAACCAACTTCAGGCTTGTCCCATTCTCTACAAACCAGGGAATATGAACATTTTCCCTTACAACAGTGGCAAACCACTGAAAATCTTTGGAACGTTTGAAATGCCAGTCTCATTCAAAGGTACTAGAACAAATGCTGTATTCTGTGTTATATCTGGAGAATGTGACATGCTTATCAATTTCCACACAGCAACAGATCTGCACATGAAGGCAGTCAAATATGTGATTCCTTCATATAGCACAAACATTCTCAAGCTGTATGCTTGCATCACTGGCATTGGCAAGCTGAAAGGTGTTACATGCAAGCTGCATGTAGACCCTAGTGTGCCCCCAGTTGTGCATCAATGGCGATGAATACCATTTCATGTCAGGAAAAAGGCAGAGAGGGAACTTCAACTCCTATTCGACCTTGACATTATTGAGTAAGTTGGGGATGAGCCTACCCCTAGGGTCTCACACATACAAGACGTCAAGAAACCCAAGAGCGAGAGCCAGATTAGAAACTGCGTTGATGTTCGATCACCAAATCAAGCCATACAACAAGAAAGACACTAGACACCGACAATCAATGATATCATAGAGAAAGTGAATGCTGCTAAACATTTCGCTAAACATGACCTCAATGCAGGCTACCGTCAAATTGAGCTTGCAGAAGAATTGAGATATCTTATTGTATTCTCTACTCACATCAGACTTTTTCGATACAAATGGCTCAACTTTGGAGTCAGCTCAGCAGCTGAGGTATTTCAGCACTTGATTCAGTCTGCACTTCAAGGACTTAAAGGCACACTGATCATCAGTGATGACATTCTCATCTATGGCCACACTGAAAGGGGACTCGAGACACGCCTACGTGCATGCCTACAAAGTCTCAAGAGAATGTAACCTCAGCTTGAGCAAAGACTAGTGCTTGTTTAATGAAGGCAGAATTGAATTCTTTGGTCATGTGTTCAGTGGTGAAGGATTATCACCAGATCCACGGAAAGTTGAAGCCATTGTAAACGCTGCAGTCCTACAAACATGCAAGATGTCCGGAGTCTGCTGGGACTCATCATGTACTGTAGTCATTTCATTCCTGACCTCTATGCTATCTGCTCCCCTACGCGATCTGACAAAAGAGGCCACCAATTGGCAATGGACTAAATCACACAAAGAGGAGGTACACCAGATCAAATGACATTTGTCAGCAAGTTGCACTAATGTCTATTTCAAAATTGAGAAAACCACTCAGCTAGTCGTGGATGCAAACCCGTTTGGCTTAGGTGCAGTTCTCATACTGAAAGACAAGACAGGTAACCATCAATCATTGCAATGGCAAGCAGATCATTAACACGGGTATAGCAATGTTATTCACAGAGAGAAAAGTGCTCTCAATCACATGTAGCATCGTACACTTCTATCTCTACTTATATGGAAGCGAGTTTAAAGTAACAACCAATCATAGACCACTAGTGAGCTTGTTCAACAATCCACATAGCAAACCACCCACTCGAGTAGAATGTTGAAAACTCATATTACAAGAGTATAACTTCGAGGTTGAGTATCAGCCAGGCAAGCTCAACCCAGCGAACTAACTTTCACAACATCCATTGCCAACAGTCAGTCCTACTAGTCGTGGGGAAAAGGCTGCCGAACATCTAACTACGTAAGCATAATTGCAGTGCCAAAGTCACTAAAACTAGCTGACATCAAAGCAGCACCAAAACAAGATGAGGCTTTACAATTATGTATGAAGGTTTTGGAATCATGAAACTGGAAAAATGTGATCGAGAAAGCATCTACAAATGAAATCGTTCACACACAAGGTCTTCACAATGTTTGAAATAAGCTCACCTGGACAACCACATCTAATCTCATAATATGCAACAACTATATTGTCATTCCACTCTCATTAAGGGAATGTGTTGTCGATATAGCACATGAAGGACACCAGGGAATAGTCTAAACCAAACAACTCCTTAAGGAAAAGGTATGGTTCCCAGGAATTGACCATACGGTAGAGCACAAAATCAATCAGTGTTTGTCATGTCAAGCAACCACAATGTCAAATCTTCATGATCCTCTCAAAGATGTTCAAACTACCTCCAGGACAATGGATTGAAGTTAGCGTTGATTTCACAGATTTGCCCACAGGTGAACACCTGCTTGTTGTCACTGACGACTACAGCAGATTCACAATCATGGTATTAGTTATGCCAACTTCAACAAAATCAGTCATCCCAAAGCTTGACCAGATCTTCGCTGTGTTTGGAATCCTTCAAATGCTAAAAAGTGACAATGTACCCCCATTCAATAATGATGAGTTCAGTAAATTCGCAAACTACCTAGGGTTCACTCATTGGAAAATCACACTCCACTGGCCAAAAGCTAATGCAGAAAGAGAGATTGATGCAAACCTTGAAAAAAGTGATATGTAGAGCTACAGCTGAGAACAAATCATAGTGAGATACAGCACTGAAACAGGTCCTTCGGCCCACTGAGTCCATGCCAACCATCAACCACCCATTTATTCTAATCCTACATTAGTCCCATTTTCCCTCTCATATCCCCACCTTCCCTCAATTCTCCTACCACCTACCTACACTAGGGGCAATTTTTACAATAACCAATTTACCTATCAACCCACAAGTCTTTGGCATGTGGGAGGAAACCAGAGCACCTGGAAGAAACCCACACAGTCATAGGGAGAACTTGAAAACTCTGCACAGGCAGTACCCAGAACCAAACCCAGGTCACTGGAGCTGTGAGGCTGCAGTGCTAACCACTGTGCTGCCCTGGAAGTTATGGAAGCAGGAACTGTATCACTTTCTTCGTAATTACAGAGCAACTCCTCACTCGCCTACTAGAAAACCTCCAGCTACGCTCATGTTTGCACATCCTATGTACACACGTCTTCCTGAACTACCCTCCGGAGCTAATCTCAACATGTACGCGGACGCGATCGAGAACAAAAGGATCGAATGAAGGCAAATGCAGAGTGAGACAGAAAATGTCGAGCTACACCACTAAAGCCAGGAGATAAAGTACTTGTGAAATGTGATGGTCATGTTGGAAAATAAACAATCCCTTATGACATCCGACCATTTGTTGTGACCAACACAAAAGGATCAATGATCACTGCTAAGCACGGTTCACAAATCATCACAAGAAACTCGTCATTCTTCAAAGCACTGAAAACACCACTCATAAGCATTGAATCCGATTCTGAAGACAACATTTCGGATGAAGAACATGAGTCAAATGAGAATACACCCGATGTCTGACGATATTCTACTCGTGAAAGAAAACACCCACCATACCTAAGTGACTATATTACAAAGTGGACTATTTATGTTTAAGTTTATTGTTTACATTTTTTGAAACAAACCATTGAAACATGCTATGTCTTTCATTTACTAAGAAGGGGAGGAATGTAGTGTTTTGAGAATTGCAGTGTATATATTGTTCACTTGAGGCTACCATGCACACATGAGCCAGAAGAGGGAGCTAAAAAGAGAAAGTGTAAGTAAAACAGAATAAAGAAGACTCCATTCTGCTCAGCAGCATGCTGTCTCAGTCATTGCCTCATATTTCATACTAACCTCAGCTAAACTTCACCCAGTCCCAAGAACATCACAGCCTCCCTGGAGAGTCGCAGACCCCGGAGATGTTTAGTGGCAGCCAGTAGACCTTCTCCAGAGGGAAGCTTCTTCTGCACACCGGAGGTTGTTGCATGCCCCTGTACAACCTTCCTTAGTCTTCTGTGCCCAGAAATGGCCTTCCTGTGGACCCCCCAATTGCTGGCATTCCTGTGCCCATTCCTGAAGCTCCCTCCCTCTTTGCTCTTCCTCCTCCACAGGGGCCTCATAGCCAAGGTGAATGAGGCCCATGAGAGTTTGACTTTCTCTGGGCCAAGCAGACCTTCCACCAGCACCACTACTTGTGCCCTTCAATGAGGTGGCACTGCCCTGATGCCACCCTGGTGTGGGTGCCTCGCTATGCGGGCACCTTGGCTCCCACTCCTGACAGTCTTTCATGCTGCCATCCCTCCTCCACCCTTCCTGCCAAGTGACGCTGCCTCACCCGATGGCTTTTCAGCAAAGTCAACACTGAGCTCCCGCCTCCTTATCATCTCCTTTCACCCGGCAAGGCTCTGAAGCCCTGTGGTTCCCATGCGCCATCAGGAACATTTAAAACACTGAACGAAATTGTTGTCAATGGGGTTCTTAAATACCTTAAAATAAAAGCAAAATACTGCGGATGCTGGAAATCTGAAATAAAAACAGAAAGTGCTGGAAGACTCAACAAGTCAGGTAGCATCTGTGGAGAGAAAAGCAGAGTTAACGTTTCAGGTCAGTGACCTGATGAAAGGTCACAGACCTGAGACGTTAACTCTGCTTCTCTCTCTACAGATGCTGCCAGATCTGCTGAGTTTTTCCAGCACTTTTTGTTTTTATTTCTTAAATACCTTAATTCGCTTCTCACCTCGTGAATGTGTGAAGACCGCCCTCCACGTCAGCTGACAACTTCCTGACTGACGTCTTCCATCTCAATTTTATGCCCCTCTCCCCCAACCTCTGTTGCCATCTCAAACAGCCCCATAAAATTCAGCCCACTATTTATCTGTCATCCAATTTTGTACACATGGCCCTGTCTTAATCTAGGTCAAATGTGATTACAAAACAAACAAACATTTTTAACCAGAGATTCTATACATACTATAAAGGTAAGATCTGTTGTTATGTCAACCTCCATCCAACTTTGTCCATATTGCCTTGGAGTAATTTGATCACAGATAGTAGAGAATGGCATCATCAACAAAGGGAACAATGTTGTTACTGAATAACTTGGAAAGGGAAAAAAAAGCTGGGCCATAAATACAAACAGAAAATGCTATAAATACTCAGCAGATCTGGTAGCATCTGTGGACAGAAAATCTGAATTAGCGGTTGGAATTTTTTGGACTTAGTCCCTGCCAAAACAGCAGGGACATTAGCAGGTCAGGAACCTGTTAGATTAAATAGCAGGCTTTGCCGAGGCTCTTCAACTGAGCTAGGACATTCGCATTTCACCTCCTTGAGTTCCCAAATCTATCAGGAAGAGCGATTGTGATGATGCACTAGATTTGTCAAAGGAAGGATTTCTAATTAAAGGGACCACAGCATGCGTTACAATGAGTCAACTGGATGTGGAAATTTGAGGCTGCAGCAACCACAGGAATGGAGAGGAGACCTCTCAGTCTTATCTGGAGGGGCTGAAGTGTGGTAAGAATACACAACATCGGGGAGAGGCAGACTTGGCAGTGGGAGGAGTAGGTGACTCTCCAGTGTCAGCCACTGTCAATGCTGCCCACCTGCTCCACTGGGAAGGAGGTCTTCTTCCAGGAAGCTGCAGCCGTCAGTAATAACCCATGAAAATCTGAGCATCGTGAGGAACTGGTGCTCATACATGTCGAGAGCTGTTCCTCTGTCTGTAAACCCTGTGTTGGGGGTCTCTTTTTATCTCTGTGCCCATCCCCTCTGCCCTGAGGAGCAGCATGTGGCTGAGGAGAAGACAACTGGTGCTGTTGGTGTTGCTTCTCCTTGTGTCAGAGGTGCAAGGTAGAGCTGCATAAGCTGCTTCCATGCTGTGGTGAATGCTGGTGAAGTGCAAGTGAAATACCTTCTAAGAAGTAGGCAATCACCTGTCAGGCAGTGATATCACTGTCTGAGAGAAGAAGTGCTATGAACAGCAGCCTCTCACCTGGCCATGGCTGCAGCACTTCAATTTCACTGACTAAAGCCTTCCCAGCCTGTCGGTTTATCTGAAGAAACTGTTGCTGCTGTGCACTCACCTGGTGAGCTGCTAACAGATTGGGGAACAGGTTCCCTGGCTGTTAAAGCCAGAATTGAAGGTTAAATCAATATTTAATTGGCTATTAGAATATTTAAATGACTTACCCAACAGCTACACAGGGGTTCCCCGTTCACCTTCATTCCCATCTGGGTGAAACCCAGAAGTGTTTTCCCCTCAACGTTCCAGGTTGATGGCCTCTCATCAGAGCCACTTCTGATGAAGGATCATTGGCCTGAAACGTTAACTCTGTTTCTCTCTCCAAAGATGCTGCCAGGCCTACTGAGTATTTCCAGCATTCACTGTTTTTATTTCAGATTTCCAACATCAGCAGGATTTTGCTGTTGAAACAGTTGGGCCAAGCAGACTTCACAGAGGGACTCGATGTAGATTTATTTTTTTCTGAAAAGAGAGAAACTCAGATATATCATGACTTAGTTACAAGGTGAACTAGCATGATAAAAATCACAGTTTTTATTCATGAGGTAGAAAAAACAAATTATTCTTATTGTAAATCCCTAAACTACATATCCTGACTTCAACCAGACACGACGGACTGAATGGCCTCCTTCTGTGCCGTACTATCACTATAGCTCTTCCACTCCTTTTCCTTCCCTGATGTACAGCAGAGCCCTCCGTGGTGCCACCAACTTGGCTGTTGTTGCTTTCCCTCCAACGGTATCCAAAGTGGTATATCTGTTTGAGAGGGGGGTGGCCACACGGGACTCCTGCACTATCTGCCCGAGGCTACTACTCTGCCTGGTGGTCACCCATCCCTTTTCTGCCTGTGCAGCCATTACCTGCGGTGTGACTACCTCGCTAAACATGCTATCCACGACGTCCTCAGCATCGTGGATGCTCCACAGTGAATCCACCCGCAGCTCCAGCTCCATAATGCAGGTAGCCAGTAGCTGCAGATGGATACACGTCCTGCACACATGGTCGTCAGGGACATTGGAATCGACCCTGATTTCCCACATAGCGCAGGAGGAGCATATCACGGGTGCGAGCTCTCCTGCCATGATTACCTTTAGATGAATTAGTTACTCACTAGGGGCTTTGTTCTACTCCAAACACTACCCACTACAATCTAAATTAGACTTTATCACTTGAGGTCTTTTTTTTTTAAAACAACTTTCCCCTTTTT
Source organism: Heterodontus francisci (assembly GCF_036365525.1). Classification (NCBI taxonomy): domain Eukaryota; kingdom Metazoa; phylum Chordata; class Chondrichthyes; order Heterodontiformes; family Heterodontidae; genus Heterodontus; species Heterodontus francisci. The sequence goes on along the minus strand of NC_090372.1, from coordinate 110,203,556 downwards.
AAAGCCATTTAAATTGACTAACAGCTGTTACTTACCCAACTAATCACCTTGCAGATTTCCTGTGATGTCACTGTAAGTGGTTTTTTTTCCTCTTTCGAGTCTCAGCGTGCGCCGAGAGACACAGGGAGCCAGCCGCCGCTCCGGATCAGCTTCCTTGCAGGTCCGCCAGTCACTGCTCTGCTTCCAGGTAAGTAAGGGCCTCGAGCCCTGCTCTTTATTTATAGTTTGCCGCCGCTCCGGATCAGCTTCCTTGCAGGTCCACCAGTTGCCGCTCCGCTCCCAGGTAAGTTACGAACATACGAATTTGGAGCAGGAGTAGGCCACTCGGTCATTCGAGCCTGCTCCGCCATTCAAAAAGTTCATGGCTGAACTGATTACTCCACATTTCCACCTACCCTCAATAACCTTCCACCCCCTTGCTTATCAAGAATCTATCTACCTCTGCCTTAAAAATATTCAAGGACTCTGCTTCCACCACCTTTTGAGGAAGAGAATTCCAAAGACTCACAACCCTCTGAAAGAAAAGATTTCTCCTCATCTCTGTCTTAAATGGGCAACCCTTTATTTTTAAATCGTGACCCCCGAGTTCGAGATTCGCCAACAAGGGGAAACATCCTTTCCACATCCAAAGACCCCTCAAGATCTTACATGTTTCAATCAAGTCACCTCTTACTCTTCTAAATTCCAGCGGATACAAGCCTAGTCTGTCCATCTTTCCTCGGAAGACAGCTGGCCCATTCCAGGTATTAGTCTAGTAAACCTTCCCTGTATTGCCTCCAATGCATTTATATCCTTCCTTAAATAAGGAGACCAGTACTGTGCACAGTACTCCAGATGTGGTCTCACCAATGCTCTGTATAGCTGAAGCATAACCTCCCTACTTTTGTATTCAATTCCCCTTGCAATAAACAATAACATTCTATTTGCTTTCCTAATTACGTGCTGTACCTGTATACTAACCTTTTGCGATTCATGCACTAGGACACCCAGATCCCTCTGCATCTCAGAGTTCTGCAATCTCTCACCATTTAGATAATATGCTTCTTTTTTATTCTTCCTGCCGAAGTGGACAATTTCACACGTAGCCACATTATACTCCATTTGCCAGGTCTTTGTCCACTCACTTAACCTGTCTATATCCCTTTGTAACCCCTTTATGTCCCCTTCACAAGTTACTTTCCTACCTATTTTTGTGTCATCAGCAAATTTAGCAACCATACCTTCGGTACCTTCATCCAAGTCATTTATATAAATTGTAAAAAGTTGAGGCCCCAGCACTGATCCCTGTGGCATACCACTCATTACATCTTGCCAACCAGAAAATGATCCATTTATGCCTACTCTCTGTTTCCTGTTAGCTAGCCAATCTTCTATCCATGCCAATATGTTACCCCTATACCATGAGCTATTATTTTCTGTAATAACCTTTGATGTGGCACCTTATCAAATGCCTTCTGGAAATCTAAGTACATTACATCCACCGGTTCCCCTTTATCCACAGCACATGTAACTCCCTCAAAGAACTCCAATAAATTGGTTAAACATGATTTCCCTTTCACAAAACCATGTTGACTCTGCCTGATTACCTTGAACTTTTCTAAATGCCCTGCTATACCGTCTTTAATAATAGCTTCTAACATTTTCCCTAAGACAGATGTTAAGCCAACTGGTCTGTAGTTTCCTGCTTTCTGTCTCCCTCCCTTTTTGAATAAAAGAGTTACATTGGCTATTTTCCAATCTAACAGAACCTTCCCCAAATCTAGGGAATTTTGGAAAATTAAAACTAATGCCTCAACTATCTCACTAGCCACTTCTTTTAACACCCTAGAATGAAGTCCATTAGGAGCTGGGGACTTATCAGCCCGCAGCTCCAACAATTTGTTCAGTGCTACTTCCCTGGTGATTGTAAATTTCTTGAGTTCTTCCCTCCCTTCCATTTCCTGACTTACAGCTAATTCTGGGATGTTACTTGTCTCCTCAATAGTGAAAAGTGATGCAAAATATCTGTTCAATTCATCTGCCATCTCCTTATTATCCAATATTAATTCCCCAGACTTACTTTCTATAGGACCAATGCTCACTTTTTTCACTCTTTTCTATTTTAAATATCTATAGAAACTCTTACTATCTGTCTTTATATTTCTAGCTAGCTTTCTCTCGTACTCTAGTTTTACCTTCCTTATTAATCTTTTAGTCATTCTTTGCTGTTTTTTATATTCTGTCCAATCGTCTGACTTGCCTCTCATTGCGCAAAAATAGGCTTTTAAAAAAAATTTACTACTATCTTTAACTGTTATAGTTAAACACGGATGTCGGGTCCCACCCTTGGAATTTTTCTTTCTCGGTGAAATGTATCTATTCTGTGTATTCTGAAATATCCCCTTAAATGTTTGCCACTGCCGCTATTGATCTATCCCTTAATCTGATTTTCCAGTTCACTTTAGCTAACTCTGCTTTCATGTCCTCATTATTGTCCTGATTTAAGTTTAAAATATTGGTCTTGGACCCACTCTTCTCTCCCTCAAACTGAATGTAAAATTCAATCATATTATGATTGCTGCTATCTAGGGTGACCATTTGTATGCAAATAACTTGGCAGTTGTCAGTTGTAGCATTGATTTCCAATGACTCCGGTGCATGCCTTTGGGGATTTGGACTGGTAGGATCTTTACACTAGTGCCAGTGCCAGTCTTGACTGAGTGTATGCTAGCCAGCTTTCCTTGGGCACAAGAAGTTAATAGTAGTGAAACATCAACATGATGTGTAAGGTTCACAATGTGGAATGCCTGTTTGTCTTCTGGCTGAAAATTACTTCTCTCTGAGTCTTATCTCAGGTCTGTTTTGCTGTGGACTTCATGTATCGGCTTACATTTATACATGTCTCTGGCGCTTTCTTTGCTGCAGTTGCCCTGTTTTCTGTTTGCTTGTGTTTTACAGTGACTTCCAGCTGCGTCTTTGAAGCCACATTTCTTGCATAGGTGGGCCCAGTATCCTTTTGTACCATGCGCCTTGTACAGTCTTGAAATGCAGGACAGCTTTGCCGTGAGTTGGACCAACCACACTTACATTACAGCTAGCTTGCTCTTTTCAATCTGGTTATTGTGCCAATACTGTTGGCTGCACCTAGTGCTTGCAGGTGCAGTTGTCCAGCTACAATAGCTTCACATTTCCTGCCATCTTCCAGCCATGTATCAATGCTAAGACCTTTCCTTTTCCCCAAGAGGTCTTTCTGAAATGCTTCAATGGGTGTTGATAAAATCACCAACGCCATTATTCGGTCTGACTGCTCAGCTTCTGAAAAATTGCATTCGTTGCCCTTGCTACGGCATCTACTGATGAAATGGTCTATTGATTCCTGTGGCTGTTGCCTGTCGGACATCAATTCCAGGCGGTGAATTCTAAAATTCACTCTTAATCTGAGCTGATCTTCTAGCAGTTTCCATATCTTTGCGGGATCTTTCTGGGGTTTTTTTGGATACTACTGAGGTATTGATTCTGTGTAATCCCTCATTTCCAACTGCTATCAGTATTTTCACAGTCTGTTTTTCTGGTTCTACAATCACTTGGTCTGTGAAGCGTAACTGCATTCTTTGTTTGAAAAGTTGGGTTTTGGATAGGATATCCATGGCCTTCCAGTTCATGCTGGGAAATTTGGTATCCATCTTCCTGCTGTTCGTTTACTTAAAAACTTGCTTTAAGAACTTGTTCTCTGACTCTGTATTGCTTTCCCTTTAAAAACCCCCCTTGGCTGCTTTGATTGACATGAGAAGGTGTTTAACAGAGCATGTCTGTTTATCTAGCTTCCAGCACTCTAGTCTGCCTGTTTACACAGGTGTGAAATAGGCATTTCAAGTGTTTTTTATCTGCTAGAGTTTGTTTATACAGCCATTGAATTGGCAATTCTTCACGCTTGAGTGGTTTTATGGGCTTTTTTAAACTTTGGCTGAGTGAATGAAGGCTATTGAGTGCTCAAGTGGTTTAATGGTTTGATAAAATTTTTTTTTAGTTTTTAGCTGTGAGCTGTGTGAATGGAGGATACCCATGCATTTTGCTGTCAGATGTTTCCTGTAATGGCGTGGCCCCAATCAGCCCGGGAAAAGAGTCGGGTCTGCCCCTTTATATTATACAGAGCCTTTGAAAAGAATTGATTTTTTCAAGCACTTCAAAGCTTGTTTTTTTATAAACAGTATCCCTCGTTTGTCAGCACAATGACTCACCCGATTGACTTGCAGCCTGTCGTTCTGAGCTCTGTCTGCTACAGCTTGAGGTATGTGTTTTCTTCTTTCACTGTTTGGGCCAGTATTTTTTTTAACTTACTCTCTTTTAGCTGTGGGGAGGGCAGTTTTTAAAGCTGTTTTCAAGCTTGGATTCTGCCTTCTCAAAACAGCTGTCACCATATAATGAGGAGCTGCCACCATATAATGAATTTTTTTAATGTTATCTGATGCAATATAAATGGGATGCATGGAATCCAGTTGGTTGAAGGTCTCAACAGGTTTGTTAACAGCTAACAAGTATATACAGTACAGAGCTAACTATTTACAGAAACTTACTTGAGGTGTTAAAGTTACAGAGTCCCCCAGACTTATAGTCACATGACTGCATCCTGGTACTTGACTCATTTGCATACTAAGATCTTAAAGGGATATCACTCTTAAAGGCAAGCACAAAACAAAGTAGTGTCAGATCAGCTGCAACAGCTGTCTGACATCCTGATAGCACCTCATCTTTCGCTTTCAGCACATGCCTAGTGCCCTTCCCAGTATGGAGCTGCCGCCATTCTAGCCTTTGGGCTTCTGTAGTGCAGCACCAGCAGTGCTACAGAGCCCAATTTTGCTGCCACAATTTTTTATGTGGAACATATTTCTGAACTGCTTGCTAGCTATGAAGATGAAGGAAAGTAACATCAGCAATATAATTTAATGTACTTCTGCACATGTTCTTGAAACCAAATGACTGGCAAATGTAGGATAATAAATTGCTAGTAGTCTGTTGCAAGGCTGCAATTCAATCAAGCAATTCTGATGACCTCGTAAATCATGATTGAAGTTTAAGCAGTTTATGAATGTCAGTAGAACTTCAAGACTGAATTACAGCTGTAAACTTATAGCCTGCTATTTGTTACATGGTAACATACACAGTTTTTTTTTAATTGGTTTTCTTTTTGACCTTTGATAGGCTGGCTGAGCAGAGTAGAGGCAGCTTAAAGTGAGGAAAGGATAATAAAGCTGACAATGACGTGAGTCCTGAAGTTTGTGGAATCACATGGCAGGTATTATTTATTAGATAATAAATAATTTTGCACTCAACAGACACATGAGACAGCACAGCTACCTATTGTTCAGGGATGAGTGTAAAAGATATATAACTTCAAATTACAATAAATACTAGTTTGTTGTTACTAGCACACTTTAAACTGGTACAATATTCTGCTTTTGCTATGAGTTGATTTCCAAATAATTCCAGATCATAATGTGCATATACTAGTGGAATATCACTTGTCATGAAAACCACACCTGCCAAAATGAGACATGTTGGTTTCGTCATATGGAACATTAATTTTGAACTGTTGCTGGACTGAAAAAAAATGGCTTAGTTTAAAAGATCACTGAAACATGACTGCTCGTTTTGCATTCGAAAAGACAGTTAAAAAAAAAGAGACAATGGGAACTGTTCACTGATTCAGTTAACAAAGATTGGTCTGGGCAACCATGATCCACATCTTGTCTGTGTAAGAGACAGCACCATACCTACCGCATCCCCCCCACCCCCCACGGCCCCCACCCCACCCGCCCAAAAACCGAGAGCTTTGAAATCCACAAATCACAGGAGTGGTTGTTCCAAATAAGGGGTTACTCACATGACTAACCTGCTGCCCAACATGGAGTTTTAAATTGTGCTCACAGAACAGTTGGAAAAGGAGACTACAATTTGAAGACAATGGAGAAGGAAGGTGTCTTCCTCTCTCACGAAATTCCAGGGGTTCCACTGAAGCCACTCAAAATTCAAGAGAGAAGACTCCTGCAACTAAACAAGTTTGAAAGCGTGCACTGGGCCTCAACAAGAACTGCAAGATAACTGCAAACCAAGATTTTGCATCAAATTCAAAAGCCAATAACTGAATTCCAGATATTACTTTAAACCTTTCCCCTTCTTTCTCCTCCTCTGTCTCTATTTACATGTGTGTTTATTACGTATGCATGCTAACATGGTCATGTCGCATATTTCTAGTAGTTTTAACTGAATTAGAGTTTTAAAGTTAAAAAACTTACACCTTTCTTGTTTAAATCTAAGAAAACCTGTCTGGTTGATTTCTTTGCCATTACAATTCGAGAGCGATGAACAAGGATTCACTGAGGGGAAGCTAAAAACACAGTGTTTTAAAAATTAAACCCTATTAGGGCCAAACCAGGCAAAGGCTGAGAGGGGAGCCCTAGGCCCTGTCTCACCTGGTCGTAACATACTGGATAGCCTTTCAGGTATGGAGGGTTATCACCACTCTCGACCCTTCAAATTCAATCAGATTACTGATTTAGCTTGAAGCAACATTTTTGTCTGTAGTTTTGCAGTTAATTTTAATTTATTTTCACCATTCAAAATAATCTGGTACTACTAGAGGTTCTGAATCACAAAACAATAACTTTAAATTAGCAATGATTCTTTCTTCTGATGAAAGACATCAGCAGCTGAAATCATATAAAGTTAATTGACTTTGTAATGGTTGAACTGGACTCATCTCTGAAGGTATAATGGGCAGTTTACGTAATTAGACTTTAAACTCTGTATGAACTGCTAATGTATCTATAGTGATAATATTTACAGAAGAGGGGACTACTACCTAAGTTATTTCATTGAAACATAGCAGACAAAGGATGACCCAGAATGTTGCCAGTTGATGTCTCATAATACTTTAGCACATAAGAAAAAAACTAGGACAAGAATAGGCTATTGGGTTCATTCAACTTTTGCCTGACTTCCCTTAACTCATTCAGCCTAGCATTCAACAATATTTTCACTTTCTCTAACATCTTTAGCTCCACTATCACTCAGAACATTTATTTGCCTTTGAGTAAGGAAACATATTCTAAGATCTGTTTACATTTTACTATTCCTAAATTTAAACTTTTATCCTCTTGATTGACTAGCCTGGTTTGTACTGTTCTGCATTCACTTTACAGATTCCATTTAATACATGCATTCTTTAACAATATTCCCTTTTTGTCTGAATTGTCGAGTTTAGAACCATTGGCCTAGAAATTCGAGTGCGCCTTTGCAGAGAATGATCACTGTGCCTTAATGGATAGGCCTGAGGAGCACGTATATGGGCCTCAGGTCTCAATATCATTAAGCCAGCAAACTGTAGATACCTAGGGCTGAATTTTATTCTCCTGCTGCCGGGAGCGGTGGCTGGTAAAAAAAATGGCAGCCCGCATGCACGAGCCGCACGCCACCACACCGCCATGATATAATGTGCGGAAGCTCATTTAAATATGCAGGGCAAGCCACACAACCCCCCCAATCACATGGCAGGGCGGCCTCAGTGACGTCGTGAATGGCATCAGCTGCCTCTGTCCAGGCGCTGGTGTCATTTTTAAAGGACTGCCAAACTTGCTCAGAAACTACAGAGTTAAACTCCGTACTCCCCCCCCAATCCACTACTCTGTAAATAAATTTCTGACCTGCTGTCCCACAACCTCCCCCCCCCCCCACCCCCCACTAAAACACTTACATTGAAGATTTGACCTCTTCCCACCTCAACTGCACAAAGTGCAGAGGTCACCCCTCCCCCCCCCCCCACCCCAACACTAGAACTGCAGAGTTGATCCCGGTCCCCCCCACTACACTAAAAATCCTAAGGTCCCCCCTTCCCCACCTTGGTGGCACCAGCTTTCCCTGGACAGGAAAGTGAAGGGCACATGAGTGCAGCCTGTCGCACGGAAGATCCCGGACAGCTGGTAAGATCACGGGGAGTTGTAGGTAAATGTATTCATGAGGTTTATTTAAATATTTAAAGTTGGGTCCCATCACCAAGTGGCGGAGATCGGGCCTGGCAATCCCAGTGTTTGGCTCCATGGCGGGCCAGTGCCGCTGCGATCTTCCGGTTCCCCCACCCTGTCACGGAGCCCGACATCAGTTACAACAAAATTCAACCCCTAGTGGGAATCCTCAGGCAGCTCGCCGCAGAAGAGGACCCGAAGCTAGGACCTCTGCAGGGGAGCAGGGGAGGTGGGTGCACAAGCAAGTTGGAGGGAAGGTAGAGGCCAGGATTGTGGAGGGTAGGGGCCTGGATTGGCAAAGGTAGATATCGATCGTAATGGCAGAGGCCAGTCGCAAGGGTAGAGGCCAGGATCACAAATGTAGCACTCGACCGATCATGAATAATTTCTGTTTCTTAGGCTTTATTCCAATTTCTTATACAGTTCAACATTTTTCCTGCATTCTTGTGGCTTTTTGTCTTATTAGTAGTCTTCCCTGCAGAGCTTTGTGAAGCTCCAAATAAATTGCATCATAGCGATTTCTGCTATTAATAAATGATATATTAGGGATGTCCACTATTTCATTTACAATCTTCTCAAATAAATCAAAGAAGTTTGTCAAGCAAGACTTTTTTCTCCTAAACTCACACTATTATTTGTTAATAATGGTGTCGGTCTTGGCTTAATGGCAGTATTTGAGTCAGAATGAGGTTCAAGCCCCATATTTAGAAACTTGAGCACATAATGTAAGGTGACATTTCAGTGCAGCACTGAGGAAATGCTGCATTGCTGCAAGTGCTGTCTTTTGGAAGAGATGTTAAACTAGGCCCCATCTGCCCTCTCAAGCATTTTTCCCATGAATTGCAAGGGAGTTCTTCTGATTTCCCAGCCAACATTTATTCCTCAACCAATGCCATGAAAACAGACAATCTGATCATTTTGATAAGAATTCTATTTGCAATATAGGCTTCATTTTACCTGCACTCTATTTTTGTCCACAGTTGGTGCAAGGGTGTCATGATGAGCCTTGGTTGCAGAGATCCTTTGGTCTACTGGGAGCCAGCTTTTTATCCTATTCTCCCCTTTAAATAGGTCTTGCACAGCCAACTGCTTTAAATTGAAGGCATCTTGGGAACTGCTGGGGAAGTGAGTTTTTATTTTGAGAGAATTAAATCCTTTGTGATTCATAGGAAACATAGGGACAGGAGTAGGCCATTCAGCCCTCAAGCCTGTTCCAATCATGGTTGACCTGTACCTTAACTTCACTTACCTGCCTTTGTTCCACATCCTTTGATACCCTTGCCTAACAAAAATCTAACAATCTTAATCTTGAACTTTTAATTGTCCCACTATTGACAGTCTTTTGGGGAGTGAGTTCTAGATTTGTACTACCCTTAGCATGAAAAAATGCTTCCAGAATTCACTCCTAAATAACGTAGCTCTAATTTTAAGATTATGACCTTCTGGATTTCCCACCAAAGAAAACAACTTCCCTGTATCTATCCCATAGATTCCCTTTATCATTTTAAACATGTTGTTTAGATCACTCTCAACCTTCTAAACTAAAGAGGATACAAGCCAAATTTATGCAACCAATCCTGATAATTTAAGCTTCTAAGTCTTGATATCATTATGGTGAATCTGTTCTGTAACCTCATCAAAGCCACTCTACCTATTCCTAATGTTCTTACCTTCCGGGAGTGGAGCAGAGAGCAGCGGAACGGACCTGTGGGGAGAACGCCAAGAGCGGAGCCTATAAATCATGCCCGAGGATCGAGGCCCAGTCTCTTAACTTCCGGGAGCAGAGCAGAGAGGAGCTCTTCCAGCGCGCCGAAGTTTTGAAAAAAAAGGGGAAAAAAAGCCAACAGTGACGTCACAGGAGAGCTGCAAGGTGATTGGTTGGTGAGTCACTGCTGTTAGGGAATAGCTCTATTCCCTAAGTATCTCAGGTAAGAAAAGTTTAAAAGTTTAAAGTTTATTTCAAATAAAGTAAGTAGTGTTTTTTTAGGGAGTTCTATAGTAACGAGGACCAGGGAAGAAGGGCCCTACAGTAACTGATATTATTGGACATTAAGATCTTCCAGAAGGTTCAATTTAATTTAAAGGGTTAAGTCATGGCTGGAGAGCTCAAAGCTGTGGTGTGCTCCTCGTGCTCCATGTCGGAAGCTGGGAACAATTCCAGTGCCCGGGACCAGCATGTCTGCAGCATGTGTGTCCAGCTGATGCTCCTGGAAGCCTGGGTTTCGGAGCTGGAGCGGCAGCTGAGGACACTGTGGAGCATCCACGAGGCGGAGCGTATCGTGGATAGCACGTATAGAGAGGTGGTCACACCATAGGCTCAGACCCCACAGGCAGGAGGGGAGTGGGTGACCACCAGGCAGAGCTAGAGGTCTAGGCAGGCAGTGCAGGAATCTCCCGTGGCTATTCCCCTGCAAATCAGATATACTGCTTTGGATACCTTTGGGGGGGAAATGGCCTCTCAGGGGAAAGCAGCAACAGCCCAATTCGTTGCACCATGGTTGGCTCTGCTGCACAGGGGAGGAGTAAGAAATGTGGGAATGCAATAGTTATAGGGGATTCAATTGTAAGGGGAATAGATAGGCGTTTCTGTAGCTGCAAAAGAGCCTCCAGGATGGTATGTTGCCTCCTTGGTGCTAGGGTCAAGGATGCCTCAGAGCAGTTACAGGAAATTCTGAAGGGGGAGGGTGAACAGCCATTGGTCATGGTACACATTGGACAAACGACATAGGTAAAAAAAGGATGATGTCCTAAAAGTAGAATATAGGGAGTTAGGAAATAAGTTGAAAAGTAGGACCCCAAAGGTAGTGATCTCAGGATTACTACCAGTGCCACGTGCTAGTCAGAGTAGAAATAGCAGAATATATCAGATGAATACATGGCTGAAGAGATGGTGTGAGGGGGAGGGCTTTAGATTCCTGGGGCATTGGGACCGGTTTTGGGGGAGGTGGGACCAGTACAAACTGGACTGGTTACACCTGGGCAGGACCAGGACTGATGTCCTAGGGGGTGTATTTGCTAGAGTGGTTGGGGAGGGTTTAAACTAAAATGCCAGGGGGATGGGAACCTTTGCAAGGAGTCAGGAGGGGGGATCAAAGACAAGAACAAAAGACAATAAGGGGAATAAGAAAAGTGATAGGCAGAGAAATCAAAGGCCAGAATCAAACAAGGACACAGTGAAAATATTGGGAAGAGGACAAGTAATGTTAAAAAGACAACCCTTAAGGTTTTGTGCCTTAACATGTGGAGCATTCGCAATAAAGTGGATGAATTAATCGCTCAAATAGATGTAAACATGGATGATATAGTCGGGATTACGGAGACATGGCTGCAAGGTGACCAGGGATGGGAAATGAACATTCAGGGATATTCAGTATTTAGGAAGGACAGACAAAAAGCAAAAGGCAGTGGAGTTGCATTGCTGGTTAAAGAGGAAATTAACACAATAGTGAGGAAAGATATTAGCTCTGACGATGCGGAATCTGTATGGGTAGAGCTGAGAAACACTAAGGGGCAAAAAACGTTAGTGGGGGTTGTATATAGACCCCCAAACTATAGTGGTGATGTTGGGAATGGCATTAAACAGGAGATTAGAGATGCATGCAATAAAGGAACATCTGTAATTATGGGTGTCTTTAATCTGCATATAGATTAGGCAAATCAAATTAGTCACAATACCATAGAGGAGGAATTCTTGGAGTGTATACGGGATGGCTTTCTGGACCAATATGTTGAGGAACCAACTGGAGAACAGGCCATCCTAGACTGGGTATTGTGTAATGTGAGAGGAATAATTGACAATCTAGTGGTGTGAGACCCCTTGGGGACGAGCGACCATAATATGATAGAATTCTTCATCAAGATGGAGAGTGATGTAGTTGATTCTGAGACAAGGGTCCTGAGTCTTAGTAAAGGAAACTACGAAGGTATGAGGCGCGATGACCATGACGGATTGGGAAACGTTACTTAAAGGGATGACAGTTAATAGACAATGGCAAACATTTAAAAAGCGCATGGATGAACTGCAACAATTGTTTATCCCTGTCTGGCGCAAAAGTAAAACGGGAAAGGCAGCCAAACCATGGCTTACAAGGGAAATTAGAGATAGCATTAGATCCAAGGAAGAGGCATATAAATTTGCCAGAAAAAACAACAGACCTGAGGATTGGGAGCAGTTTAGAATTCAGCAAAGGAGGACCAAGAGATTGATTAAGAAGGGGAAAATAGAGTACGAGAGAAAGCTTGCGGGGAACATAAAAACTGACTGTAAAAGTTTCTAAAGGTATGTGAAGAGAAAAAGATTGGTGAAGACAAATATAGGTCCCTTACAGTCAGAAACAGGGGAATTTATTATGGGGAATAAAGAAATGGCTGACCAACTAAATGCATACTTTGGTTCTGTCTTCACAAATGAGGACACAAATATCATACCAGAAATGTTGGGGAACACAGGGCTTAATGAGAGAGAGGAACTGAAAGATATCAGTATGAGTAGAGAAATGGTATGGGGAAATTGATGGGATTGAAGGCCGATCAGTCCCCAGGGCCTGATGGTATCCCAGAGTACTTAAGGGAGTGGCCCTAGAAATAGTGGATGCATGGGTGGTCATCTTCCAAGATTCTATAGACTCTGGAACAGTTCCTACAGATTGGAGGGTAGCTAATGTAACCCCACTATTTAAAAAGGGAGGTAGCGAGAAAGCAGGGAGTTATAGACCAGTCAGCCTGACGTCAGTAGTGGGGAAAATTCCAGAGTCAATTATCAAAGATTTTATAGCAGAGCATTTGGAGAACAGTGGTAGAATCGGGCAGAGGCAGCATGGATTTACGAAAGGGAAATCATGCTTGACAAATCTACTAGAATTCTTCGAGGATGTAACTAGTAGAGTTGATGAGGGGGAGCCAGTGGATGTGGTTTATTTGGACTTTCAGAAGGCTTTCGACAAAGTCCGACATAAGAGATTAGCATGTAAAATTAAAGTACATGGGATTGGGGGTAGTGTATTGCGATGGATAGAAAATTGGTTTGTGGACAGGAAACAAAGAGTAGGGATAAATGGGTCTTTTTCAGAATGGCAGGCAGTGACTAGTGGGGTACAGCAGGAATCGGTGCTAGGACCCCAGCTATTCACAATATACATTAATGATTTAGATGAAGGAACTAAATGTAATATTTCCAAATTTTCAGATGACACAAAACTGGGTGGGAGGGTGAGTTGTGAGGAGGCTAACGCATGGCAGATGCAGTATAATGTGGATAAATGTGAGGTTATCCACTTTGGTAGCAAAAACAGGAAGGCAGATTATTATCTGAATGGCTTTCAACTGAGAGAGGGGAATATGCAGCGAGACCTGGATGTTCTCGTACAATCAGTCGCTGAAGGTAAGCATGCAGGTGCAACAGGCGGTAAAAAGGCAAATGGTATGTTGGCCTTCATAGCGAGAGGATTCGAGTACAGAAGCAGGGATGTCTTGCTGCAATTATACAGGGCCTTGGTGAGGCCACACCTGGAATATTGTGTGTAGTTTTGGTCTCCTTATCTGAAGAAGGATGTTCTTGCTATAGAGGGAGTGCAGCGAAGGTTTACCAGACTGATTCCTGGTATGGCGGGACTGATGTATGAGGAGAGATTGAGTCAGTTAGGATTATATTCGCTGGAGTTCAGAAGAGTGATGGGGGATCTCATAGAAACCTATAAAATTCTAACAGGACTTGACAGGGTAGATACAGGAAGGATGTTCCCGATGGTGGGGGAGTCCAGAACCAGGGGTCATAGTCTAAGGATACGGGGTAAACCTTTCAGGACTGAGATGAGGAGAAATTTCTTCACCCAGAAAGTGGTGAACCTGTGGAATTCGCTACCACAGAAAGCAATTGAGGCCAAACCATTGAATGTTTTCAAAAAGGAGTTAGATATAGCTCTTGGGTCTAAAGGGATCAAAGGGTATGGGGCGAAAGCCGGAACAGGCTACTGAGTTGGATGATCAGTCATGATCATAATGAATGGCGGAGCAGGTTCAAAGGGCCAAATGGCCTACTCCTGCTCCTATTTTGTTTTTCTATGTTTCAGTATGCAGTGCTCCAGATGGGGTCTGACCATGGCTAAGTGCTCCTGAAGCATCACTTCCTCACTTTTGAATTCCAGCCCCCTTGAAATAAAGACCAACATTCCATTAGCCTTTTGATTACTTTTTGTGCCTGTGCACTAGGTTTTAGTGATTTGTGTACATGGAAATCTAAATTCCTTTGCTCCTCCATAGCTCTTAGTTTCTTACCATTAAGAAAATATTCTGATTTGTCTTTCTCATATCCAAGCTGGATAATCCTGCACTTTCCCACATTGTACTCTATTTGTTAAAGCTTTGTTCGTTCACTTAGTGGGTGGAATTTTATTTTTTGCAGATGGTATAAATCGGGTGATATTTGGTCGGCTGTCTATCATGCATCTCTCTCGATTTTTGTTTCCATTGTCTGTCTATGTCACTTTGCAACTTTCTGCTCCCATCCACACAAATTACTGTGTCTCCTATCTTAGTGTCATCTGCAAACTTGGAAATCGAACTCTGTATTCCTTCATTCATGGTGAAAAGCCTTAGCCCCAGATTAATGAATGATCTGCTTATAGTCTCATTTTTATTTTTATCTAATGTTGTGAGACATTGCACTACGCAAGGCAAGTGTGGATTTTTTCACAGGACATTGCACTGGACCATGTCAAGTCAAGTTATCATTTCACTCCAAATTAGAATATGTGCACAATTTTCTTCTCAAACCTTCCTTGCTCATTTTCTTGGTGTCCTATTTCAGCTGGATTGGATAGTTTATGTCACTTTGTTGTGTACTAATTGACAACTTGCAGCTCCTATTCTGGATGCTTTAGAGTAATGATTTACTCAATTGAGGTGCTAGCCCTAACCATGAGGTGTTGATAAAGTAGCCTAACTGGTAAGAGTTTGACCTGACTGAAGCAGACCCTCCAACATTGTTTTTTTTGCCTCCCATTTTCGACACTTATTATCATCAGCATAATATATCAGGTTATTTTGCATAGGTCAAGTGGCTCATTTATATGGGTAAATGATGTCAATTTGTATAATTTCAAATGACATTTGATTGGATGCCTGATTCTTACTCATGTCACAGTGAGATTAGATACATTGACTTCCAGTAAGAATGTGCCCAGTTCCAATGGATATTCTGCATTGTGGTTCAGTGTTCACTACCTTCCTTCCTTTAACTGTCTCTCTTTATCTCAGTCTACCTCAATTAGGCACAACAGTCAGGCAAATGTGATTAAAAACAATTTTAATTTGTCACTGAAGTAATTTCACTGCGATCATCACTTTACAAAAACTGGCAAATAAAATTTTTTTTTTAAATTTCAGTTAGCCAAAGTTACAAATATTAGATATCAAAATATTGTTTTCATGATCCATACTGTTTTAGAGGTACAAATGTGATGTTATGAATAAAATTAACAAAAATTGTAACACATTACAAAGACCGTAAACAAATTTGGTCTTACCTATAAAAACTGAATACACAGACAGTCCATTGGGCGAGAGATTGGGGATTTATACTAGAACTCAATAACCCAAATAAAATATTAATCCAGCTGGAAGTCTTCTGTTTCACCAATATGTTTTTGGTGTTCTTGTTCCGATATATGTTGATGAAATTTACCAAGAAATTCAATTACCTTAATCTATTAAAAAGATATTACAAAATAAATAAGCAAGGTTTCACTTGTCACATTTGTAACATAAATAAAACCAATTGGTCAGAAACCATAGTAGCATTGACTTGTTGGTAACTATAGGAACTAATAGCCTAGATTATCATGGAGTACAATCTCCACCAGAAATGTGGTGGAGTATACCATCTGCCTGCTCAAATTCACATGTGCTGAGCCTGCTGCAGGTTTTTGGGTCAAGCTTATCTAAATTATGTGAGTGACCTTTAGGTATTGGGAGTGAGTTAGCTGTCAAATTACTGTGGTACTAAAATTATAGAGTTATTTACGGTACAGAAGGAAGCCACTTGGCCCATCAAGTCCATATCAGCTGGCTGTAGAGCAATTCAGTCAGTCCCACTCCCGGCTCTATCCCCGTAGCCCTGCAAGTTTATTTCCCTCAAGTGCCGATCCAATTTTCCTTTGAAATCATTGAATCTGCTTCCACCACCCTTGCAGGCAGCGAGTTTCAGGTCATTAACACACCCTATGTAAAAAAGTTCTTCCTCATGTTCCCCCCTGTATTTCTTGCCTAAAACTTTAAATCTGTGTCTTCTAGTCCTTGTACCGTCAGCTAATGGGAACAGCGTTTCCTTGTCTACCTTAACCAAACCTGCCATAATCTTCTACACACCTCTACCAAATCTTTCCTTGACCTCTGTTGCTCCAAGAAGAACAATTGAAGCTTCTCGAACTTAACCTTGTAGCTAAGCTCCCTCATCTCTGGAAACATTCTGGTAAATCTCTTTGGCACCCTCTCAAGGACCCTCACATCTTCCCTAAAGTTTGGTTACCAGAACTGGATGCAGTACCCCAGTTAGGGCCTAACTTGATCTTTATAAAGGTTCAGCATAACTTCTCTGCTTTTGTACTCTATGCTTTTATTTATGAAGTCCAAGATCCCACATACTTTGCTAACTATTCTCTCAATATGTTCTGCCACTTTCAAAGATCTATGCACATGAACTTCTGTCCCTGCACACTCTTAAGAACTGTGTCATTAAGTCTATATTGCCTCTCCCTATCCCTTCTGCCAAAATGCATCACCTTATGCTCTATTAAATTCCATCTGCCACTTGTCTGCCCCTTCTCCTAGCCAATATATGTTCTGTTGCAGTCAATTGGTATCATCCTCACTGTTTGTCACACCTCCAAGTTTGGTATCATTGGCAAATTTTGAAATATCCAAGTAATTTGTATATATGAAAAAAAGCACAGACCCTTGGCGAACTCCACTATCTACCATCCTCCAGTTTGAAAAACAACAGTTTACCACGACTTGCTATTTTCTGTCCTTAAGCCAATTTTTTATCCACCAACCCTCCCGTGAGCCTCAATTTTGTTAACCAGTCTTTTATGTGGAACTTTGTCAAACATTTTCTTAAAATCCAGATAGACAACATCCACTGCATTCTGTTCATAAACCTTCACTGTTACTACATCAAAAAAATCAATTAGGTTCGTCAAACACAATCTGTTTTTTACAAATCCATTCTGGCTCTCCCTAATTAACTCAAATCTCTCAAAGTGCCAGTTGATTTTTTTCCTTTATTATTGTTTCTAAAACCTTATCCACCACCAGTGTTAAACTGACCAACCTGTAGTTATTAGGAATGTCCTTACTCCCTTTCTTAAATAAGGGTGTCACATTTGCCACTCTCCAATCCTCTGGCATCATCCCCAAATCTAGGGAAGATAGGAAGATTATGGTAAGCCCTTCAGCTATCTCCACTCCCACTTCCTTTAACAACCTGGGATCCAAGCCATTTGGACCAGGCGCTTATCCACTCTAAGCATAGACAGCCTTTCTAGTACATCCTGCCTATCGATTTCACCCATCCATTACTTCAACAATTTCTGCTTCTACCGATATTTTGTCAGTATCCACTTCCTTAGTAAAAACTGATACAAAGTACTCATTAAGTATTCTAGCCTAGTCCTGCATGTTGTTATGAACGAGGCGGGAGGAGTGCATTGTTTATTCTAGTCCCACTTCTCCACAGGTCACAACTTATTAAAAGAATCTTCCCACTTATTGATACAGGCAATCAGATACTCTATTTTTTTCCCCAGAATAGAACACACTAACCAGGTTTCTTTACTGAACAACAAAATGATAAGTTTATTATAAAACAAGTTTTAACTGGTAATGAAGTAAAACATAAACACAGATTTTAAATTTTAAAGTTCCGTTTTTACCTTAGTCCCTTCACACTCTCACACACACATATACATCGGTTAACTGAAAAAATAAAAGGGATTTTTTAAATTCAGAGTTCTGTTACAGACAAAAAATCATGGGCAGATTACTTGCTCATTTTTGAAGTAAACCGCAGATGAGATATGTTGTTCCAAAACTCGCATACCGTCTAACTTCTGAGTACACATAGACAGGCCACTGAGATTTTTAGAACAGTTCTTTTCAGGTGGCGTTGAAAAGTAATTTAGCGGGCTTTCTTCAAAGACAGGAAACAAAGGAATGGACTTCTCAGGGTCCCTCAGAGATTTTCTGGAAAGCGAGCTGGGTTGTGGTCTTCTGTCCTTCCTTCTGTCCTGACACTTCTTCAGTCAACTTGACTTTTTAAACATTCAGCAAGAATCGGGTCTCTTCCTCCAGAAAGTAAAACAGACACTGACTCACAACCAAAAAGCTTGTGAGTTTTCTGCCCATCCCAGGTGCTCTGTTGCTGCTGGGCATGTCCAATCAAAGGGGCGCTTGTCACTTCTCTTGCCCTGTTACCAGAGTTTCTATTCCAGCTTTAACTTGAGTCATGTGACAACCAGTAACATCGTTGCCAAATTAGTTCTTTCTGTGCCAGCTTGATTGAAAAACTGGTCCAACATTTATTCAGTTTAACTATAAATTCCTTAAAAATATTTTTACCAAAAAACAGAATTGCTTTCATAACAATCTCTAAATATATATTGCCTTCTTTCTCCCTAAAGGCCCCACCCCTCCTCTCACTACCCACTTACTATTTGCATGCCAAAAGATTTTTGTGTTCCTTTTTATGTTGATTGCCATACTATTCTCATATTCTCTCTTTGCCAGTCTTATTTTCCACTGCACTTCCCCTCTCAAATTATTGTGTTTGGCCTGGCTCTCACTTGAAGAATTCATCTGACATGCATCATATACCCTTTTTCGTTTCATCATATTTTCTATCTCCCTCATCATCCATGGAGCCCTGACTTTGGTTTCCCTACCTTCCCACTTGTTGGAATGTCTCTAGCCTGTATCTGAAATATCTCTTCCTGAAAGATTACCCATTGTTCCATTGCAGTTTTTCCATCAAACTTTGGTTCAGTTTTATTCTGGCTAAATCCCCTCTCATCCCATTGAAGTTAGCCCTCTTCCAATTTAGGAGGTCTACTTTAGGTTGTTCCTTGCTCCTCTCCATTACTAATCCATACGATGATCACTCTTACTCAAGTGTTCGCCCATAGCCGCTTGGTCCACTTGGCCCGCCTCATTCCCAGCATCAGATCCAACAATGCCTCCTTCCTAGTTGGACTGAGAACATACTGGTTAAGGAAGTTCTCCTGAACAGATTTCAGAAATTCCTCCCCCTCCTTTCCCTTTACTCCAACATTATCCTGATTGATATTCGGGTAATTAAAGTCCCTCAATATCACCACTCTATAGTTCTTGCACATCTCTGTGATTACCCTGCAGATTTGCTCTCTGTCTCTCTCACTATTTGGAGGCCAAAAGAATACCCCAATGTGATCAAACACTCTTTGTTTCTGAACTCTAACCAAATGGATTCTCAAGGAATCCTCAAGGACATCGTCTCTTTCAAAAACTACAATGTCTTCCCTACTCAGTACTGCCATCACACCTCCCTTTTTTCTTTCTCTACCTATTCTACACATTTTGTATCCGTGAATATTAAGCGCCCAGTCGTCACCATTTTTAAGCCATATTTCCATTATTACCACTTCATCATATTCCAATCTGCTATTTGGGCTTGTAGCTCACTAACCTTTTTCACCAGACTTTGTGGTTTATATACATGCAGTCTAAACCTGTCTTTGTATTTCTCATAGTGCTTCTCTGTCTGCTCCTATCGAATATGGTACTATTTCCTTCTCCAACATTCTCACTCCTTTATGCATCTTATTCCTCTTTTCTACTTCTATTTGCTGGTGCCCACTGTCCTGCCAATTTAGTTTAAACTCTCCCCAACCACACTAGTGAATCTTCCCGTGAGGACATTGGTACCAGTCCTGTTGAAGTGCAACCCATCCTTTTTGAATAGGTGCCTCCTGCCCCAGAACTAGTCCCAATGCTCCAAGATTCCAAAACCCTCGCTCCTGCACCATGCCTCAAGCCACGCATTGATGCTCTCTATCTTCCTATTTCTATCCCCACTAACGCGTGACTCTGGGATTACTATCTTTGAGGTCCTACTTTTTAACTTCCTCCCTAGCTCCTGAAAGTCTGACCGCAGGACCTCAAGGACCTCAATACCTGCCTTCTCTATGTTGCTGATACCGACATGTACCACAACTTCTGTCTCACTCCCTTCCCCCTGCAGAATATTTGGCACCCTCAATGATGTCCTTTACTCTGGCACCAGGGAGGCAACACTCTGGGATGGATTTTACCAGCCCTGTGGGGATGGACTGGGAGGCAGGGGGAGCAATTATGGCGCAGGAACGTGGCAGGATGTCGTGCCTATTATCTTCCACTTAAGTGGCCAATTAAGGTCCTCTTCCCAATGCCATTGGCATTTTACCTGTGGTGGTGGGCCCTATACCACATGGGCAGACAACCAGGTAAACTCTGGCAGCTTCCCAGCAGGTTTTGGGGGGGTGGGGGGTTGCCCTCCTATTCAGATACGCTTTGGTGCACAGAGCGTCCACCCAGCAGCAATGTTTGCCATCGCAGTGATGGTGCTGCCTGCCCCCACCAGCTGCACCACCACCACCTCGCTAGGGCACACCTGACTGGCCCCAGGACCCCCAGACCTCACCTACTTGGTTGTGAGGGTGCACATCTATCGATGCATCCTCTTCTTCCATGTGCAGTCCCAGCAGTGGCATTCTCTCCCGGTGGCACTGCTGAGGCTGCTAAGCTGCCAGCCTTCCGATTGGCCAGCAGCTCCTGGGATGAGTGGGCAGCCTTAATAGAGACAGCCACCCCAGTGGCAGTCAATTAATTGGCCGCCACCAGAAAAATGCGACTTCAGGTCCTACAGACTGCTAAAGCAGGGTCGACACCACCTCCTTCTGCTTTCGGACCCACTGGCGGGAAGCCCGCCGCAATAACCAGATCCAGCCCACCATGCGGGACTCACAGTGACAGTTACAGAAATGCCTGTCTGTCCCCCTAACTATGGAATCTCCCATAATGACTGCATTTCTACATTTTGCTGCTCCCCTTTGTGCAGTCCCTTGTCCATTGGTGGGTGGCATGGTCTGGGACTGCACTCCTTCAAGGTGTCATCACTCCTTTCAGTCCCCAAAGCTGAATACCAGTTTGAGAGTGGCACACACCCTGAAGACTCCTGCACTTCCTGCCTCTTCCTACTCTTCCAAATGGCCACTGATCTACTAACCTGAACTCTGTCTGTGGGGTGGCTATCTCCTGAAACGTACAATCCAGGAAACTCTCAGCCTCTCTGATGCTCCACAGTGACTCCAGCTGCCCCTCAAGTTCAGAAACTCTGAGCTCAAGTTCAAGCAGCTGGAAACACTTCCTACACACATGAGGCTGGATTTTACCAAGCTCTCAACATCGTGATCCGTGGCGGTGGCGGGGGGGTGGGGTGGGTGGTGGGGTTACCTGAAGATGGCTCCTGATAAGGCCCACCACTGACTTCGATACTGGGAGGGCTTAGCCCGATCCTTCTGGCGGTGGCGAGGCTCCATGGCAGCTCCGCACCCCTGCCACTGGGCGATGGGACCACAATTTAAATATGCAAATCAATACAATTAATAAATTTGAATACACTTAATTACAATCTTGAGGGCCCGCTGCGATCTTCGGTGTGGTGACCAGCACCCCCGCACCTTTAGATCCCCGTCCGGGGCAATGTGGCGCCACACTGGTAGGGAGGGGGGAGGAGGTAAGGTTGTCAGTGGGGGAGGGGGAACAGGGTCAAATACATGTAATGGGTGTAGGGGATGGTGGGAAGGGCTGAACCAGAAAAGTTGTGCTGTTTTGAGGGGGAGGTGAAGGTCAGATGTAAAAGGTAAGTGGTTGGGGGTGGGGGGGCAAATAGTTATTGTAATTGTTATTGAGGGGGTGGGGAAAGGGCATTAGAAATGTAATTCATTTAATTTTGGGGGGCATATTTCTTTGTAAATGTAAATATGCTGGGATTGAGGGGGGGAGGGCCTCCTGGCTATTTAAATGAGCCGCTGCGCTTGAGATTGGGGCAGCTCTTTGGCATGTGGCCCGCACAGGTGTGCCGTCATTTTGTGAGCTCACTGCCGAGATCAGCGGCAGGCTCTTAAAATCCAATCCATGGTTCCTCCAAGACACATGAAGTGTCCTGAAGTTTCCACATGGCACAGGAATTACAAACAACAGGTCTCAGCTGGCCATCCATGGTCTAAAAAAAATCTCTACTCCATCTTTTAGAATCTAGGTCAATACCTCTTTAAGCTATTAATTTTTTTAATGCCTCTAGACCTGCTCTGTCCTAATATTCTTATTACTAATGCAGTTACTATTGTATTGCCCCCAATTTAAATGTTTGATTTCCTGGGTCCGAGTTTAGACCAATGCCTAGTTTAGACCACAAAAAAGGGGAATACTCACCAAACAATCACTTACCTGCTTTCCTCTGACATCACACATTTATTTTTCGAATGTGGTCCACCCACTCTGAAACTAGCTTTTTCTATCTACTCTGCTCTCGCTGAGTTCTGACTCCTCCTGGTCTCAGGACAATTCTACCACCACTCTTTCTATCCACTCTGGTCTCGCTGAGCACCCGCTTCTGCTGGTTTCAGGCCTGCTCTGTCACCACTCTTTTATCTGCTCAGTCTCGCTGTTATGTGCACAGATTTTGTTTCTTGAATAATGTAGAAATGACACCATACAAATGGAAGATACATAAATTGTTCAGCTTAAATGATGTGATAATGACATGATGAAATCACACATCTCATTTCCCATCGTTACTCACTCAATTATGTGCAGTTATGTTCTCCCCTACATAAAATGGACATCCAGGGTTGCTAGGTACCAGAGAAAAGGTGAAGTGAATTTAAACCAGCCCACTAGCTACATTCTAAAGCTTTACCAAAACCTATTCCTCACACCATATCATTGATTTTGCTTTGCTACCGGCAATTTTTAACCTTTGTGCCTTTTGCTGTGGAGCTGCCATTTACTTCATTCCCCCACTTAGAGGGGGTGCTTTAACCCAACCTACAGTTCAGTGCCGTAACAAGTACTACAGTGCCAACTGCTGATGTTATGATATGGTGTTTTCCTCAGGCTTTCAGTGTGGCCATCATTGACATTAGTCAGAATTTCCTTCACAAATATTCCATCAACTGCAGCCCCTTCTTTATGGACAACAAATCACAAAGCTCTCATTCATGCAACTTTCCCAAAAACATGCACATCTTTAGTAATAACAACTTACATTTATATAGCACCTTTAACATAGTAAAATGCCACAAGGTGCTTCACAGGAGCATTTTCAAGCAATATTTGACACCCAGATAAGGAGATATTAACATAGATGACCAAAAGCTTGACCAAAGAGGTAGGTTTTAAGGAGCATTTTATAGGAGAAAAGAGAGGTGAAGAGATTTAGGGAGGGAATTCAAGAGCCTTGGGCCTCAGCTGTTGAAGGCACGGCCACCAGTGGTGCAGTGCTTAAAATTGGGGAAGCGCAAGAGACCAGAATTGAAGGAGCGCAAATATCTCAGAGGGTTGTGGGGCTAGACATTACAGACAAGGCCATGGACGGATTTAAAAACAAGTATTTAAAATCAAAGATAAAAACAGAAAATTCTGGAAATACTCAGCAGGTTTGGCAGCATCTGTGAAGAGAGAAACAGAGTTCATGTTTCAGGTCGATGACCCTTCATCAGAACTGGGAATGGTTAGAAGTGTAATAGGTTTTGAGGAAATCAAAGGGTGGGGGTGGTGGGAATAAGAACAAAAGATGAGGTCTGTGAAAGGGTGGAGAGCAGGAGAGATTAAATGACAAACGGTTTCATGATGGAAAGCCAAAGGGAGTGGTAATGGGACAAGTAAAGAAACAAAATATGTGTCTAGAGGAGGTGTGAATGGCAGGATAGCAGCCGTCCAAACGCAAAGTAAAGGAATTAAGAAAGAAATGAGAAAAAAAAAACAAATCAGCAAAAAACAAAACACAGAACAAAATGGGGGGCAGAGTTTATGATCTAAAATTGCTGAACTTAATCTAGAGTCCTGAAAGCTGTAAAGTGCCTAGTCGAAAGGTGAGGTGCTGTTCTTTGAGCTCACATTGAGCTTCATTGGAACACTGCGGCAGTCCAAGGACAGAAAGATCTGAATGTGAGCAAGGTGGAGAATTAAGATGACAGGCAACTGGGAGCTCAGGGTCACGCTTGTGGACTGAACAGAGGTGTTTGCGTTTGGCCTCCCCAGTGTAGCGGAAACCACACCGTGAGCAGCAAAAACAGTACACTAAATTGAAAGAAGTACAAGTAAATCTCTTTTCACTTAGAAGGAGCATTTGGGGTTTTGGACAGTGATGAGGGAGGAGGTAAAAGGGCTGGTGTTGCATCTCCTGTGCTTGCATGGAAAGGTGCTGTATGAAAGGGAGGGGGTGTGGGTGTTGGGGGTGGCTGAGGAGTGGACCAGAGTGTCACAGAGAGAGCAGTCCCATTGGAATGCAGGAAGGGGAGGGGAGGGGATGATGTATTTGGTGGTGGCATCATGCTGGAGGTGACAGAAATGGTGGAGGATGATCTTTTGAATATGGAGACTGGTGAGGTAGAAGGTGAGGACAAGGGGAACCCTATCATGGTTCTGGGAAGGAGGGAAAGGGGTGAGGGCAGAAGTGCATGAAATGGATCGGACACGGTTGAGGGCCCTGTCAACCATGGTGGGCGGAATCCTTGGCTGAGGAAGCAATAGAATGAAAGGTTACACCATCAAAACAGAGGCGATGGAGATAGAGAAACTGGAAGAATGGAATAGAGTCTTTACAGGAAGCGAAGTGTGAGGAAGTGTATGAGGAAGCTGTGAGAGTCAGTGGGCTTTATAATGAATATTGGTTGACAGCCTGTCCCTAGAAATGGAGACAGAGAAGTCGAGGAAGGGAAGGGAAGAGTCAGAGATGGACCATGTGAAGGTAAGAGAAGGGTGGAAATTGGAAGCAAAGTCAATGAAATTTTCAGTTCAGGGCAAGAACAGGAAGTGGCACCAATACAGTCATCAATGTGCCAGAAAAAGGAGGGTGCCCGAGTAGGACTGGAACAAAGAATGTTCCACCTATTCCACAAAAAGGCAGGCATAGCTAGGACCCATGCAGGTACCCAAAGCAACACCTTTTATTTGGAGGAAGCGAGTGGGGTTGAAGGCGAAGTGTTTCCAAGTGAGAACAAGTTCAGCCAGGCGGAGGAAGGTGGTGTGGATGGAAACTGATTGGACCTCCATTCAAGGAAGAAGTGGAGAGCCCTAAGAGCATCCTGGCAGTGGTTAGAGGTGTAGAGGGATAGGGCGTCCAAGGTGAATAGGAGACGGTTAGGGCTAGGAAGCTGTATTTCCAGCATTTTCTGGTTTTATTTCAGATTTCCAGCATGTGAAGTATTTTGCTTTTGTATTTAAAATCAAAGTGTTGTTGGACTGGGAGTAAACACAGGTCAGCCAGTATGGGGTGATGGATGAACGGGACTGGTGTGAGCAAGGATTCGGGAAGCAGAGTCTTAGATGAGCCCACAGTTACAAGGATTGGAATATGGTAGACCAGCCAGGAGAGCATTAAAATAGCCAAAGCTAGAGAGGTAAAAAGCTGTAATATTCTTGACTAACTTAATGGTACTTTAAGTGAAATTTGTGGTTGAGATTTGTGAAAGCTGTTCAAATCGGGGGACATTGACAGTTCAGATAAAAGGCAAAGTGCTTTTTGCTTTTGCCAGTTGTGCAGAAGTCTTACCAGCATGTTCTGCAAGGCCAAAAGAGAAATGCTGCAGGCTGCTTCCCACAGATAAACAAAGTCACTGTACTTTAATGAAAAACATCACTTTCAGGCTGTGGTATATCTGGCCGAGGGTCCCTTGCGTCGTGGGTTGAAACAACAAGCAGCCGTACTTCAAAGCTGTGCTTTGCTTTGATGCAAAGTTAGAACCTTAGTGAAACTTTATGTTATGGTAAGTCTGATAAGAAATGAAACTGGACACAAAGAACACAAAGCCAAAATGTCTGTTCCAGCAGGATTATAAAACCCAACTACAGCTTATTTAAGTGGTGCAAAGTTTACTTGGAAGCTACAAGAAGATAACACAAGCTAATATTGATTGATGATGTCAGGGTTTATCTTCTATTGAAATGCAAATAACTTCAGCTATGTGTGTTTTTCTGTGCATCCCAGAATCAGATAAACTCTGTCTTTAATTCACCAAGCAACAACTTGCAAGGAGTCAGCAATTTGGGGGACTCTGATTGTTTAATTATCTTGCTGGTCATGGAATGTGAGATCAGGAAAAGAAGTTTAAGGAAGATGTACAAAAACCATGGTTTGAACTAAGAATTAGATGTCCCATTGGACAATTGTAGCTGAAGGTAGATTTTGCTAGGACAGTATGGCCCTGTCAACGAAACATCCATGCTCAGCTTGAAGAAAAGGGTATAAAGATCATGTAAGGAATGATTTGACACTGCAGCCGATCAACCTGGTCAGTTACTGAAGAGTATGGTCAAGGGGAGGTGACTGCTCACTGGCTGATTGTATGTATAATTTATTGTAATGTATTTGTGCTTAACAGGTGTATTATATTGCTAACCGGTGTATTGCATTGCTAACGGGTGTATTGTATTGCTATCTGGCATTCCTACCCAGCCAAGTAAAGACATTAATGTTTAATTTGGACTGTGAGTGTTGTCTCATTGTTTCTCATGATTCATGTATCTGAACCATAGAGTAACCTGTCAAGGGTAGAAGGTTATGTCTTACAGAGATAACAAAGGCATGGAAGAAGATTTCAACAGCAGATGATCTGAGGCAGTGGCAGAGTCAGGCGATTTCATGGAGGTGCAAGTAGGCAGCCCTGGTGATGGAGCAGATATGTGGTCAGAAACTCACCTCGAGGTCCAGTACAACACCAAGATTGCGAACAATCTAGTTCAGCTTCAGACAGTTGCCAGGGAGAGGGAGGGAGTCGGTAGCTGGGAAATGAACTTTAGGCCCCCAAAATTTTATTGGCAACCCATACTGTGTGAGTGTGTCCCAAACTCTTATCACCATGATTTCCTTTGGTCCCAGTGTATGATGCATGTAACTCTGGAGGAGTCAGCCATGGTTCAGTATGTAGCTCTCCACTGCAGACAATTTAGCACAAAAATCTAGGCTGACACTCGAGTGTAATACTGCGGGTGAGCTGCACTGTTGGAGGTCCTGTCTTGCAGATGTGACATTAAACTGAGGCCCTGCCTGCTCTCTCAGCTGGACATAAAAGATTCCATAATAATATTTTGAAGAAGTGATTATTTGGTCATTATCACATTGCTGTTTGTTGGAGCTTGCTGTGTTTAAATTGCCTGCTACTTTTCTGTATTACAAAAGTGACTACACTTCAAGAAGTACTTAATTGCAAGAGCTTTGGGACAGTCTGAGGTTGTGAAAGGCACTATATACATGCAAGCCTTTCTTTTTCTTTATTAAACCTAATTTAGCACTTCTCTTAGGTGCTGCCTGAATTGCATGAATGCAGTACATGGCTGGCTGATGGGTTCTGATAGGAGCATTGCTCAACTGATATGGCCCTCAGCTCACTGCAACTAAATCCTAGAATGATACAGTTGCTGGCTGTATCTCTTTTGCTGCTGCATGGGGAACCTGTCCTTGCTGCCTTTCTTTCACATATGCAGACTACAGAGGGGGTTGGTAGCAGGGTGTGCTCCAAAGACAATATCATCATCCTTTGCCCATCCCAGCCATGCCACTAGAACTGGGCACAGATTATTCATGGCCACTGATCTTCAGGAAAGCAGACTTAATAAAATCAGGAAAGTCCCATGTGATACAAAAGTAAAATACGGCAGATGCTGGAAATCTGAAATATAAATAGAAAATTCTGCATTTGTGGAGAGAGAAATAATGTTTCAGGTCTGTAACCTTTCATCAGAACTAGAGAAATAGAGTTAACTTTTCAGGTCTGTGACCTTTCATCAAGTCCCATGTGATGTTTCTTTGCAGCTTGTAACCAAGCCTGTCAAAGCTGGTTCAGATCTGCAATATGGTACCCTAAGTCTCCTTACCAGAAGTTTAAGTCGAGAGTGAAAAAATACCACCCATCCTTAGTACCACTGTAATGAAGGCCTCCAGTACAGATGTTTTTGAAGGCCCAAATGTGAGAGAGGTGACCGGCACAGCTGGGGAAAAAATCGCAAAATGACGACTCTGCACAAGAAGAGACTGAGAGGGTAAGTTTACAGGTAAACATCTAAGTTAACCTACATATAACTTAATCTAAATCAAGAAATTAGTTTAATAACAAAAAAAGGCTGAATTGAATCAGAGATCCTAGAGATGACGGAGCGGGAGCGTTAGGGAGAAAGGTAATAAGAACAACTAAACTACTGTCAGCTATCTTGGCGGGAGAATGGGAAACAGGATGCAGCATTAGAAAGGAGAAACAAGGTGCTCAAAAGATTGACAGAGATTGATAGCGTAAAAAGTAGTAAAGTATTGGGTAGGGTCAGAGTGAGATGGAAAGCAATAAGAACAAAGAACAAAGAAAATTACAGCACAGGAACAGGCCCTTCGGCCCTCCAAGCCTGCGCCGATCCAGATCCTCTATCTAAACATGTCGCCTATTTTCTAAGGGTCTGTATCTCTTTGCTTCCTGCCCATTCATGTATCTGTCTAGATACATCTTAAAAGCCGCTATCGTGCCCGCGTCTACCACCTCCGTTGGCAACACGTTCCAGGCACCCACCACCCTCTGCGTAAAGAACTTTCCACGCATATCCCCCCTAAACTTTTCCCCTCTCACTTTGAACTCGTGACCCCGAGTAATTGAATCCTCCACTCTGGGAAAAAGCTTCTTGCTATCCACCCTGTCTATACCTCTCATGATTTTGTACACCTAATAAGGTCTAAATTCGGTTTACTGTGCATCTATATAAATGCACAAAGTGTGGTAAATAGGGTTGGTGAGCGCCAGGTACAGATAGCCATATTGGAATATGATGTTGTGGCAGTAACGGAGACCCAGCTCAAAAAAGGGCTGGCCTGGGTACTAAATATTCCTGGATACAAAGTGTTCAGGAAAGATAGGGATGAAAAAAAGGAGGCTGGGTGAGAGTATTAATTGAGGACAATAATACAGTTCTGAAGAGAGAGGATCTCCGGGGGATGGGGGTTTAGGTGGTGGTAAAAGACAAAATTTATTTGGTTAGAGCTAGGAAACAATAGAGGTACCATTACACTGCTGGATGTATTGTATAGGTCACCAAATAGTGGGAAAGATATAGAGAAACAAATTTGCAGGGAAATTACAGAGACGTGCAAAAACTATAGAGTAGTGATAATGGGGAACATTAATTATCCTAATATAGACTGGGATAATAATAGTGTAAAGGGCAGAGAGGGAGAAGAGTTTCTGAAGTGTATTCAGGAAAATTTTCTTGATCAGTATGCTTCTGGCTCAATGAGGAAGGAGGAATTCCTGGATCTGGTTCTGGGGAATAAGGTGGGTCAAATGGATCAAGTGTCAGTAGGGAAACATTTAGGGATCAGTGATCATAGTATCATAAGCTTTAGGTTAGCTACAGAAAAGGATAAAGAGCAATCCAGAGTAAAAAATATTGAATTGGAGGAGGGCTAATTTCAGTCAGGTGAGAATGGATCTGTCCCAAGTAAATGGGAATCAAGGATTGGCAGGCAAATCTGTAACAGAACAATGGAATGCCTTTAGATGAGATCGTTCGGGTACAGTCGATGTACATTTCAATGAGGAGGAAGGTAGGAAAAACAAAGCCAGAGCTGCCTGGGTGATGTATGTGATAGAGAGTAAAATGATGCAGAAAAAGGATGCATAGACAGATATCAGGTTGATGATACAAGTGAGAATTAGGAAGTTCAGAGGGGAAGTGAAAAAGGAAATGAGAGGCAAAGTGAGAGCATGAGAAGAGACTGGCAGCTAACATAAAAGGGAAACCAAAAGTCTCTTATCGGCACATAAATAGTAATTGTGTAGGAAGAGGAGGGGTGGGGCCCATTTGGGACTAAAAAGGGAATCTACGCATAGAGGCAGAGGACATGGCTGAGGTACTAAATTAGTACTTTGGATCTGTCTTTAGCAAGGAAGAAGATGCTGCTGAAGTCACAGTGTAAGAAGAGGTACTTGTGACACTGGATGGGCTAAAATTGATAAAGAGAAGATATTAGATAGGTTGGCTGGATTTAAAGTTAATAAGTCACCAGGACTAGATGGGATGCATCCAAGGATACTTAGGGAAGTAAGGGTGAAAATTATAGAGGCACTGTCCATAATTTTTAGTTCCTCATTAGCTACATGGGTGGTGTCAGAAGACGGAAGAATTGCAAATGTTACACACTTGTTCAAAAATGGGTATAAGGATAAACCCAACAACTGCAGGCCAGTCAGTTTAAGCTCAGTGGTGGGAAAGCTTTTAGAAACGATAATCCTGGCCAAAATTAACAGTCACTTGGACAAGTTTGGATTCCACAAGGAAGACCAGCACAGATTTGTTAAAGGCAAATAGTGTTTAACTAACTTGATTGAGTTTTTTGATGAGGTAACCGAGTGGGTTGATTAGGGTAATGCGGTTGATGTGGTGCACATGGACTTCCAAAAGGTTTTTGATAAAGTGCCATATAATAGGCTTGCCCTAGACCTGGGTGTACAGACCACAATTTCAAAATTTGCAGATGACATAAAACTTGGAAGTATTGAAAACTGTGAGGAGGATAGTGATAGATCGGTGGAATAGGCAGATACGTGGCAGATTAAATTTAATACTGAGAAGTGTGAAGTGATGCATTTTGGTAGGAAGAATGAGGAAAGGCAATATAAAATAAAGGGTGCAATTTTAAAGAAGTGCAGCAGCAAGATCTGGGGCATATGTGCACAAATCGTTGAAGGTGGCAGGGCATGTTGAGAAAGTGGTTAAAAAGGTAAACGGGATCTTGGGTTTTATAAATTGAGGCATAGAGTGCAAAAGTAAGGAAACTTTGATGAGCATTTATAAAACACTGCTTCAGCCTCAACTGGAGTATTGTGTCTAGTTCTGGGCATGACACTTTAGAGAGGACATGAAGGCATTAGAGAGGGTGCAGAAAAGATTTACTAGCATGGTTTCAGGGATGAAGGACTTCATTTATGTGAATAGATTGGAAAAGCTAAGGTTGTTCTCCTTACAGAAGAGAAAGTTGAGAGGAGATTTGATGGAGGTTATCAAAATCATGAGGGGTCCAGGCAGAGTAGATAGAGTGAAAGTGTTCCTATTGGTAGAAGGGCTGAGAACCAGAGGACATTAATTTAAGGTGAAAGGCAAAAGAATCAAAGGCGGCGTGAGGAAAAACATTTTTTGCCAGTGAGTGTTTAGGATCTGGAATGCACTGCCTGAGAGGGTGGTGGAGACAGATTCAATCATGGCTTTCAAAAGGGAATTGGATAAGAACCTGAACAAAAAAAAAATGCAGGACCAGAGGGGAAGGGCAGGGCAGTGGGACTAACTGAGTTGCTCTTGCAGAGAGCTAGCACAGACACGATGGGCTGAATGGCCTCCATTTGCACTGTAACCATTTATGATTCTGTACAATATACTCATAATGCTACTAATGGACTCCTTCACACAAGCTAGTACTCAGCATAGTGCCTGATAGAGCCCCGAATGCCTGCGCCAACATGATTCCCTGCCAGCATTGTTCTTTTAAATGCATGCTCCATGAACGGCATATCCCTAAGCTTATCAGTCATGGCTATTGCCCCTCTGACCAGCCATGTCATCCTCTTTAAGTGCCTTCATTAACTACTCCTGCTATTTCATGCTCTTTGCCACCCATACACTCCCCTCTCGCTTACCCCCTACTTCCCTGAATGGATATCTGTGAGCTTTTGCTTGGGATGGCAGATTAATGGTGTGTGCTGCCAACTACAGGCATTGCTGCAAACTGAAGGCTGTATATCTTCGAGATGTGCTGCAGCAAGAAGAGGGAAAAAAGGAACAGACAATACAATGGTTTCCAATTCCAGTCACTGTGGCATGAGTATTTCATGATATGCTTCACCGACAATTAAAGTAGAGTGCAATTTGAAGAGAAGCAGAATATCCTGATGCTCTCGTATCTGACATATGGGGCTGAATTTTACGTCGCCCCAGCAGGTCGGTTGGTGACATGGGGGCGGTGTAAAATTGAGCAGGAGGCCCCCGCCTTCCTGCCCCGCTCCGCCTCCGGCCAACTTTACGACAGTCAGGCGGGGGGGGGGAGGAAATGGCCTGCCTGCCCGAGGCCAATCAAGGCCCTTAAGTGGCCACTTAAGGGCCCTCCCCCGCCCCCTCCCCACCCCATGGGTATTTTACCCATGGCAAGCAGGCGTGCTGGGGATGTGAAAGGCCACTCAGCGATAGCTGCCGGCCTTTCCATGCGCCGGGGCGGGTCCCATGGCAGTCGATTGAGAACTACCCCTGCCTCCCAACCCACCCCCGGAACCCAAGACGCCCCCTCCTCCCCCCAAATGACCACCCTAGCCTCACCAGGGCACAACTGATCCCCCTGGTGAGGCATGCCCAACTTACCTTCCCTCCTGGCTCTGTGTCGTCAGCTGGGCTGCAGTCCCAACAGTGGCCACCGCTCCCGGTAGAGCTGCTGGGACTAAGAGCTGCTGGTCCGCTGATTGGCCGGCAGCTCACTGAGGCGGGACCTCCTCCCTCAGGCGGGTGGAAGTCCTGCTTCGGGACAATTAAAGCCCGGGGACCCGTAAAATTGGGGACAGATCTCCGGGCTAGGTGGAAGCGGGTTTCCCATCTGTCCAAGGCCTCTGACCTTGAGATCTCCAACACCCACTTTGGCCTCCTTCATGATTTCTAATATTTCCTCCTCATTCCAGCTTAGCTTTCAGGAAGGGGTCTAATCTTGTCACAGTTCTCTCTCAATTGTTACAGATTGTTGACTCCTTGAAAAAATTCAAAATTTAAGAGTAAACTATTATTATGATTTATAGTAAAACTCAGGAAACTACTAGTAGTAGTTTCAGGTGGTGTCTTTCATGATAAATTCGATGTAATAGTTCAGAAAGCTTGTTCTCAAAAATCAAATGTTAATCTAAAGGTTAAAGAATAAATTTATCTTCATTTGTACTGAACAGAGACTGTGCTTTTTGATGGAGGGAATTTTTTGTGTTCATCAACGTGAAGGATGTCACCATTGGGGAATAAAACATTTTTCCGCTTTGAGTACCAGAATTAGCATCACACACTCCCAAGTCAAACATAACAGCCCAGAATTTACTGGAGTAGGGCATCTCATGACTTTTTTTGCACCCTTCATCTCAAAGACTTTTTGCCCTGTAAGTTGCTGGAAGTGTGAGCTGATAACAGCGCAGTGAGGGCAAAAGTGCAGCTGGGAAAATGGTGATTGACAGGACCAACAGGGTATCTCCTTAGCCAATGAGAATAAAGGTTTGAGAAATAAATAGTGGAGGGATTGAGAAGGAGGGTGCTTTAGAATTCAATGTCAAATAAGGTACAGAAAGAGAAATAACAAGAGGGAAAGAAAGATTGGATTAAGACAGAGAAAAAGAGACTAACAGGAAAAGTTGTTAAAAATTCTAAAATTTTTAAATCTCCAATATTAGCACTTTTAATTGTTCACTTTTGGGGCCGGAGAAGTTGATTGGCATTTAGTAATAATTATCACATTGTTACAAAGGTACTTACACTATTAATTACTAGACTTAACTTCCTGTCATGAGTTTAATGGGTAATGTACCAATGAAAAGAAGAAAAAAAAGCTTGCATTTATATAGCACCTTTCACAACCTCAGGATATCCCAAAGTGCTTTACAGACAATGAAGTACTTTTGAGGTGTAATCACCATTGTAACTATGTAGGAAACATGGCAGCCAATTTGCACACAGCAAGCTCCCACAAACAGTAATGTGATAATGACCAATCAGTTTTTTGCAATGTTGAGGGATAAATATTGGCCATAACACCAGGGATAACTTCCCCGCTCTTCTTCCGAATAGTGCAATGGGATTTTTTACACCCATCTGAGACGCTGAAACTCGGGGTGAGGTCAAGACTGAGATGTTGTTTCCATGAGACTAATGACAGAGTGGTGCAAATCATCCAGCAACTTGTGGCAATTCACAATTCATGGAACATCTCTTCCTCGCCTCAGATTGCTGGCCAATTTGCACATTAATACGAATGCCTTTTTTTCACCAAATTCCAGCCCAATGTTAACTGAGGGGACACCCTTGCCATCAAACTCTCTCAGTGCATGACTAGACTCCCTTCTCATTACCAGGTGCAGAGAGAACACTGGACACAGTTGATTAAAATGGAAATATTGTATTAGAATGCAGGAGTCAGTTAGCACACTCCAGAAACAACACTAGGGTTTAAGTCAAAAATAATGGAAATAAGACAATTACTTGGCTGGATGTAAAGTAACATTTTCAGTAACTGGAATATGTTTGGCAGCGCTGTTACTTCTGATAATAGTTAGAAGGAGAGAGAAAGGGAAAGAAGAGGCTGTACCAGCAAAAGGAAACGAGAAATCAGAAGGAGTGTATCTGAAGCTATATCTTAGGGTGAGCCATAGGCCATCAAATAGATTCCACAAGGATAGCCTATCAATGCCCTCGCTGCTTTTCCTCCCAGGGTAGCTGTCTCCAGACCTTCACTTTGATTGCATTATTTCTGTGATTGCTTCATTCAGAATTGCAGGAATCAGGGTTTTGCCTGGCACAACAGTCTCATCAACACTTATTTCCCTGACATTCTCATAAAGGTGACTAGGTGGATGAATGCCTATTTGAGGTCAAAGGGGTAATTGACATCATATTCCAAACACTACACTTGAAATATTTCATCTTTTGAAATGCTTTGTTTTTTAAAATTTAAAAATTCATTTCACATAGTATGGTGTGACATTTACATTTTCTCCCTAGTCTTTTTTTGAATATTGAGACTTTGTTTTCTTAGGCATAGATGCAATAGTGTTTAGTTTTTGGTTTTATTGCAGTCATTTGAAAAGGCGCCTGAACAACAAGAAAATGACGTAATTTACCTATCTTTTAAAATAAGCACATGCTATTCTGTTCTGTGTGTAGTTAATAAGTAGTATAAGTTAATAAGTCTGAATTGAATTAATACTATTAAGGTTAATTGACCTGCTTAAGTTGAAGAACTGGAAATTTCATTTGTTGCCACAATGAACTTTCAAGTTTATTATGTCATGTTTTGGAGGAGTCTTCGGTTCCGGACAGAGGACTCACTCATATAACATTGGCAGTTTTGATTTTAAATATTATTGCAGTGAATTGGAATTTGGAATCATCTTTGTTAAAAAAAAACATTTAAAAAGGAGTTTAGTTCTTTTCCATTAAAAAAAAGGTTACGTAAAGCGACGCAGCGGAGAATGCTTTGCTCCGCCCCCTTGGAGACAAGCAAGAAATTAACCCTGCTGCAACCATCCTTATCAATGAGACAAAGTGCTTGAGAAGGAGAGATAGTTGCAAGCACTTCTGTCTTTAACGTACAAAAGGTACAACCAAGTCTGGGCATAAGAAATTGGGTTCGATAAACAAAATTAAATTGATATGAGTGGTTATTTAAAGCATTCAAAGGGAAATTTACTGTTATTTGAATTTGGAATAATCTGGGATGTCAAAAATCCAGTTTAATTTGGCAAGTTATTTAAGGAATTAAAATGTCATCGAAGGTAAAAAAAACATAAACAATATACACTAATGTCTGGAATCAAATGGAAATGTTTGATTTCTGTTTTAAGGAATTATTAATATTAATTGTAAAGGTTCTCCAGGGCTCAAAATGAGAGAGAATTATAATTAATGGGAATTGGCAATCAGATCTGGCTGATGCAAGCGCTAATAAAGGAATTCTGGGGATAAACAAATAGTGAAATAAACAGCTAATTTCCAAGAAGCCTCGAATTTTCCAGTGAAAGTCAGGAAAGTGTAGATAAGACTGGCAATTGATAGTTTTCTCTTGGAGATATGAGTTTTTAAGAGAGCTACATTTGAAAGTCTGGCCATAACCTGAGACATCAGGACCCTGCAGGGGGAGGTAAGCAAAGATCTCAGATCACCACCAGCAACCCCCCCCCCCGCCCCCCCCTTTTCATCACCGCTGAAATTTGGTCTTTTGATAAAATCACCTGAGAGTTCAGAATATGTGGCATGACAGTGGAATACCAGTATAAGTGTGCAGATGTGATTTGTTATTTTGAAAGCAGCGGAAGCATTTGTGGCATTTTTCAACTTCAAAGGCGAGCAACCCTAAGGATACCAAAAGGATTGAAAAAAAATAGATTAAAATGGAGTGTGGTTTTTTTCCGATCAGAGAAGGAAAAGGTTTTGTAAAGTGACGCAGCTGAGAACAATAGGAATAGTCTTTTGTCAGCGAGCCTGTCTGTCACAAATTGGAAACCTGAGCTGTGAAAGATTTTCTGATCATTTAAAAGAATGGTTAAACATCGTGCCCAATGCAGACCAGATTTCTGTTAGGTGCTCTGAGTCAGCCGAAAGCCCTGCCAGGAGTACAAAGTCAGAAAATGATGTCTGTTATATCACCTGAATTTTAGGAGTGTATCGCAAATCATGCTCTGATGTCAGCGTTCTTCCCGCGTGGTTGCGCCATGGCTGAGTCCCTGCGATATTTCGCACGGGGGCTCATTTAAATGAAGGGGGTGGAGCGGCTGCCCCCAATGACGTAGAGGGGCGGCCACTCCGTCCCCGACAACGGTGTCCAGCGCCACTGCGCAGGCACCACTGTGCCATTTTTAAAGGGCTTCAGGACTTTCACTCTCATTTACATTTTTAAAGTCCCATTTCAAAGAATACTGCAGAATACTTTAATTTCACTATGATTCCCCTGTCACAGAACCACCCCCCCCCACCCCCCCCCCCCGCCAGCTGAGTCTTCATTTAATAATTTGACATATCCCCAAAACAACACCGTTTGATATTCTGAACTTTCCCCCCCGACTTCAGCACCTTTGACCCTCAACCCCTTCCCATCATCCCCACAACCAATAACAACAGTTTTCCCTGCTGCCCCCATCCCCCCACTCCTCCCCTGAGAATTTCACTCCTCCCCACCAATGTCTCACCTCGGTTCCCCAAACGGGGATTTGACAGCACGGGATTCCGGCCACTGGCCAGAATATCGCCGTGGGATGGCTGACCGGTCCAGGTAAGTTATTTAACATTTATTTACATTCATTATAATACGCAAATGAAGGCTCTGCCGCCATGCGGCGGAGGCGGTGGGGCTGTAATGAGGTCTCACTGCTGCTGGTAAAATGCAGCAGAGCCTTCCCAGCATTGGAGGTTTTGGCGGGCCTCTCCCGGAGGAGTTTTCTTGGGCCCACCATCATGACCCCTGATTTCGGAGGGCGTATAAAATTCAGCTCTATGTATCACCATATATTTTAGGAACATCTAAACAGGTTGGTATACAAAACAGAATACATTTTAGAAATACAGCATATTACAACATATAATTAAATGTGACTACACTTCAAAAGTACTTAATTGGCTTGTGAAAGATGCTATATAAATGCAAGTCTTTGTTTCTTTATGTACGTGTAAATGTACTTTTCCCCACAGGGGCTGCTGGATAGAGATCAGAATTGGGTATCCAGTCTGTTGTTTCACCCTTCTTAATTGAAAGTGCTGAGGTCAATTATAATTTCTACACAGTACTATTCCAAATGATTTCAGCTTATTTGGCATGCAGTATTAAGTCTGGGATTTTTCTGGTCTGCATAGCTCAGTACTACACCTTGCAGTGTGTTCAAGAGAGCCCCAAATTGTGTAAATGAAAGTTAAATAGTTGTTTGGCCTGAAGGCACATATAACAAATATTACTTGCATCGCCATATCGATGTCAATACACATCAACATTGTCTTCATAAAATTAGATATTGAATGAAAAATAACTGTACAAATATAACAAAAATGATAGTGAATATCGATTTTAATTAGAAAACTAGTTTATTTTAATTCCCAAATGTTTATCTATCATTGGAAGATTTTTTGTGGGGCATATATACCAGCAAGTTGGGTTAGCAGAGTAATCCATTTAATATTCCAGAATGGGCCAGAGATTAATTTTGATTTTGTCGGTAATTAGCTACTGTTTAGATTTGTTGTGTCTGTATAAAGTCTGAATTTATATAAACTTGCTACATAGAAAAATCTTCCGTCTTCTTGGCATGAAAGTCACTTTATTTCTCAACAATTTAAATGTTGCCACATAATTACTTTAGTCGTAGTGAACTGAATATAGAGTCATAGAGAGATACAGCACCGAAACAGGCCCTTCAGCCCAAAAGGTCCATGCCAACCATCCATTTATGCTAATCCTACATTAATCCCATTTCCCCCTTATATCCCCACCTTCCCTCAATTCTCATACCACCTACCTACACTCGGGGCAATTTACAATTTACCTATCAACCTGCAAGTCTTTGGCATGTGGGAGAAAACTGGAGCACCCGGAGGAAACCCACACGGTCACAGAGAGAACTTGCAAACTCCACACAGGCAGTACCCAGAAACAAACTCAGCTCGCTGCAGCTGTGAGGCTACGGTGCTAGCCACTGCACCACTATGCTGCCCTGTATATATCATGCTCCAGTATCCACCAAGCTGTTACCCTTTGACTCATTAGGAGGTTTTTGGGGAGCAGAAGTTCTAAATCTATTCACAGACTAGATCAAAATGATTGCTCAAAATTGTAGATTTTACAATTTTTGGGGATTTTTTTGAAGAAGGTCACATGTTCAGTTGCAAATATGTACTGACATTCTTCCTGCTGCAGTCTACAGTGACAGGCTTACTGTCAGTAATCACACTCTAATCAATCCAAATTAGAATAACTCAATCCACATTAATATCCCATGTACCCTTTTCTGCCAGCAACGTAGAAGTGGAGAGAGACTCAGACCATTCGATATGAATAGACAATACTTGCACAAAAATAACTGGAGCAGGCTTGCTTGCTGTACCAATTCAAAAATAGAATACTTCAAATATCAGGAGAAATGAATGAAACTGAAACTGTTCTCTGCTTAGTAATTTGACAAGATATTAACATAAAACATGAAAACTCCCCCCACTTCGTTTTACTTGTCAAAAGAAAAGCTGTGCTCATAGCTATTGTAATACAGATTTTAAATCTGTTTTCTTTTCACTGGCTGTCTCCCAATTTCTAATGTATTGAGGGCATTCTATTCACGAGGATACAACTGATTTTACTTTATCCATCATTAGATAAATAGCATCATCACAAGCAGATATTTTCTTCCCTGCACCTCAGGATAAAACTTTTGGCTACCTTGTTTCCTGGAGGCAACATTTCATTTGTACTTTCTCCATGTATCATTTTTGGGCCTATAAAAGCACAGGATTGAAATAACATCACTGTAAAAAATACAGTAAAAACAGAATATTGTATTGCATAGTTTGTGCTCACATTATATCTATTTCATGTTAAATTAATCTCTATTTTATTTTGTGTTGTATTATGAATAATTTGTCACAGAAATCCAAAACCAATAATTTTGCATTATTCTTGCCCTTAACCTTGTCGATGGTTGAAATAAAAAGTCATCCAGTGAGAGACAGAATGGCCCCAGAGAGCAAGTACAACAGCATCTCAAAGGGAATATTTTGGGTGGAGGAAAAATACAATGGGTAACAGCGAGTAATTTGCTAGCAAGGAAAATAATACAGACTATAGTCTTATTCAGTCCTCAATTAGATGAAAAGTATGAGACATTTTTACCATCTACTTTATTTTTTCATGGTATGTCGGCGTCGCTGCTGCGGGCGGCACAGTGGCGCAGTGGTTAGCACAGCAGCCTCACAGCTCCAGCGACCCAGGTTCAATTCCGCGTACTGCCTGTGTGGAGTTTGCAAGTTCTCCCTGTGTTTGCGTGGGTTTCCTCCGGGTGCTCCGGTTTCCTCCCACAAGCCAAAGACTTGCAGGTTGATAGGTAAATTGGCCATTAGCAATTGCCCCTAGTATAGGTAGGTGGTAGGGAGATATAAGGACAGGTGGGGATATGTGGTAGGAATATGGAATTAGTGTGGGATTAGTATAGATGGGTGGTTGATGGTCGGCACAGACTCGGTGGGCCGAAGGGCCTGTTTCAGTGCTGTATCTCTAAAACTAAAGGCCAACATTTGTTGCCCATCCCTAATTGCCCTTGAGAAGGTGGTGGTGAGCTGCCTTCTTGAACTGCTGCAGTTCATCTAATGCGGATAAACCCACAGTGCTGTTCAGGAGGGAGTTCCAGGATTTTGACCCAGTGACAGTGAAGGAACGGCGGTATAGTTCCAAGTCAGGATGGTGTGGGACTTGGAGTGGGACTTGCAGGTGGTTGTGTTCCCATGCATTTGCTGCCCTTGTCCTTCTAAATGGAAGAGATTGCATGTTTGTAAAGAGCTGTCGAAGGAGATGTGGTCAGTTGCTGCAGTGCATCTTGTATATAGTACACACTGCTGTGCGTCGATGGTGCAGGGGATGAATGTTGAAGGATGTGAATGGGGTGCCAATCAAGTGGGCTGCTTTGTCCTGGATGGTGTTGAGCTTACTGAGTTTTGGAGTCGCACTCATCCTGGCAAGTGGAGAGTATTCCATTACACCCCTGACTTGTGCCTTGTAGATGGTGGGCAGGCTTTGGGGAGTCAGGAAATGAGTTACTCACTGCAGAATACTTAGCCTCTGAACAGTATTTATGTAACTACTCCAGTTAAATTTCTGGTCAATGGTAACACACAGGATGTTGATGTTGGGGAATTCAGCGATGCTAATGCTATTGAATGTCAAGGGAGGATGATTAGATTCTCTCCTGTTGGAGATAGTCATTGCCTGGTACCTGTGTGATGCGAATAGTATTTGTCACTTAACAGTCCAAGCCTGAATGTTGTCCAGGTCTCACTGTTTATGGACACGGAGTGCTTCCATATCTGAGGAGTTATGAATGGTGCTGAACATCGTACAATCATCAGCGAACAACGCCACTTCTGACCTTATGATGGAAAGAAGGTCATTGATGAAACAGCTGAAAATGGTTGGGCTTAGGACACTATCCTGAGGAACTCCTGCAGTGATGTCTTGGGGCTGAGATGACTTGCCTCCAAACTCAACCATCTTCCTTTGTGCTAAGTATGACTCCAACCAATGGAGAGTTTTCCCCTTGATTCCCACTGACTTCAGTTTGGCTAGGGCTCCTTGATGCCACACTCAATCAAATGCTACCTTGATATCAAGGGAAATCACTCTCACCTCACCTCTTGAGTTCAGCTCTTTTGTCCATGTTTGCACCAAGGCTTTAATGAGGTCAGGAACTGAGTGGCCCTGGCAGAACCCAAACTGAGCATTGGTGAGCAGGTTATTGCTGTTTAAGTGGCGCTTGATAGCACTGTCAATGACACCTTCCATCACATTGCTGATAATCGAGAGTAGACTGATAGGGCAGTAATTAGCCAGATTGGATTTGTCCTGCTTTTTGTGGATAGGACATACCTGGGCAATTTTCCACATTGTCGGGCAGATGCCAGTGTTGTAGCTGTACTGGAACAGCTTGCTAGGGGCATGGCTAGTTCTGCAGCACAATTATTTAGTACTATAGCTGGGAAATTGTCAGGACCCAAAGCCTTTGCAGCATCCAGTGCCTTCAGCCATTTCTTGATGTCATGTAGAGTGAATTGGATTGGCTGAAAACTGATATCTGTGATGCTGGGGACCTCAGGAAGAGGCTGAGATGGATCATCCATTCAGCCCTTCTGGCTGACGATGTTTGTGAATGCTTCAATCTTTTCTTTTGCACTGATGTGCTGGGCTCCCCCAACATTAAGGATAGGGATATTTGTGGAGCTTCCTCCTCCTGTTAGTTGTTTAATGTCCATCACCATTCATGACTGGATGTGGCAGGACTGCAGAGCTTTGATCTGATCCGTTGGTTATGGGATCGCTTAACTCTGTCTATTGCATGCTGTTTCCACTGTTTGGCATGCAAGCAGTCCTGTGTTGCAACTTCACTGTGTTGACACCTAATTGTTAGGTATGCCTGGTGCGTGCTCTCCTGCACACTTCATTGAACCAGATTGATCCCCTGGCTTAATGGTAATGGTAGAGTGAGGGATATGCCGGGCCAAAAGGTTACAGATTGTGTTTGAATACAGTTCTGCTGCTGCCTCACAGCGCTCAATGATGCCCAGTTTTGAGCTGCCAGATCTGTTCTGAATCTATCCCATTTAGCATGTTTTATTGCAACATTTAAACTAGACTGACATGACGGAGGGTATTCTCAGTGTGAAGAAGGGATTTCATTTTCACAAGGATTGTACAGTGGTCACTACTACCAATACTGTCATGGACCCTTGCATCTGCAACAGGTAGATTGGTGAGGACAAGGTCAAGTCGGCTTTT
Source organism: Heterodontus francisci (assembly GCF_036365525.1). Lineage (NCBI taxonomy): Eukaryota > Metazoa > Chordata > Chondrichthyes > Heterodontiformes > Heterodontidae > Heterodontus > Heterodontus francisci. The sequence goes on along the minus strand of NC_090372.1, from coordinate 110,160,986 downwards.
CCCTCTTGTTGGTTTCTTCACCACCTGCCGCAGGCCTAGTCTGGCAGTTATGTCCTTCAAGACTTCGCCTTCTCGGTCAGTAGTGGTATTACCGAGCCACTGTGGATGATGGACATTGAAGTACCCTACCCAGAGTACATTCTGTGCCCTTACCCCCCTGAATGCTTCTTCCAAGTGGTGCTCAACATGGAGGAGTACTGATTCATCAGCTGAGGGAGGGTGGTAGGTGGTAATCAGCAGAAGGTTTCCATGCCCATGTTTGACCTGATGCCATGAGGCTTCATGGGGTCTGGAATCAATGTTGAGGACTCCCAGGGCAACTCTCTCTCGACTGTACACCACTGTGCTGCCAGTCTGGTGGGTCTGTCCCACTAGTGGGACAGGACATGGCCAGGGCTGGTGATGGTGGTGTCTGGGACATTGGATGCATGGGATGTCAGGTTGTTGCTTGACTCGTCTATGGGACAGCTCGCCCAAACTTGGCACAAGCCCCCAGGTGTTGGTAAGGAGGACTTTGCATGGTCGAAAGAGCAGGGTTTGCCAATGTTGTTTCCGGTGCCTAGGTTGATACCGGGTGTTCCGTCTAGTTTTATTCCTTTTCAAGTATTGTGTCACGGTTTTGTACAACTGAATTTTTTGCTAGGCCATTTCAGAACGCAGTTAAGAGTCAACCACAGTGCTGTGGGTCTGAAGTCACATATAGGCCAAATTTCCTTCCCTGAAGGACATTAGGGAATCAATAGTTTTCAATTCCAGATTTTCATTAATTAATCAAATTTAAATTCCACGAGCTGCCGTGGTGGGATTTGAACCGATGTCCCCAGAGTATTAGCATGGGTCTCTGGATTACTAGTGCAGTGACGTTACCACTATGCTGCCATCTCAACCAGTAGAATACACTATTCAGTCTAGGTGTTAACAACATTGGTCAGTTTAGCTTAAGAACACAAGAAATAGGATAGGAGTAGGCCATATAGCCCATAAAGCCTGCTCCATCATTCAATAAGAATGTACCTGATCTTGTACATAAACTCCATTTTCTGCCTGATCCCCATATCACTTGATTCTCTCAGTGCCAACAAAAATATCAATCTCAGTCTTGAATATACTCAATGGCTGAGCATTCACAACCCTCTGGAGTAGAGAATTCCAAAGATTCACAAACCTCAGTGATAGAAAATTCTCATCTCAATCCAAAGTGGCCGACCCCTGATCCTGTGATTGTGAGCCCGAGTTCCAAACTCTCCAGCCAGGGGAAACAGCCTCTCAGCAGTTATCCTGTCAAGCGTACTAAAATTTTTATATGTTTTAATGAGAGCAGCTCTCATTCTTCTAAACTCCAGAGAATGCAAGACAATTCTGCTCAATCTCTCCTCATAGGACAGTCAGCGTAATTCTTAGCACACTGAGGACAAAAGACGTCCTGCTTAACACACAAATGAGTAATGTGATATATGAATTTCAATGCCAGTATTAACTTCAATGAATTTCAATGCCAGTGTGATGCTAGGTATATAGGCCGTACATCCCAAAGACTGGTGGATCGTATCAAACAACATGTCCCTTCTGCTGTTCACAACGGGCAAGGTACAGGCCGTACCCAACCAATCCGTTCTTGCAAAACTCAAAACACAGGGCTGAAGTTTATCAGTGCGCCACTCTCCACGGCGCGTGCTGCACAGTTGGTGGCCTTCCGACCCAGAAGTGCCGCCGCACAGCCCCCGTGATATTACACGCGGGACCTTATTTAAATGGAGGGGGCGGAGCGGCCACCCCTGATGACGAAGAGGGGATGGCCGCCACATCCCCGGCAACGGCATCCAGCGCCACCGTGTAGGCACCGGCGCAATTTTTAAAGGGCTTCAAACCCTTCTGGATATATTTGAATATTTAAAGGTGCTGGTGTGATAACAAAAATTTGTAAACATATAACTTAACTTTGAATCCCCCTCCCACCCCTTTCCCCCACTGAGTCCTCAATACATAAATTGACCTATCCCCCCAAAAATGCACTTTTTAAAATTCCAAACTTTCCCCCTCAACCCCTTCCCACCATCCCAACAACCAATAAGAATAATTTTCCCCGCTCCCCCCACCCCCCGCCCTGATAATTTTATTCCTCCCCCCTCCCCACCAGTCTCTCGCCTTGGAACTCCAATGGCTGCCAGCGGCAGGTAAGTTAATCTGCTATTTAATTATCCTGCTTTTAATACTTTAATGAAGGCCCTGCCGCTTGGCGGCGGGGGATCACAACAAGGCCTCTC